>NC_137773.1:77103353-77492697 GCF_963455305.1 Plecotus auritus
ATAATTATTTTTTCTCCCCAACAGCATTGAGACATATATAAGTATTGCTAAAAAATGGGTAAAAATTTTGTACATCTTTCAACTTCATATAAATAAAATTATACCTTTTTTGGGGGTAACTTGCTATTATGTTTGTAAGAATCAACCATATTAATACCTGTAGGACTAGGTCATTTGTTTTATTGTTAAATGAGATCACACACAAGAAAAAGATATATTTATCCATTTTCTCATTGATGAACATTTAGCTTATTTCCAATTCCTTGTTATTATACCCACTGTTGATATCAGCTTTTTAAATCATGATTCCTGTGCACAAGTTTGACAGGGTTCCTGGAAGATTTTTCCAGGATGGAATTTCTGAGTTATAGAGTGTGTGCATTTCCAACCTAACCAGAGTTTGCAAATTGATCTTAAAGTGATTTTTCTAAGGTATACTCCAATCAGCCCTGGATAAGAGCTCTATTTCTCCATGTACTTGGTAACACTTGGCATTGTCAAGTTTATAACATTTGCCATTCTGATAATGTGAAATGATATAGTGGTTGTAATTTGAACTTCTGAATTCTAGGTTGAATGTATCTTTTAAAAAAAAGACTGTATATTATTATTTTTAGAGCAGTGTTAGGTTCATAGCAAAATTGAACGGAAGGCACAGAGATTTCCCATATACCCTCTACCTACACACATGCATAGATAGCTTTCTTCATTATCAATGCCACTCACCAGAGTGGTACATTTGTTACAACTGATGAAACTACCCATTGACACATTATAACCACCCAAAGTCCATGGTTCACATTAGGATTTATGCTTGGTGTTGTACATTCTATGGGTTTAGACAAACGCATGACACCATGTATCCATCATTATAGCCTCATACAGAGTAGTTTCACTGTCCTAACAATGATCTGTGCTCCACCTATTCATTCTCTCACACCCAACCCCTGGCAACTGCTGATCTTTTTACTTTCTCCATAGACTTGCTATTCCCAGAGTATCATATAGTTGGAATAATACAGCATATAGCCTTTCAGATTCATTTGTAATATGCATTTACAATTCTTCCACGTTTTTTTCCGTAGCTCATTTCCTTTTAGACATTCATTGTCAGGAGTACCACAGCTTATTTACCTTTTCTCTTATTGAGGGCCATCTTGTTGCTTCAACATTTTGGCAATTATGAATAAACCTGCTATAGGTATCCATGTACAGGTTTTTGTGTGGACATAAGTTTGCAACTCCTTTGGGTAAATACCAAAGAATACAATTGCTGGATTGTATGGTAAGAGTATGTTTAGTTAAATAATCTTTTTCTATTTTTTTTCCCCCAAAGGATGTTTGTTAAATTTTATTCTGCATTTCTAGATACGTGTAGCATTATTTCTTTCTTTCCAGGATAGGTTAAGTACAACACTGTCAGAGACAAAGTCAACTTTGACTTTCCATTCCATGAAGTCCATCAGGGGCCATCCTTTCCTAAGGGCTGAAAGTTCTTTGTGGGGTAGGAGAAGAGCATGAAGCGCTAAGTGCTACGGAGGAATAGGGTTTCCGGAAAGGAGAGAACCCAGAGAGGAGGGTGGGCAATGCTGAAGGTCAACTTCCACTTCACAGTTCTACCTAAACCTGACCTTGCCCAGAGTTTTAGTAAAGTCACATCTATTCCTCCTAAGGATTTACTGTTGCCTTAGTAAGAAACAAACACAATGTTGACTTAGAAAATAATGGGATATATTTTTCTTTTGAAGTTCAGAGCTTTCTGTGCAAGTGTTCTCCAGGGAGAGTGAGCATCTATAGCTGCTGAAAAACTATATATTTCTTTATAGCAAGGAAAAGTTCTTTTATGACACTTCAGAAGTAGAGGCCTCAGGCTCCTGCTGGGGACCAGCATGGTAGCTGCTGTGAGAACAAAATTACAATAGACTCCTTGCTCAGAAAAGTCTAGGAAGATGGGTCCCCTGCAGCAAGGGCTTTATCCTTTATGCATTTCAGATTAAGGGCTGGTTTCAAAGGGAATCATATTAGAACTGTGATAAACGCCTGCCTACCTTGAAATGAGTTAGATCTGCCAAACCTATCCCTTACTTCCATAACTATGCAATTTCAGATAACAGCCACTGACTGGTGATATTTATTTGGTATCTTAACACCCACTCTGTGTGTTGTCCTTTTAGGGGGAGTTATTTTGGTGCTTAGGATGGCTATGGGAAGTGTGTGCTAATCATCGGTTTGGGACTGGCCCTAGGTTCCCTGGGATCCTTCCCAGCTGAGTCTTCCTCCTTGTGACACTGGCTTTGGGAATTTATAAGAGATTCATAGAGAGCAGCAGACATCAAGGAAAAGAATTCATAGAGAGCTGAGGAAATGATGAGGGTATAGGGTCTGGGACTGGTGAAACCAGAGAGGGACAGGAGAAATGGAGGTGCTTGGGGAAGTCAGTGACCTCAATTCATATAGTTTGATTGTCTTCCATGTAGATTCTGAATAGCTTGAAGAGTGGAGTGATGTCGTATCCACGTTTGTATCTGCAGTGAGTAGGTGCCTGACAGAACAGGCGGTCAATCAAATCTGAAATATTGTCAACAATAAAAATGAAACAGAAAAAAAAACAAAACAAAACAAAACCACAGCCCACACTTCAAACAGTTGAAGAATAAACAGAAATTAGAAAGACATTTTATTTTCATTATCCCACTTGTGATAGTCACTGGTGAAATAAAATCTAACATAAAATAATGATCTATATTCTAAGAGTCTCAAACAGAATTTTTTGGTCTTGCTATTTTAAGTTCTACGTTATGTTCTTTTTGTTAACAATATATTTACCAAGGTTAATGTATGGTCAGACTGCCTTTTTCAGGGGTCCTCAAACTTTTTAAACAGGGGGCCAGTTCACTGTCCCTCAGAATGTTAGAGGGCCGGACTATAGTTTAAAAAAAAAAACTATGAACAAATTCCTATGCGCACTGTGGGCCTGGGACGAATTGGCTGCTAAGCAGGACAGGCAGCGGCACCCGGCGGGCCGGATAAATGTCCTCAGTGGGCTGCATGTGGCCTGCGGGCCGTAGTTTGAAGACCCCTGGAACTTAGAAACTTGTAAGTGATGATATGTCAACTTTGCCCATTTATACTCTTCTCTAGTCTTCCACACAGTATATATGATCATAACTAGAGGCCCGGTGCACGAAATTCGTGCATGGGGGAGGGACGTGTTCCTCAGTCCAGCCTGCACCCTCTCCAGTCTGAGACCCCACTGGGATCGGGCTTAAATGGGCAGTTGGACATCCCTCTCACAATCCAGGACTGCTGGCTCCCAACTGCTCGCCTGCCTGCCTTCCTGATTGCCCCTAACCACTTCTGCCTGCCAGCCTGATCACCCCCTAACCACTCCCCTGCCAGCCTGATTGATGCCTAACTGCTCCCCTGCCAGCCTGTTTGCCCCTAACTGCCCTCCCCTGCAGGCCTGGTCACCCCTAACTGCCCTCCCCTGAAGGCCTGGTACCCGCCAATTGCTCTCCCCTGCAGGCCTGGGTCCCTCCCAACTGCCCTCTCTTGCTGACCATCTTGTGGTGGCCATCTTGCGTCCACATGGGGGCAGGATCTTTGACCAAGTGGGGGCAGCCATCTTGTGTGTTGGAGTGATGGTCAATCTGCATATTACTCTTTTATTAGATAGGATAAAAGCCTGGTGCATGGGTGGGGGCCAGCTGGTTTGCCCTGAAGGGTGTCCTGGATCAGGGTGGGGGTTCCCTTGGGGCATGGGGCGGCCTGGGCGAGGGGCCTGTGGTGGTTTGCAGGCCGGCCACACCCCCTGGCGACCCAAAGCGGAGGCCCTGGTATCTGGGGTTTATTTATCTTCTACAATTGAAACTTTGTAGCCTGGAGCGGAGCCAAGCCTTCTGCTTGCTCTGAGTTGGCAGCCATTTTGGGGGGAATTTATGTATCTTCTATAATTGAAACTTTGTAGCCTTAAGCAGAGGCCTGGGCCGGCCAGGGTGTGTGGAAAGCTTGGCTTCCTCCATCGCCGTGGACAACCCTAGCCTCCTGCTCTTTCCAGCTTCTGTTTGGATTTATGTATCTTCTGTCATTGAAACTTTGTAGTCTTGAGTGGAGACCTAGGCCGGCAAGGGCAGGCGGAAAGCTTGGCTTCCTCCATCGCCAGGGAAACCCAAGCCTCCCTCCTGCTCTCTGTGGCCGTAGCCATCTTGGTTGGGTTTATTTGCATATTCGCTCCTGATTGGCTGGTGGGCGTGGCTTGTGGCATGGCTTGTGGGTGTAGCGGAATGATGGTTGATTTGCATATTACTCTTTTATTAGATAGGATTTACTACACTAGTCACTTTAAATGGGTGTTTTTTTGAGAGGAGGGGTTGGTTGGAGCCATAAAATTCACCCTTAGCATGATTCTTCAGAATGCCCTCTCTGAAAAAGCCAGCTACATGTATTTAAATGTCGGAGTATGTCACCAAACTCCAAACTTATATTGGAATTTAACCGCCAAATTTCAGAAGTCCAGGCCCAGAGAGTTACTATCTGATTCTTACTATATATCCCCCCAGAAAATAAATATGTGAACCTCATCCAAGTGGCTATGCATGCTCGAACCATGGAAGGGCTTAGAATTATAGGGAATTGTTGAAGCACCAATTAGTGATATTTGGGTTATATCGCAGAAAATAATTATCAAATATTCTACAAAATGTCTCTTTAACCAGGTGTTGGCAAACTATAGCCTATGGGCCAGATATGACTGCTGCCTGTTTTTTAATAGCTTAGGAGCTGAGTTGTTTTTATATATTTAAATGGATAAAATAATTCTGAAGAATAATAATATTTTATAACACTTGAAAATTCCTTGAAATTCAAGTTTTGGGTCCATAAATAAAGTGTAATTGGAACACAGCCATACTCATTCATTGACTTAGTGTTTAGGGATGCTTTTATGGCTATATCAGCAAAAGTAAGTGGTTTCAGTAGAGTCAATATGGCCCAGAAAGCCTAGAATATTTATTATCTGACCTTGTACAGAAAAAAAAAAGATGCTCTCTGTTTTATGCCACTGTCAGAGAGATTTCTGTGCATGGGTCACCATGGGTCAGAGCCAGGTATGGCTACTTCATGTTCTTTCATTTGTATGAAATTCTTATAAATGGTCTCCCTTCTGCTCTCTATATAGATAGGAACATAGCTTGAGTAACCATCTATATACTGTATTTTAGATAAGAAGTCACAGGGAGACCCTCAAATGTCACCCAGTTCCTATACATCAGCACCTGTGCACAGATGGCCTGAAAAGTTAAGAAGCCCATTTCCTGAATGGCCCCACTTGAATCTTGCTGTATCAGGATACCAGCTCTGTGGACTTCCTATGTGGCCCACATTTCTTTTGGTTTTTATGTTCTTCAAATAGCCAGGCCATATTTGGGGATGTTCAGAAGCCATGTAGCTATAGGTGGGTTTTGTTTTTGTTTTTAATATATCTTTATTGACTTCAGAGAGGAAGGGAAAGGGAGAGAGAGACAGAAACATCAAATGATGAGAGAGAATCATTGATCTGCTGCCTCCTGCACGCCCCCTACTGGGGATCGAGCCCGCAAACTGGGCAGGTGCCCTTGACTGGAATCAAACCTGGAACGCTTCAGTTCCCAGGCCAATGTTCTATCCACCCAGCCAAACCAGCTAGAGCTATAGGTGGTTTTTCAAAGTTATTTTTTGGCTAGCTTATTCCCATGATTGAGGCTGGAATTGGCATGCCTTCAAGATTATTCAAAGGGATTTTACCGGATTACTGGGACATTGAAAGTCAAGTAAAACTGTGCTGGCACCATGAAGCCTACTGTTCTTCTGGAGTTGCATCTGGAACTGGAATTCTATCCTCTGGCCCAGTGCTCTCTGTGGAACCCAGGACACTTGCTTCTGCTTCACAGCCGCAAAACCATGATTAATATTTCATGATTAACATTCTATTGGTCGAGTATAAATGGGACAGAGCTCAGTCCCATTTCTGCCTGCAACTAATTTTGCAGGTTTAAGTTCCTCATTTAAATTTTATGGGCCTCGGGTTTTTAAATTACAAACCAGTGTAGTTTGACTAGATGACCTTGATGGCCACCTGTAACTGCAAAGCATGGTCTGCTTACTTTAACTTATTGAGGATTGAATATTCTTCCCCTATTGAATTGAATCCAAATACTTTGATTTTTACACAAGGGATATATTTGCTGCTTATCTGACATCTGGTGGAACTTGCTTTATTTTTAATGTAATTAACTATTGCAGTGAATAGATGTAATTAAAATATTGTGGTAAAGTATCGCCCACATAAAATAAAATTATTGCCCACTACATTTAAAAAAGTCATCAGTACTAGATGCCAGTTAATAATTATAGGAAAGCACAAAGGCAGTAAAAATAAAATGTTATATAAGATCACTAGCTCTACAGAGTAAAGTACAAACATTCTGATGTGGAGGAGTAGTGGCGGTGGGGGGGGGGGGGGGGTCGGGAGGGGAAAGTCTCTAGGCATTTAATTAAAAACCAAACCAAAACCAATCTTCCTCCATCAAGATAAACAAAAACAACTTCCCAAACCATGTCACCATGCTTCAGGTCAAATTAGTTTTCTGGTATTTGTTAACTACTAAAGGTACAAACCTTTGTCAGTTCAACCATCTTCAGACTTTGTCGGTAATGAAAAAGGGAGACGGGTGAAAAGGCAGACGTAGCCAGTAGAGAAAAACAAGGCTCTAAGAAGGGAAAGAAAAGAAGAAAAATGTCTCTGAATTTCACGTTGATAATACCACCCCAAGGCCAGGCGTACACGTTTATTTTATTTTTTTTAGAAAAGAATGTTTGACCTCATGAAACACCTAGTGATCGTGTTTTGTTCTTCCTGACCCAACCTAAGAACGGAAAATTGAATTCAAGATTGACAACGAATAGCCACTATCAGGAAGTTCTATTTGGTGTTTACTTTGACAGGACATTCTTCCTCTTAAAGGTATTTTTGATGGCAATCTTAGATAGCCTGTTGTCTTTTTCCAGTAGTTCACTGGCACACAGCCCGCTGTTTGAAGTTAATCTCTGTCTTTCTACAGCTTGAAGATTGGATCAGAAAAAGTAGCATAAGAGTTTAGTTTTAAAAGGAAATATGTTTTAAACCAAATCACCAGCAGGAGGATTTTTTTGTTATGTATAACCAAAATCTAGAAAATATCTTTTTACTCCTCTCTATATATACTTACTCTAGACAAGTGGTCCTTTGCTGTGTCACATTTGTGAGACACTCCTCCCCTATCCCCACAACCAAATGGGCTGCTCTCCCTTTTTAAAAAAATATAAAAATATATTATTTTTAGTTAAACCTCACCTGAGGATATTTTTCCATTGATTTTTAGAGAGAGTGGATGGGAAGGGGAGAGACACAGAGAGAGAAACATCGATTAGTTCAAGCCAGCAACTGAGGTATGTGCCCTTGACCAGAGTTGAACCTGTGACCCTTCAGTCCATGGGCCGATGTTCTATACCCTGAGCCAAAATGGGTAGGGCAATAATCTGCTCTTGAATGATATGAAAATAATTGCATTTCTTTGCATCCTGCTTTTTTCATCATTTAACCAGCCTCATTTTGCCGACTTAAAAATCTTATATGTAGTTCTGCAGAGCCTAAAAAAATAATAAAGCAAATTTGCCTGCCAAAGAAATTTAAGAGAGCTCATTTTTGTCTAGAGTGAAAAGGCAGTTGGGAAAAGTTTTATGACAAAAAATATCACTTGAATTGTTCCTTCAGAGATGATGAGGGCTTTATTCATTCACTTTTTCTCCTTCCGTTAACAAATACTTACTTGTTACTTATTGAAAATACCGCAGACCACATGGTTGGGTTCAGTTTGAAGACTGGCCAGAATGACTGCTTAGGCTTGGTTTCGGTTGCTTTCACTTCAAATTGCTGCTTTATTAGCAAACAAACAGGGTAAGAGTTGGCAAGAGACCAAGAATGGCAGTGAGTGGTTGAAGCTCCCTTATGCCTCTCTTGTTCCCCCACGGGAGCTCCTGACTTCCAGCTCACAGGGAATGAGGAATCCATCAAGTCAGATGAGCACGTTTGCAATGTTATGGATTGTAAGGAGCCACAGCAGCATTTCCGGCTCTACCCCTTTATGCCATGAAGAAATCAGTGCTGAGCCACAGCGACATTGTTTTATGTCTAATTTCCCTCTGTTTGGGTCCACACAGTGTTTCAAGGCAGAGGCCTGGTCATTATCCGATACAAGACTAATGCGTAGCACTGCATAAGGGAGCACAAGGCAGATAAGATTGCTATCCTTATGGAGTTTACATGGACAGTGGGAAGGAGTGTCAAGAGGAAGGTTGATCTGTACAATTATATAGAGGTATAGCTCGTTCATGAAATAAAAATGAGTGTCCAATGAGTATCTCTGGAATAGAGAATAAAAGTACAAGGGATGGTAAGGGGATAGGCATGTCAATTAGTAGGAGAAATACAATGAAGAACGTTTTATCCAGGGAAAGATGTTTGGATATTATACTAACAATAATGAGTTGTTAAGTCTATTGGGAAAAAAAAAGGAAGATAGGAAGATAGTGTTTTTGAGAAGATTAAAGTAGCTATAGCGTGCGGTGGAGTTGGGGGATCAGAGACTGAAAGAGAAAATATGAGTGTGAATTTTATGTGTCAACTTGACCAGACCATGAGGTGCCCAGACACTTGGTCAAATATTGTGTGTCTGTGAGGGTGTTTCTGGTTGAGATTAACATTTGAATTGGCAGACTGACTATAGCAGATGCCCTTTCTAATGTGGTTGGGCATCCAATCAGTGGAAGGCCTAAGAGATTAAAAAAAAAGCTGACCCTCCCATGAGTAAGAGGAAATTTCCTGCAGCTTGACTGCCCTTAGCTGGGACATCAATTTTTCCTGCTTTCCTATTCCAACTGAAACATTGGCTTTTTCTCAGTCTTGAGCCTGCCAGCCTTCTGACTAGAACTACATATGCTATTGGTTTTGTTTCTCTGGAGAACCCTGACTAATACAACTAGTTAAGAGATTTTTTTGGTAGTATTCCAGGTATAAGGTGGTAAGGACAGGGACTAAGATGGTGACTCCAAAAAGGCAAAGGAAAGGAATAAATGAGAAAAACATTATAAGGAAAAGTAACCAGAACTTTAGTGAATCAATAATTGACTGGATTGAGGATGACAGAGCGATTGAGGATTTCTGGGTACCCGTTTTAGTCTGGTTTTCCTAAAAAGTAGAGGCCTGAAGAAAAACTTAACTTGGTAAGACTTTATTTGGGTGTGAATTCTCAGGGAAGGGAACATTGAAAGATAGACAAGGAGAGAAATCAAATGCCAAGTGGCCACAGCTTTACATCAAACACAGATGATTGCCCCGCTAATCATCTGGAACTTTTCTGGAAAGACTGTATGGAATCACTTAGACTTCGGCTATCTGGTGGAGGAAGGAGAGAATGAAGTTTACTTTGTTTGCCAGACATTTGCTCTCTTCCATCTCCTCTTGATCCAAGTCTACAGCATAGGACATTAATTCCCCATCATTGGGCAGCGTTTGGG
This sequence comes from Plecotus auritus, assembly GCF_963455305.1. Classification (NCBI taxonomy): domain Eukaryota; kingdom Metazoa; phylum Chordata; class Mammalia; order Chiroptera; family Vespertilionidae; genus Plecotus; species Plecotus auritus. The sequence continues at coordinate 77,112,945 of NC_137773.1, forward strand.
GAAGGAAGACCCCAGGACAGCTGAGATAGTGTCTAGGGCTCTGGGTGAGCCAGCCAGCTGGTGTTACAACATCTACTCTTTGCCTGCTCACCTGCCTCAGGACTTGGTTGGGGGAGCCAACCAGTAGAGCTAGTGCTTGAACTTCATGCAGTCACGTATCTTCTCATGCTTGAGCAGCAACAAGAGAGCTCAGGTAAGAGGTTAGAGGTGTGCAACAAGAGGCACTGGACAAGGTATGTCAAGAGTGCCTCTCAAGGAACCTGGGGACTAGATGCAATGGGCTGAGCTCATGGTGCTCTAAGAACTGGCCTCTGCTATTAAGGAAGTCATGTTTAGTAAGTCTCTTTCCAGGGAAGATCAGTCTCCTCTAGTTAGATGCGCTCATCCTAGAGGGACATCAGAAAACGAAGGGCTCGTGAAACTGGAGAAGAGTAAAACTGGTTCCGGAATACTTAATTCCTGAGAGAATAATGATGCTATTGACCAGGACCAGAAAATCCCAAGGAGAAACAGACATTTCCCAGAAAAGGAAAATGAATTATTTGGCTTTACACAGTTGACTGTAATCCTCAGGTGATAACTTGCAGTAGGTATCAAAGAATATTTAAGTCAATGACAAATTAATGTTGGTGAGACTTTAGAGACCACTGTGCTAAAGTTTATTTGAGGGATAGTGGAAGAGAAGATTTAAATAAGTTTAATGATTTGCACAAATGTCATAAATGTTAGTTATAGCAGTAGGATGAGAAAATAAATTCCTTTTACTCAGGCTATTCTGACTCCACCACATGGAAGACAGTAAGAATCTTAAATTCTCATCCCTGAGTCTCTGGTGACAGTGGGTTCTACCTTTTAGCCTCTCAAATGGGAATGTTGGACAAAGTAATCCCCAACATCCCTTCCTCTGATGCACTTAGGAGAGCAACATGCTTAAAAAAGTAGATTTGTAAGCTTTGAAAGAGTTTAAGACTCCTAAGATCAATGCCTCCTCTCTATGGTTACAAACATATGCTGGTGGCAGGTGTTCATCTTGAAGGGACATCATAAAACTATGGACCAGTGAATATGGAAAAGTACAAAGCTGGGTCTAAAATAGGCAGTTTCAGAGAGAATGATGGCACCATTGACCAGAACAAGAAAATCCCAAGGAGACACTGACATAAAACAGGAAAAGTGACAGGTATGAATCAGGCATGAACTTCACCCCTTTAGAATTTGGATATTTAGGAGGATGGGTTCCCATCTATATGAATGTTAAATGTGCAGGTCTGTATATAAATATTAAGTTAGGTTTCTATCTGTTAAAAACGTTTCACTGGAGTTTTCAGTCTTTATTGGGTGGTCAGAGTGGCAAGTAGAGGCTTATGACTAATAGAGTCACCTGAAAGATCTCAGTAACAGATTGTATCCCTAGGAGCTGATATGAGAATTCTTCTAAGGGAGGAATCCAGCTTTTCTGTGTGTGAAAATGCCTGGCTGGATAAGTCCTTGAGAATTCATGGCTTTTAATGAAGGCTTTGGACTGAGGCTATAAAATTGAGAGTTTGAGTCAAAATTGTTTATTTCTTTAGGAGTCAGGGTGACCTTAGCTTGGATCTGGGCTATGCAAGAGTTACCAGTAGAGCTGAAGGCAGAAAGGATATTTATTGTTAACATGGGTTGTTCGTTATAAGATTGTATGCATCCAATTAAGCATTGTTGACATATTCAAATCTGACATGGAATTATTTCTAAAGCACAAGAACCCTTTGATAAATATTTCCTGAGTATCTATAATAATGAAAAAATAAAAGGACTTACTAAGATCACAACAAGCTTTTAAATCAACAGTTAATCTTAGGAACAACCTGTAAAATTATATTCATTATAGGAAAGCCCCGTTTAATTTATCATTCTACCAAATAAATAATTGAAGTAGAGATTGAGGCAATTTATAACCAAAGATAAGGACGAAGCTACACTACAGGGTATGAGTGACATTTGATAAAGCTCTCCTGTATTTCTGTAGCCATATCATTCTTTGTTTACAAAGCCTCGGCTAAGGAAGTTTAATTTATCAAAACAGAGTTAATCTTTCCAAGATGTTTTTATAAACAACACAAAGACCACATTGTCTAAGATGAGCTGCTGCCCAGCCGTAATTAGGAATTAACACCACAATTTTCCAAGCCGTATTGCTAGTGAAGTTAGAATCTGATAATTTCTCCTAACCAGTGACTGTTCTAGGAGGCCATACAGAATGGTCAGTATGGTGCTGGTAAATTTAAGTGCTCTCAACCCCTGAAAGAAAGTGTCCAATGCTCGCTCATCTGCTGTTATCAGTTAGGATGACACACTAGCAGTCTAGTGTGTTTGCTCTCTCCCTGTGAATTAGAGGAAAAGAGAAGAGAGGAGAGAAAAGAAAAGAAGGGGATACATGTCTGATTAAAGAGCAAACTGCAACATCCAAACCAACTGCCACCTTGAACACTGGGTATTCAGAAGAGAAACCTTTCCAAAACAGACCACATAGGTGGTAAAGAGACATCACCTACCATTAAGTTAGGAAAGAAGGAATTATTTTATAACTTTGCCCTTGTCTGGAAATTGGATTGTGGTGACGCTGATGAGCAGGTGGACAGTGTAGAGGTTGGAAGAAGAATAGTTCATTCCTTTATCTAAAGAGGATCTCAGGGGAGAAATGGGAAGGATTATTATCTTAGGGGACTTGAATTTCCAAGAAGGTAGAAGGAGGATGTCTAGAATGCTTTAATTAGAAATAGGCTCTCATGTTGGGAATGTATTTCCTGATGAAATACCATCTTTAAATAATCTGTTCCGTTAGTCATCTGCTGCTACACCCCAGCAACAAGTAACTCCGGGCCACCACTCTGGTGAAAGAGTTATGCAATCCCATGTTTGCCTTAAGTGGCTGTTAAAGACAAAGACAGTTAATCTTCTAAATCATCGAGTGTCTTCAGCCATACTAAAATTCTGGATCATGGAGTTACTTTAGTCACACCACATAGCCAGGAAGAAAATGTGAATCAGGAAAATAATTTTTTAGGGAGTCAATGACCTCAACATTGTGCAAGTTAATTAGAAACTGGCTATTTATATATTACATAACTAAAATGGTCAGACTGATGGGTCATGCAATAAGGCCTTATTGTTTTCCCATTGATTTAAAAAAATTTTAATGAAAAAAAATGTAGTATAGTTTCTCTTTTGTACAGAACTAGTTTTTCTTTCTTTCTTTCTTTCTTTTTTCTGTTTCATTGATGGTATTTTAAACTGTGGTTGTAGCAGACTGATTTTGCAATGCCGGATGTGAAAGCGGTAGGTACCTAGCCTCCCAGGCATCTTGTATTTTAGTTCCTTGTCTTTCATTCATCCTTCTAAATGGAAAAAAGACACAGTGCATGGTACAAATAAAAACTATTTGTTTCTCCCTTTTCTATCATCTTTTCAGCTCCTTGTTCCTCTTTTATTTCCAGGGAGTTACTTTAATGAGTTACTTCTCAGGTCTCTTTTCCTTCCAACTCTTAAATGAATAGTTGTGACAGGGATCTCAGCAAACAGTTGTTTGCTTATTGCCATGTGTGTTTTCTGGGACCATCAGCTATCATGCTCAGCCTCTGGGCTGCTGTGACTTTGAGGTTTAGTTGGTCAACTGGAGATGGCTAGTCCTTCTATGGGGCTTTTCCAGCAGCACCAGAAGCACCAACACTTTGATCCTACGTGAGATAAAATGGAAAATAAGCAGAAATAAAGTGTAGTTTTGTTTCTGGCTTTATGACAGAATTTTGGAGCAAGAAAACTTGGAATGGAACTAACTACTCTAAGATTGACCTTGTGAGGTCTTCAAAGATTTCCCAAGAGTTATACATTTCTTTTTTATTTTAAACTATAAATCAAGACACTCACCTTCTTTTAACCTGGGCTTTTTCTATTCTATAGTGAAAGATAAAATATTAGGTAAATATCTATTACCATTGTTACTGGACTAATGCAACAGTCTTTTACCTGGTGATCTGATTTCCACTGTTGCTTCTCTTTGTCTTTAATGCAGCAGAGTTATTTAAACAATTTTAAATTGAATCATGTCTGATTATATCCTCCAGTAGTCCCAGGACTCTGTGTTTCAGAGCACTCAATTTTAGAATTGTTCTCAGACACTGGCCGGGTAGCTCAGTTAGTTAGAGTGTCATCTTGCCATCTCAAGGTTGTGGGTTTGATCCCTGGTCAGGGCACATACAAGAATCAATCAGTGAATGCATAAATAAGTGGAACAACAAACTGATGTTTCTCTCTCTGTCTCTGTCTCTTCCTCCCTCCCTCTCTCTCTAAAATCAATAAATTAAAAAAATTTTAAGAACTGTTCTCAATCAAGTGTTATTTTTTATTTAATCAATTTGTTTATTTGTATAATATTTGTTTCTTCTATTAAACTATTAACTGTATAAGGACAGAGACTGTATAAGTGTCCATCCATTATTTTTTTATTCATATAGCATGAACAAGATAAAAAAAATGTTTCCTGATCACATGACCTTACAGTTTAGTAGAGAAAAAAAAATAAAACAAGTAATAACTTAAAGTGTGATATACAACTTTAGAGAAAATAATATACTGTCATGGGCATGTATGACAGGAATATCTAGAGAGAGTGAGATATGGGGTGGGGTCAGAAAAAATTTCTGGTGTGACATATAAGCTGAAACTTCTTCCTATTTTTATTTTGTTAATCCTCACCCAAGGATATTTTTCAATTGATTTTTAGAGAGAGTGGAAGGGATAGTGAGAGACAGAGAGAAACACTGATGTGAGAGAGACACATCGATTGGTTGCCTCCTGCAGGCACCCCAACCAGGGCCAGGGAACCTGCAACCAAGGTATGTGACCTTGACCAGAATCGAACCCGAGACCCTTCAGTCTGCAGGCCGACGCTCTATCCACTGAGCCAAAGGGGCTAGGGCTAAGCTGAAACTTAAAAGATGAACAATAGCTAACTAGGCAAAGAAAATAGCTAAGAATGTTTCTGGAAGAGAGGAGATGTGCTAAAAGAATTACACTAATTGTGCTTGATGTGTGAGGTAAAAGCGGCAAAAGAGGAGGCTATTCACATAGGAAGGCTTTTATGAGCCCTCTGAGCCATTAAGAGCACCAGGAAGTCATTGAAGTGTTATAAACAAGGACTCAGAGGATCATAGGAACATATTTCACTGTGAAGAATGATCTGGCAGAAAGGACAGAAGTAAGCAAGTTAGAAGACAGTTGGAGCAAACCAACTGAGTAACTGGGGTGACTCAGAATAGGACAGTGGTGGGGCCATTGAGAAAAGAGAAATATCTGAAAAATTATTAGGAGGTAGGAGAAAGACAGAGGGATAGCTGGAAGGGTATGTGCAGTTAGCAACAAATTTTTTTTTATATAGATGCTCAAATCTGCTACCTACTCTACTGAACAATCAGTAGAAAGTGAGTAGTTGACGATACTAAAACAACTGAAGAAAATATTTAAACTTTATATTCTAGATATATATGTGATTTTCTAATATATGGGTAAAATCAAATACTGGGGAAAGTTACTAAGTATTACAAAAGTATTCTGTTTTCATGCAGTTTCCATTGGTAGTAAAATATTGTAGAAGATTTAAGTTAGGCATGAAATCTGTTTTGACTTATAATTTTCTTAATGATATAAACTTCATTTGGATTTTACTATTTACAAGATGTTGGAAATCTGACTTTTTGGAGCATATCCATCATGGCAAAAGTCTTCATCTTTCTGAGTAACAGTATTGATCATTATGTTCAAGATCCACAAGGTGAAAAACTATGCAAATATATTGCTCCAAGTAAAGTAAAAGAGTTTGTGGTATAAACTAGTCAGATATGTTACATTAATGAGAGCAAAATTAGTCTTGACACATTTCTGGCAGGTCTAGAAAAATATGAGATATATTTCCTACCACACACGAAGAGTTGCACCAGAGTAACAAAGAATGTCATTGTTGAGCCTGGAGAGGGCCAGAGAAATGCTGTACTTGGACAGATCCTGCTTCCCACGGGGACCAGAGTAGAAACCTCAGTGACTGTAGGTTGAATCAGTTCAGAGATTTTGGAACTATCTAGAGGTTTAAACTAGAAAGTAAGGGGCCACCACTGAAGAACTCAAGAGGTGACAAATTCCACAAGTATGTGCTGAAGACTTTCCACTTGAGTTAACACTAATTAACTCCTCTACAAGGTGAGTGGAAACCTCAAAGAAATCTTAATGGGGATTATCGGATTACTTTTATTTCATTCACATTTTTCTTTTCTCTTCCTATAAAGTTGTGGGAAGCATTCAAGAAAATGAAATAGAAAATGCAAATGTTGGTTGTTAGTCCAAAAACAGAAACTGCTGTGATTAAGTTTTTGGAAAGTTTGAAATGAAAGGAGAGTTCAGAAAAGATAGAGTAAGCTACAGCCACCACATCAACCCTCCTGTTTTTGTTAATAAAGCTTTATTCAAACACAACCTCACCTATTTGTTTATGTCTTCTCTATGGCTGAAGCATTTACTAGTTGTGACAGAGACCTTATGGGAATCAAACTGTGACCTCGATCATAGGTTGATGCTCAACCACTGAGCCATGCTGGCTGGGCAAAAAATACACATCTCTTGACCCAACAATTCCTTTCATCCTAAATAAATTCTTAAGGATATAGCCAAATATTTAGATGTATAATGTACAGGAAAAAATTCTTTATAGTAGATAAACATGGAAAATCTCTAATGACCAATAATAGAGGATTTTGTTAAATAAATTATGGTGCATATATTAAGTGTCCTACATTAAATACATTAAATAGCCAATGCATGATATTGTAGGTAAATATATCTGAACATGAAAGATATGTATTATCATATCTAATGGAAGGAAACAGGATATAATATGGTATATATATATATAGGTCCCCCTTTTTAAAATCCTCACCCAAGGATATGTATTATTATTATTATTAATTTTTTTTTAGAGAGAGAGAGGAAGGAGAGAGAGAGAGAGAGAGAGAGAGAGAGAGAGAGAGAGAGAGAGAGAAACATCAATCATTTGCCTCCCATACATGTCCTGACCAGGGATCCAACCTGCAACTTAAGTATGTGCCCTGATGGGGAATTGAACCCACCACCTGTTGTGGTATGGAATGATGTTCCAATCAACCCAGCCACCTGGCCAGGGCTGGTCCACTTTTTATTTAAAGTTACATCTTTACACCTATATCACAGTTTTTAATCCTAAAACTTGTATATTTTTAATATAGTCTAATTTAGAAATACACACATCAAAGTTTTAATAGTGATTATTTCAACAATGGAATTATAGGTATTTTAAATATTAAAAAAACAGCATATTCCCCTTTTCCTAAATAAATAAGTTTTCTTTCTATGCAACAATATTATTTTACATTTTACTAAAGACTGTTGCCCAATAATTAAATCTAAAAATAAAATTACAATATATTTCAAGTTCAATTGGATAATTTTGCTCATTATTTAAATTTTTACTTAATATATTTATGGAATTACTTTGAAAAGTTTCTGAAATGAAAGGGATACTTTGTTGGAATTTGACTTTCTTGAGTAAAAATCCAAGAAATAGACTCTCTTGATCTTAACAGTCTTTTATTTTATTTGTTAATCCTCACATGAGGGTATTTTTCCATTGATTTTTAGAGAGTGGAAGGGAAGGGGAAAGACACAGAGAGAAATATCAATGTGAGAGAGACATATCAATTGGTTCCCTCCTGCCTATACTCCTGACCAGGGCCAGGAATTGAGCCTGCAACCTAGGCACATGCTCTTGATTGGAATTGAACCTGAGACCCTTCAGTCCGCAGGCTGATGCTCTATCCCCTGAGCCAAACTGTCTAGGGAAATCTTAACAGTTGATTGAGAAATAACCAAGGGCATCAAACTAGATGAACTTTGAATTTCATTTCAAGTCTCATAATTCATTGAAACTACCAGAAGATGTCCTCAGGTCCTAACTTCCCATCATAGACTCAGCTGTTAGAAGTCTGTAGAAACTGGCATCTATATATATAAAAGTCTAAGCAACCATTATGATGGAATGAACAGAATGACTGGAACCACCAGTCACTATGATGTGCACTGACCACCAGGGGACAGACACTCAACACAGGAGCTGCCCCTGGCCCTCAGGCCCTGATCGCCAGATTGGGCCTGCCAGCCAACCCCCCGTTCCTCCCCCTCCCTCCCCTCCACTCCCCCCCCCCCCCCCCGCCCGGCCCGGCAGGCTCCCATTGCCTGATCAGGGCTGGGCCCTGGGCTGGGATGAGGAACCAGGTGTGGGTAGTGGCAGACATGGCCCCTTTCCCAGGGGGGCCAAGGGCCAGCTCCCTCCTCAGGGACGGTGGCCAACCTCCTGGTCCCTCCCCCTGGCTGGCAGGCTCTGATCACCCAATCGAGGCCGGGCCCCAGTTTGGGACAGGGAACTGGGGATGGGTGGTGGCAACCAACCTCCCTAGGCACCTGGGCTGTGACCTCTTGCCAGCTACCTGGGGGTGGGGGTGAAGGGGACAGAGGTGCAGTGAGAATGCGGGGTATCTGCCGAGTTCCCTCTCACTCCCCCTGCTACCCTCCCCTGGGACACCAGGGCTTGTGTGCCAGGGAAGCCCCAGTGCTCAGGTGCTGAGCACTCTGGGGGAGCCCGCCCCACACCCACGTGGCCTCTTCCGGGTGAGCCGAGCCGCAGCCGCCTGGACTGCAGGGGCCGGTTGGACTCCGCGCGGGTTTGCACAGGAGCTGGTCTACGAGGCCAGCTGGGAGAGAGCACGCTGCCCACCCAGCTTCCGTGCAACGCCGCTGGGCGGCCCAGAGGCCCACACTGCGTCGTGGCCCACAGCATCCAGCCACACTCTGTATGGGGACTCGGGTGCCGTGACTCAGGCAGAGGGGGGCGCGTGGGGACCTGGCAGCCTAGGTGCTGCCCAGGACCCAGAGGTCAGCTGGGACCTGCTCTTCCATACCAGATGCTCACACTTTGATCACCAGCCAGGCCTAGGGACTGCACCCATGCACAAATTTCATGCACTGGGCCTCTAGTGAGTTAAATAACTGTGGTTAAAAAATTCAGTCCTACAAAGCAAGAATTAAGTTTACAGGTGATCATTTGTCAAAACTGCTTAGTGAAAAATAAGTCACATTAGCTAAATAAAGGCCATCCTCTAGTTCTTTAATTCACAGTGTTTCAGTAAAGCAGGTGAGGTCTCACATCATGCCACAGCTGGGGTCATGGTCATGAATCTAGGGCTTCCCTTTGAAAGGATCAAATCCATGTTCTTGGAACTATGATTTTTCTATTATGCATTACTTGGTCTTTATTAATATATATATATAGTCAAGATTTAAATCTTAATGCACTTGTAACTAAACAACTTGTAAAAGAGCTCAAGTTTGTTTTCTAACCAGATAATCTAGTGTGGGTGTACTTTAGATTGAACATTGAATAAGAGGAACTGGGGCTTCCCTGTCTTTGGTAACTTTAGGTAAAATGTGGTGGGGAAAAAAAAATCTCAATGTCATCTTTTCTACTTAAACCTAAAGTTTAAAATACGTTATTTTCCTAAAATTGCACATAGTGATTTACTTTGGAAATGTTTGCAAGGGGAATCTAATCATCTGCACTGAATATTTACATTTTAAAGGACATTACACTTTTCCAAGGGGTCGTTGGTACACTTAGCCGCCATATTGAGTCTCAGGTACATTGGAACATGTTTTTACATTACTGCTTCTGATAGAGCCGATTGACTCACTATTAATTGTCAATAAAAGGAACATAGACTTGAAAGGTTTTGATTTGACATAGTCTTATATATGAAATGGGCTTTTTAAAAAAACAGAAGGCAAGGTAACTGTCTGACTTGCTAGTTATATTTGAGAAATTTGAGAAAAAGAAATAAGAAAGTAAAATTTTAATGTGGAAAAATGTATCAAGTTGGTTCCTGAGATTGCCAAATTTAATAAACACCAACGTTTTTAATCACCACTCATTTATTTTGTTCAATAAACCTTCCACTTTATCAACCTTAAAGCCAAGGCTAAGATTCACATGGCTGGGTATTTCGTTTGATGCTTTAGACTTTTGGAACCTAGTGATGTAATAGTAATTGTTTTCCTGGGTAGACTGCCAGCATTTTTATGCTTTATGAAAATCATTGGTTCACTGCTGAGGCTGGATTGTAAAGCTACATTTCTGACCCATTTTCCTCTGGAATCTGGCATTTTGGAGCTAAAGTGAGCCACCGAATTCTGTCAGGTCATATTTAAACAAAGCCTTTACTTCTCTCTTTTTCTCCTAAATGTACAATGTCCAGATAATATATTTTAAAATCTCACTCCTTCAAGACAGTTTGCTCAGGTTACATAGTGCAAACACCTGTACTTTATAAGGCATTGTTCACTGCCTTCTCCCACCCGTTCTTTTCTCTTCTTTTCCACACTGAACAGTCTTACTCTTAGCATAGTGTGTAGATTAAATGTTATCTTTTTTTTTTGAGTCAGTTTACTTCTTTGAGGGTCGAAAATTATTGAGAAATGTACATTACAGTCATACAATATTTTATATTCATATGTTTGAAAAAGGTTTGTCTTGCTATTGAGGGACCAGAATGTCCCAGTGACTACCAAAATTTTAAATTTATGATCCAGCTCTCTCTCTTAAATTCCAAACCCACATTTTCCTGTATCTACAAAATTCTACAACTTATGTCTCACAAGCGCTTCACATCCAATCCATGGCCATTTTGATGATCTTACTTACTATACTGGCTCTTTGCCTTTTCTCTTTCTACTTAAATAGAATCATCACCAATCCTATAAAATAAAACCCTAATATGCAAACAGACCAAGCAGCAGAATGACCGGCGGAACAACCAGTTGCTATGATGCGCACTGACCACCAGGGGGCAGACACTCAATATAGGAGCTTCCCCCTGGTGGTCAGTGTGCTCCCACAGGGGGAGCGCCACTCAGCCAGAAGCCGGGCTTATGGCTGGTGAGCGCAGCAGCAGTGGCGGGAGCCTCTCCCACCTCCACTGCAGGCGGGCATTAAGGAGTGAGGGGTCCCAGACTGTGACCAGGGGATCGGGCCTAAGCTGGCAGGTGAACATCCCCCAAGGGGTCCCGGACTATGAGAGGGTGCAGGCCAGGCTGAGGGAACCCCACCCAGTGCATGAATTTCATGCACCGGGCCTCTAGTATTAAAATAATCGAAGAGAACAATTTAATTGACCTTTATGAAAATCATTGGTTCATTGCTGAGGCTGGATTTTAAAGCTTCATGAAGCAGGCAGTCTCTACTCTTGAGAGTCCAGAGAACTTCAAAGCAAGGGGGAAAGGCTGCATGCTTTAGTGGAAAGAGGCCAGCAGGAAACCAGGAGGAAATACTCAGCTTAAGTTGATTGGCTGAAGTTGTTTATCTGACCTTATTTAGAAAGATCAAGGAACAAGAAGTAAGCACAGAACCCAGAGCTGGCTTGGTGTTTGGCAATTGGCTGGCTGCGTATACTGCATTTCTGGTCAAGAATAACATTTATAGGGACACAAAGTTATCCAAGTTTCGGTGTGCACTCTGGACAGGAGCAGCTCCATCTTGGATCTAGAAGTTTAGTTCAATACCCAGGTGCTCAAATATCATTTCAGAAGCTAGTTTAGTGCAGTGTGGTGTGGGGGAAAGTGCAGTGCACTTGAGTGTAGGGTAGGGATGGGTAGATAATTTTCTAAATAGATACAGGCATGCCTCTGAGATATTGTGTGTCCAGTTGCAAGCCATGGAAATAAAGCCACAACAAAGGGAGTCACACAAGTTTTTTTGTTTTCCCAATGCATATAAAAATTATGTTTACACGATACTGTAATCTATTGTGTGCAATAGCATCTAAAAATAACACTGTGCATACCTTAATTAAAAAATACTTTCTTGCTAAAAATGCTATCATCTAAGCCTGTTGGAAAAATGCCACTGAGAGACTTGCTCAACCAAAGGTTGCCACAAACCTTTAATTTGTAAAAGAATGCAATATCTGCGAAGCTTAATAAAGCAAAGTGTAGTGATATGAAGTATGCCTGTACTTTAACTGATTTTACAATATGGAAAATGAGAAAAATACATTTTCTAAGTTTGTTATGGTATTTGTATGAGCTAATGTGCCTGGAGTGTTTTTGTAGAAAGCAGAAATTTCCTCAGTTATTTTTCATCTTTCCTGGAGCAACATGTTCTTGGTTGCACTATTTGTACTTTCTCTCTCTCTCTCTCTCTCTTTTTTTTTTTTTTTTTTGATATTTTTATTGATTTCAGAGAGGAAGGGAGAGGGAGAGACAGAAACATCAATGGTGAGAATCATTGGTCAGCTGCCTCCTGCACACCCCATTTTGGGGATTGAGCCTGTAACCCAGGCATGTGCCATGATTGAAATCAAACCATGACCTCCAGGTTCCCAGGTCGATGCTCAATTACTGAGCCACACAGGCCGGGCTGTACTTTCTTATTATCTCTCAAATTTGTTTCCTTATCTCTTCTTCCTGCCACTTCCCCTGTTAATTTCTCATCCTGATTATCTCACTCACCACCTTGTTTCCAGACTACAACAGCACCACACCCCACCATCCATGGATCTTGCACACTGCAGGAAGAGTGATAATAATAAAGGGCAATCCGATTTTATCTCCCTGGTTCTTTAGAATCCCTCACTGTTTGCAAAGATGAAAGGTAACACCAGGGTCAGTAAGCTTGCTCCAAAACAGCATCTCATATGCTACTAATAGGAATGAAAACTGATGTTTTCCAGAAAGCAATCTGCCCTATGTACCAAACCCCTTTAAATAGCACTTCTTCCCCCAGCAGTGCCACTTCCATGTACTTACTCTGAAATAAAACAAGAAAACATGCTCTGGGGTTCTGTCCAAGCTTCTTTTATGAGCAAATTTCTAAAACTCTCTTGACTGATCAATACATTAGAAGAAAAACAAGAGTAGGACATCCTATCTAATAAAAGAGTAATAAGCAAATTGACCATCACTCCAACACACAAGATGGCTGCCCCCATGTGGTCAAAGATGGCTGCCCCCATGTGGACACAAGATGGCCACCACAAAATGGCCGGCAGGGGAGGGCAGTTGGGAGGGACCAGGTTGGCAAGAGAGGGCAGTTGTGGGTGATCAGGCCAGCAGGGGAGGGAAGTTGGGGGTGACCAGGCTGACAAGGGAGGGCAGTTAGGGGTGACCAGGCCTGCAGGGGAGGGCAGTTAGGGGTGACCAGGCTGACAAGGGAGGGCAGTTAGGGGTGACCAGGCCTGCAGGGGAGGGCAGTTAGGGGCAAACAGGCTGGCAGGGGAGCAGTTAGGTGTTGATCAGGCTGGCAGGGGAGTGGTTAGGGGGTGATCAGGCTGGCAGGCAGAAACAGTTAGGGGTGACCAGGCAGAGGCAGGCAGGCGAGCAGTTGGGAGCCAGCAGTCCTGGATTGTGAGAGGGATGTCCGACTGCCCATTTAGGTCCGATCCCACAAGGCAGTTGAACATCCCTGAAGGGGTCCCAGATTGGAGAGAGTGCAGGCTGCACTGAGGGACACCCAACCCCGTGCATGAATTTCATGCACCAGGCCTCTAGTGTTTAAAATAAAAAAGCAAACTAAGTTTCTCAGCACTAAGAGCAGAAAATGGCAGCCACATATCACAAAAATGAAGAAGTATCTGTAACGTCTAGGGGAAATTTAATCAACCTGAAGGAACCCAAACCGACAGAAGAATTCATTGCTGTAGAAAATAAATGAAACATGGGAGACATATGGTTGATGTCAGGAGAATTGGGGACATATATGCCTTAGATCAGTAGCACTGCAAGGCTGTTAGAGGCACAGCTGTGATATAATGTGTCAAGCCACATGATTATTTACTGATAGTATATAAAGTATGTTTGATTTTCTCCTTTGTATTTTTCCCATTTAAACATTTTCATTGATGAATGGGGATTGATTTAATTGACAGCAAAATAAAAAATCAATAAAAATCTTTTAGTGGCTCCTCAATATCCTTATATATTAGGCAAATCATCATCATCTCCCTGTTTTATACTCTAGCTCTTCTGAAATATTTAGTTTCCAAAATGCGATATACTGTTTTCTCTTCTACATCTTTGCAACTGCTTTCCCCTGCAACTGACCATCTAGGGAGTTCCTTGTGACCATTTGTTCCATAAAAAAAAGTTCTTACAATTCCTGGTTGTGTTTATTTCTCATATGTGGTTATAAAGGGCTTTAAAATGCACTATGTCCTTATAGATGCTCAAGAAAAAAAACCAAGTGCTTTTATTTCTCTCTATGCTCACCTGCCAAGATAAATCCTGAGCTGGGCTTTTAGACTTTAGAAGATTAGATTTATGGAAAATCAAAATATGTTCTTATACAGAATGCTTTGTTAAAAATTTTTGATATGGCATTTTTGGACTGGAAATGCACGATGTTCCCCTGGGCAGGATGGTTCCCAGGCTCTTGTCCGGTGGAGTTGAAGAATGAATCCACAGACAAAAGGTGGTATAGCAAAGGTGGAAATTTATTGAGAAACAAGTACAGACTCCCACGTGGGAGGGGGAAAGAGTCCCGCTGAGTCCCAGTTTATAAAGGCTGCAGATCTTTGTGCCTTGATATCCCCTCTGACTGGTTGTTATTCCCTTAGATTGGTCACTATAGCAACACCTGAAGTTCCCTCCTTCTTCTCCCTTATTGTTCTCCTATTCCCTTTGGGCTTTCTTCTTCCTTCTTTATTTTGTAAATATAGTCCTTTTGCTACTCCCAGCTCCCCTGCCTTATGGAAATGTAACTTCTGCCGCTCCCAACTCCCATATCTTATGGAAATGTATCCTTTTGCAGCTCTGTAGCCCTGTGCTTTTTACATGAACCCTTTAATTTAAAAAAATTTTTTAAACCTGCCTATTTCACCCCTAGAAACTCCTTTCAGTTTTATGCTGATATTTAGTGAATTTTAAGCTTATATAGTCTACAGTAAACTACTAAGTTATTTTCAGAACCTTAGCTAAACTGAATCTTTGGAGAAAAAAAGGAAGAAAACATATATTTAATTTTAAGAGAGAAATTAATTGCAAAAGTGAATAATTAAAGATTTTGACTTTATTATAACATAATTACTTTTATTTCTTTTTTTTTTTAAATAAAACCATTAAATTGGTCCTTTCCATTGAAACATAGTAATGATCCCTCCTTTGGCAAAACTGCTGTTTGAAACTGCTGTTTGAAATTCTTTGCTATTTTTAGATAGCCCCTTGTTCCATAAGTCAAGTTTGTTATTTTTAGACCGTCTCTTATTCTGTAAAAATAACTTTGTTTTTTAACGTAAATAATAGAAAAGATAAACTGAACTGTCTGACCTTGCAAGCTAGCCATCTAAAGGGGCTGATATGCTGGTACTGATAATAATTCCTATCTTCTCATGCCAAGTGTTTGTTCATTATGTATCCAAGGTTACAGGTGTCTGTATAGATATGATATGTACTCAAGGTTACAAGTTGTCTGTATAAATATGACAGATGTTTATTAGATACTAGAAGCCTGATGCACAAAGATTCGTGCAAGAATGGGCCTTCCTTTCCCTGGCTGCCAGCACCACCTACGCTCTGGCTGGAGCTGCCTTTCCCCTCCATCCTGGAGCCACCTTTCCACTTTCCCACATTGCCCAGAGGCACAGAGCGGCTGTGGTGGTGCGGAATGCCTGCATCATTGCCATGGTGATGATGTAAGCTTCCCGCCCCGGCCCATTCCCGGCCTCTCAGTGCCTGCATATGCAAATTAACCCACCATCTTTGTTGGGTTAATTTGAATACTCACTCCTGATTGGCTGGGGGGGGTGTCATGAAGGTAAGGTCAATTAGCATGTTACTCTTTTATTAGGTAGATGATATATACTCAAGGTTACAAGCCATCTGCAAAAATAACTTATACAAAGACCTAGAAGGATATAAAAAGGGAATACTCCTTCCTGTGTTTGTTCAGAATTTGACAGAGGTATTCTGCTCTGAACCCGCATGCAATAAAGATTATTCCTAACTAATTGGCTCATTAAGGCGTCTTGTTTAGCTTACTGATTGACAATACAACACCATAATTTAGACAAATGCTTTCAATAGACTCCATTCTCTTTGAATAATTAGAAGAGTCTAGATTTTCCTAAAAGTTGTGAGCTCTGTCAAAACTTTCCAGGTTAGCATTTTCTCCCAGACCAATGTAAAAAACCCCACACATCTACTTAATTTTGAATCCTTATCTAAAATGGCCTTGAAATAATTGGAAATACAGGAAACACTTTTCTCAAGGTATGCAACATTTTACTCTCAAACTTTGGCTGAAATCTGAAACCAACTTGAACTTTGACCAGAAAGAAAATGGGGGAGAAGGATGGAGAGGAAGAGAGGAAGGAATTGGGGAGGATGGAAACATTAAGTAGAGGCCAATACCACTTGGCTGAAATGTGACTTTACATTTGATAAGTTGTATTTTATGAAAACCTGCTTTTTTATTTTCAACTGTGATTTGTGGTGCTATCTGTGTATCACTGGAATGACCCCACAAGCACACATGCTAAAGATTCCAATGCAGACAACAGGAATTACTTTTTCAGTTTTCAAAAATTTCAGTTAAGCAGTTTATCAGCTTTTTCAGGCTAGGAGTAAGGGGGGAAACCAAATTTTTACAAAAGTGTTATCTCTTTCAAAAAACATAATTCTGACTTGCATAGAATTATTGGATTTGCTATCCAGACTGCTTAAGAAATGCACCTTTATTTTGTTATGTGGAATTCGGCATTGGTGTTAAAATCATTGGCTTGTAGAGGGTGCATTTTTCTTTATCTGTTTCCTGAAGTAATGGGTTAAATAAAATGAAATGTTGTGGGCATGTCACAGTCTGACTCAGTGACTCATATGTTGGCAGTGGCCACATAAATAGAGCTAATATCTCTCAAGATAACGGGTAGCTACGAGCTACCTTCTTGTCAGTTCAATGTGAAAATGAACTTGAAAGAATTTCAAAAACAAAGGATATTTGCAAATATTTGATTCCTTGATCTTTGAATTATGTTATGAGATTTTTCATTAAAATAGAATAAGACCTAGACTTCAAAATCAAGATAGGCAGTAGTTTGGGGTTTTATTCTTCTGCTCCAATCCATTCTTTGCATTGTTCAAAGTTAATTAATTTTATCTATTTCTGGATTTTCTACCTTGTAGATTCCTCTAGGATATTAAAAGTATATTTAAAAATATTTTTCAACAGAAGCGTGTCCTGAAGTCAGGATATATTCCAACATGATAAGATAATGGAACTGAATGTCAAGCAGACTATCTCCACTCCTCAAGAACTTAGTCCAGGAAAATTAGTTTAACTGATGATTTTGAGCAATTTCTCTTGAGGGATATACAAAATAAAAGTATTGGAGTTATTAACTGTCCTAAAAACTCCATGGACTACACAGGTTAGTAGAAAGTCTACTGGCTCTCCACTCAGGTAGGACCAAGGTTTGAATTTTATTTTGCCAGCTACAAACTGTGAAGTTAGACAAGTTCTTTTTTTTTTTTTTTAAGGTCAAAGAGCTACTTTATTTTACATTCTTCTCTCTGTGACTCTAATAGGATTGTCATACCATTAGTACAGAATCTTACATTTTACCCTCATAACTGAGTGAGCAGTGACAGGAAAGCTTATATAAGTGCAAGTTGATGTCTAACTCCAATTATATAACATCTAGAAACAGAAAGTCAAAAGACAGGCAAAGTATTACTTCTTAACACAGACAACCAGTGGCTGCTAGCCAGTCATCCACTCTCAATGTTAATCAAATACATTCTCCAGTGAAAACACAATTTGTTAAGCCAACAAACAACTGATTTTTCTCAAGGATATAAAAAGCCAATCCTGTTCCTCATTTAAGTTAGTTCTTTTTTTTTAAAGGTCAAAGAGCTCCTTTATTTTACATGCTCTGTGATTCTCATAGGGTTGTCAATACAATAGTAGCGAATCTTATATTTTTCTACTCGTAAGTGGATGTGCAGTGACAGGAAACTTACACAAATAGGCAAGTTCTTTATCCTTCTGGGAGGTTCAGTTTCTCATTAATAAAGGGATAAGGTTTAATCAAACTTTGTAAGGTTAAAAAAATGAGATATGTTCTTTGTGGAGCACCATGCTTGACATAGGTAGACGCTCAATTTATGGTAGTTATTGCTATATTTTTAGATCAATAAACTAAAGAACAGGAGGCAGGTGCACCTATTAGTACCAGATGGATCAATAAAGAGTATTTTAGAAAATACAAAACATCAATAATCAAATTAATACAATGATTCAAAAGTGTCAGTTTATAATGTGTTATTGCTATAAACATTTCAGCACCATTATTTGAAACAAGTGAATCTAAAATAGACAACATTTTAAGAATCAGGTATATTTTATTTGGGGGCTTAATAAATTTGATTGAAAAGCAAAAGGTTGAGTTACCCAGAACTAGTTTGATTCCTTGGCTACTTCAGCCCTGCAGCTGCAGGAGCTAAGGACTCATTTTGAACAGTTTTAGAAAGTCACTGGATTTCTCAAGTGTTTGAATTGAGCCAAGAATTTGGTTTTTTAAACTTTTAGTAATTAATTTTTTTCCGTTTTAATTCTATTTTATAAAGAACTAGAGGCTCAGTGCATGAAATTCGTGCATGGGGGTTGGAGGGGGGTGTTCCTCAGCCCAGCCTGCACCATCTCCAATCTGGGACCCCTCGAGGGATGTCCGACTGCCCATTTAGGCCCGATCCTAACTGCTCACCTGCCTGCCTTCCTGATTGCCCCTAACTGCTTCTGCCTGCCAGCCTGATCACCCCCAACCACTCCCTAGTCAGCTTGATTGATGCCTAACTGCTCCCCTGCCATCTTGATTGCCCCTAACTGCCCTCTCCTGCAGGCCTGGTCACTCCTAACTGCCCTCCCCTGCAGGCCTGGTCACCCCTAAGTGCCCTCCCCTGCAGGCCTGGGTCCCCCCCAACTGCCCTTCCCTGCAGGCTCAGTCACCCCCAACTTCCCTCCTCTGCCGGCCTGGTCACCCCTAACTGCCCTCCCCTGCAGGCTTGATTGCCCCCAACTGACTGCCCCTGCTGGCCTGATTGCCCACAACTGTAGGGAGCGGTTATAGGGTTAAGCCTCAGACTGACCTGCTGGCAAAGTCTCAAGCAAGTCCCAGCTTGGAGGGCACAGCCCTCTGAACATAATTAAGCTTGATCTTGTGACTGCTCCCTAGATCTTTCCTGGGTAGCTAATGGGCTGCGGGAGGTGCAGCAAGTGCTGCCAAAACAAGTGAAACTTATAAGAACATTGTAAATTACCTTGTTTACCGCTGACTATAAAATAAAGCATCAGCTTGCAGTCTGGATCTGTTCTGTGGTCTCAGCCAGGCACAGAAGATCCACCTAGACCCAGCTTATTCTCTTTATCTTTTTCTTCATCCTTCACCAGCCCTCCCTTAGGCTCGCCGAACCCTTGGCTGTGCTGGGGTGGCACACACAACTGTCCTCCCTTACAGACCTGGTCCCTCCCAACTGCCCTCCCCTGCTGGCCATCTTGTGGCAGCCAGCTTGTGTCCACATGGGGGCAGGATCTTGTGTGTTGGAGTGGTCAATTTTCATATTACTCTTTTACTAGATAGGATAGAGGCCTGGTGCATGGGTGGGGGCCAACTGGTTTACCCTGAAGGGTGTCCCGGATCAGGGTGGGGGTTCTGGCCTGGGCGAGGGGCCTGTGGTGGTTTGCAGGCTGGCCACGCCCCCTGGCAACCCAAGCGGAGGCCCTGGGATCTGGGATTTATTTATCTTCTATAATTGAAACTTTGTAGCCTTCAGTGGAGGCCAGGGCAGGCCAGGAACTTTGGCTTCCTCCATTGCCGGGGAAACCCAAGACTCCTACTCTCTCCAGCTCCATGGCTGCCGCCATTTTTGTTGGGATTTATGTATCTTCTATCATTGAAACTTTGTAGCCTTAAGCAGAGGCCTGGGCCGGCCAGGGTGTGCAGGAAGCTTGGCTTCTTCCATTGCCGGGGAAACCCAAGCCTCCCGCTTGCTCCATGGCTGCAGCCATCTGGGTTGGGTTAATTTGTATACTTGCTCCTGATTGGCTGGTGGATGTGGCTTGTGGGTATAGTGGAGGTACAGTCAATTTGCATATTACTCTTTTTTTAGATAGGATAAGGTTATGAGAATAATACAGCTTCTTGTAAAAAAAATTAACACTACAAATACATATAAGAAATGAAAGCTCTTCACCCTGAGGTAACAATGAGATTTTGGTGAATATCTATTTATACATCTCTGTACACATCCATGGAGCTTTGAGGCCTGCCTCTCTACAAGAGCCCCAAGAACTCCATGCCCTCAGACTCTCAACTTCAGTTCTCAAAGTTCTTATCTGGTACAAGAGGAATTAGGTCTTGTGCTCACTTTCTCCAGCAAATTCTTGGAAGAGCAGAGACCATATTTGTACCCTGCCAACCCCTGAATCTGCCCTGCTTAGAAAAGGAAAGGGTGGTTGATTGGATTTGAGAGAGGCAGGATTCACACCTCCCTCTTTCAGAGTCCTTTTAGTAAAGTGTCTAGTGACAATAGGTGAACGCTTGTCAGAGCACAGTCTTTGTATTCTTCATGTACTTCATGCATTCTCTGAACTGGGCAATATAATCCCTAAAGCCTTACCCCAGAAGGTACTTTATCCTAGCCAATACAGATTTTACATTCTTCTCTCTGTGGTTCTCAAAGGATTGTCAATACAATAATTGTTTGTTCATGATTTTTTTTTTGTCATAACATCTCTAGAAAATTTACCACCTTGTGAACATCTTCTATCTTTTTTAGTGTGACTATGTTTATATCCACATGTACTTATAATGTATGTATAGTATAAGAAGTGATATTTCAACATTATGTTTTAGGCAAAGACACACTCATCAATAGACTTGACATAGGTTATAGTCTCAGAATATTATAACTGACACAGTGAAGATTCTTTTTTGATACCTATTATCCTTATAATTAGGAAAAAAAAATTTAAACCTTTTATTGCTACTTTTGAGAAAGTCCCATGTTGGAGGCAGTTCAGCTGAACGGTTAAGAATTCAAGTTTTGGATCTTGAGAAATGAACAGCTTTATGATCTTGGGAAAGGAACTTGGCCTTTGATTCATTATTTAGAAAATGGAACTAATAATACATAAGTCACTGGGTTGCATAGCAACCTGACAAATAAAACCCAGTACATAATAGGTATTGAATAAATAGTAGATATCACGTTAACTTGGGAATTATATATCTTGAAAGCTTCAGTATTGTCTGAAGAGATATTTTCTGGGATGCTTGTATTTGTTCAATATTTATTAGGTGAAAATAGTGTTTAATTTCCCAGAAATTAGAATGGTCAGTTGATCATTGCAGGAGAATTATTAAAGGACTAGAGGCTTGGTGCACGAAATTTGTGCATGGCAGGGAGTGTCCCCCAGCCCTGCCTGCGCCCTCTCCAATCTGGGACCCCTCGAAGGATGTCCTACTGCCGGTTTACAGGGATTGGACCTAAACCGGCAGTCGGACATCCCTCTCACAATCTGGGACTGCTGGCTCCTAACTGCTCACCTGCCTGCCTGCCTGCCTGATTGCCCCTAACCATTCTGCCTGCCAGCCTGCTCGCCTCCAACTACCCCCCGCTGCCAGCCTGCTCACTCCCAAATGCCCCCCCCACCAGCCTGATCACCCCCAAGTGCCCCCCGTGCCAGTGTGCTTGCCCCCAACTGCCTCACCTGCCAGCCTGCTCACCCCCAACTGCCCCTCTGCTGGCCTGCTCACTCCAAACTGCCCCCCCCCACTGTCTTGATCACCTCCAACTGACCCCCACTGATGGCCTGCTTACCCTCAACACGCCCACCTGCTGGTCTGCTTACTCCCAATGGCCCCGCCTCCCACCAGCCTGATCATCCACAACTGCCTTCCCCTCTTGGCCTCTAACCACCTCTACATCGGCCCCGCCACCATGGTTTTGTCCAGAAGAACATCCAGAAGGTCTCCTGGAAGGTCACCCAGTCTAATTAGCATATTACCCTTTTATTAGTATAGATAGAGGCCTGGTGCACAGGTGGGGGCCGGCTGGTTTGCCCTGAAGGGTGTCCCAGATCAGGGTGGGGGTTCCCACCCTGCAAACCACTACAGGCCCCTCTTTCAGGCTGGAGACCCTCACCCCATGGGGTCATGGCCAGCCTGGGTAAGGGGCTGAGGGCTGTTTTCAAGCTAGCCACACCCCCTTCAGGGTAAGGTCCCTGCTGGGGTGCCTGGCCAGCCTGGGTGAAGGGCTGATGGCTGATGGCTGATTGCAGGCTGGCCACACCCCCCGGTGATCCAGGTTCCCAGCCCCTCCTTTTTTTCTTTTCTTTTCTTTTTTTTTTCAATGCCTCCTTGAGCGGAGGCCAGGGCCAGCTGGAAGCAGGTACCTGGGATTTATTTATCTTCTATAATTGAAACTTTGCAGCCTTGAGTGGAGGCCAGGGCTGGCCAGGGCGGGCGGGAAGCTCGGCTTCCTCCATCACCAGGGGCAACCCAAGCCTCCTTCTTGCTACAGCTCCATGGCCACCACCAACTTTGTTGGTCTAATTTGCATACTCACGCCTGATTGGCTGGTGGGTCATAGCGGAGTGATGGTCAATTTGCATGTTTCTCTTTTATTAGTGTAGATAGGATGTGAAAGTGACATGCTTCCATGTTAAGCCTAAATATTTTAGAGTCAACTGGTGACCTCTAACCCGGGAAACCTGGTTTTTGCATGTTTGTTCTCTGTTCATCAACTTGTTTCTCTTCTATTTTTCTCTCATTCTCTCCCTCTTTCTCTCATCTCTCTATCTCTATCTCTCTCTTTTAAATACCACGAGACCCCTTTATATAGAATTTTGTTTCTTAAGTTTTCTTCTCAAATATCCATATATCTCTTTCTAAGGATGAAATTAGACCTGTAAAACAACAATTTTGATAATTTTTTACTCTCTGTTCACCAAGTTTTAGTAACAAATTTTTAAAATTATTTTGCTAGACAAAAGTCTTCTTTAACATGTATTCCTGCCTGCACACATATCTGATCATTTGCTGTGTCTGCTGTGTGTGCAAGAAAAGACTCCAAGGCTTTTAAGCACATGCTTTCACAGCTCAAGCCTTTATTAGGTTAACTTAGAGTTCATATGTCTTGACCCCTATAATGGGAGTACCCTGGGTCAATCACCCAAATCCTATTGAATTTAAACTCATGACTTAGGCTGCACATGAGAATAAACTGAGAGTTTAAAAAATACTAATACCTGGGTTTTTATCCACAGAGACATTGAGTTAATAATTGTGGAGTGGGGCCTGGGCATCCATCATTTTTCAAGTTCTCCCAGGTGTTTTTAAAGTTCAGCCTTGAAAACCTGTGCTTTAGATCACAGCAGGTCTTCAGGCATATCTATCGCCCTCTACATCGTGTAACTAAGCCGTTTGTGAAACAAATCTTCCACCATATAGCTGGTGGCTGATTCACTAGACATGCTGGGTCTTGGTGGATGATTATGACACACTAGAGGCCCAGTGCCTGAAATTCGTGCATGAAGGGGGGGGTGTCCCTCAGCCCAGCCTGCACCCTCTCCAATCTGGGACCCCTCAAGGAATGTCTGACTGCCCGTTTAAGCCCGATCCTGGTGGGATCGGGCTTAAATGGACAGTCAGACATCCCTCTCACAATCCAGAACTGCTGGCTCCCAACTGCTCACCTGCCTGCCTTCCTGATTGCCCCTAACCACTTCTGCCTGTCAGCCTGATCACCCCCTAACCACTCCCCTGCCAGCCTGATTGATGCCTAAATGCTCCCCTACCAGCCTGTTTCCCCCTAACTGCCTTCCCCTGCAGGCCTGGTCACCCCTAACTGCCCTCCCTGCAGGCCTGGTCACCCCTAACTGCCCTCCCCTGTAGGCCCGGTCCCCACCAACTGCTCTCTTCTGCAGGCCTGAGTCCCTCCCAACTGCCTTTCCCTGCAGGCCTGGTCACCCCAACTTCCCTCCTCTGCTGGCTTGGTCACCCCTAACTGCCCTCCCCTGCAGGCTTGATCACCCCCAACTGCCCTCCCTTGCAGGCCTGGTCCCTCCGAACTGCCCTCCCCTGCTGGCCATCTTGTGGTGGCCATCTTGTGTCCACATGGGGGCAGGATCTTTGACCACCTGGGGGCAGCCATCTTGTGTGTTGGAGTGATGGTCAGTCTGCATATTACTCTTTTATTAGATAGGATAGAGGTCTGGTGCATGGGTGGGGGCCAGCTGGTTTGCCCTGAAGGGTGTCCCGGATCAGGGTGGGGGTTCCCTTGTGGCATGGGGCGGCCTGGGCGAGGGGCCTGTGGTGGTTTGCAGGCTGGCCACACCCCCTGGTGACCCAAGCGGAGGCCCTGGTATTTGGGGTTTATTTATCTTCTACAATTGAAATTTTGTAGCCTGGAGTGGAGCCAAGCCTTCTGCTTGCTCCAAGGCAGCAGCCATTTCTGTTGGGATTTATGTATCTTCTATAATTGAAACTTTGTAGCCTTAAGCGGAGGCCTGGGCCAGCCAGGGTGTGCGGAAAGCTTGGCTTCCTCCATCTCCGGGGGCAACCCTAGCCTCCTGCTCTTTCCAGCTCTGTGGCTGCCGCCATTTCTGTTTAGATTTATGTATCTTCTATCATTGAAACTTTGTAGCCTTGAGTGGAGGCCTAGGCTCACAAGGGCAGGTGGAAAGCTTGGCTTCCTCCATTGCCGGGGAAACCCAAGCCTCCCTCCTGCTCTCTGTGGCCCTAGCCATCTTGGTCAGGTTTATTTGCATATTCGCTCCTGATTGGCTGGTGGGTGTGGCTGGTGGGCGTGGCTTGTTGGTGTAGTGGAGTGATGGTTAATTTGCATATTACTCTTTTATTAGATAGGATTTCACCTTTGACATGTAGCCCATGAATGCACTGTGCCAGTGAGCAGCAACTTCAAGTAGACCAGGAACGTGATTATGATGTACCTAAAGCAATACCTCAGGGAGTTGTGAGGAAAGTGTTATTTTTGGATAGTTATGTGATGCTGATGCCCTTGCCCTTAGCTTTGTTCTCTGAACTCCCTGTGGCGACATTTTTCAGGCTGGAATCAGAATATTTTAAAATGAAAACCTGATGCCACCACTGTACTATCAATCTGTCAATATTCTCCATTTTTTTCCTGGATAAAATTAAACTTCTTTAACAAGAACCTTAAGACACCCTCTTAATTTGTCCCCTGAGTGATTACCTCTTTAGCCTCACTATTTCCAGTTAGTATCCCTTTACACATTCTGCATTTAAGCCAGGCTGAATTGATTTTACTTCTCCAAACATTCACTCTGGGTCTTTGTACATACAACTCATTCTACTTTCAATATCTCTTCCTTTGCCTAATGTCTATCACCTTTCTATCTTAGTTGGCACTTTCTCCTGGAAAAGTAAGGCATCAGTCCTAGGATTTGTCACCAGGTAACTGTCTCTTTATTTGTCTGTATTTCCCATGTGACTGTAAATTGCCCAGAAGTGTGACTTGTATTTTACTTATCCAGCACTGTATCTCCTGTATAAAGCAGTGTCTAACACACAGTACTGCTTACATTTGTTACATGAATGAGTAAAGCTTTTAGCAAGATTCTGGAGAAATAATTGGGAATAGTGATAAATTCTGGGTCTTTCTTTCTCCTGGTTAAATGTATTTACCTCAATTATGAAACTTGCAATGAACGAAAATAAATATTGTCCTTAAGTGTTTTTATTTTATTTTTTTGGCAGATGATGGTCCCCTTGTCTTTTTAAAATTGAATTTATGGAGGTAACATTGGTTAATAACATTATATAAGTTTCAGGTGTACAATTGTATAGCACGTTATGTGTATATTGCATTATGTCTAGTTTCCTTCACTGCCCAAAGTCTAGTCTCCTTCTATTACCATATATTTGGCCCTCTTAAATCTTTCATCCTCCTCTTACCCCCTTTCTCTCTGGTAACCTGATATTTCTCAAGCTCATACACTGATAGTCATATTTTAAATATCCACTGTATTTTCCAGTTTAATGTATTTTGGTCTAAAAGATCCACAATATAGAGTAAAAATATCTATTACTATATTCATAGTATAAAGTCAAGTTTGCCATTTAAATAATTATATGTATTCAACAAACTTTCTCAATTAACTTGATCAGAAATTGAAATTTAAGAGATGAAAGAATATTTTGCAAGCTGACATTTAAATCATTTCAGATAGGTCTACTTTGGAAATTGTGTTATTCTTGTATTTATTTTATCAGCATGACCAAGATTCAGTATGTTTACTGGCAACATAGTCAAGGAATTATACTAACACAGTGAAATAATGATAATATTCCCAATTTGGTGTTCTTCATAATGCATTTCCATCAGCATTTAATTATTTGGTACCAAGTATGTACCAGCCACTAGAAATAGAAAACTGTCGGTGGGACGTAAGAAATGCTAAGTAGCCTTGCTTTGGGACAAATATAACAGAGTGCGGTCTGCTTTTCAATAGGGTACATCTAGAGCAGTGTAACATGATACTGGGCAACTTTGTGGGTTATCAGTAAAAATCATGCAAATAACACTCCTGCAAGCAGCTTCACCAACATGGCACTTTTGTGGGGAGGTGGTGTGAGTAGGAAGCAGACCCACCACCAGCAGCAATAATAGGGCAGTTGGCAGGTTTCAAAAGTCTTTCCACAGAGGCTGGAGCCAAAGGAGGAGGAGAAAGGTAGTGTCATATGGCAGCTGAGATGACTTTCATAGGAGGGCATAGGGGACACAGCTGGAAACTTGTAGTAATAACAATGTAGTGCAATTTTTCCAGTGAATCAGGGCAAATTTCTGATACTTATTTGTACTAAAAGTGTGACTTCACAGTTCTTCCTAAGTTGTAATGCTCTGAGAAAACACAGGTTATTATTCTGTTTCTGAAGGAATTTCTTTCCCTGTAGTTATATGCTTTTGATATTATGTGCTATAGATAATGAGCTCACTTATTCTTGCAATTTACTAGACAGAATTGTTTTTATGTCAGTTAGTGAGACTGATAGAGAGATTGCAGATAGAGCGATTGATGCAGAAAAAGTCTTATGTCCAGTGATGCAATAGCTTCAATAGTCAATCACCCAGATATAATGCCAAATCTCTCTAACATCTGACCTTACTATCTCTTGTTTATGATACAGTCTTGGGAGAGGAGGGCCAATATCCAAAATCCTGATAGTTTATGGTTATTTGAATTCCCAGGAGGTTGTAGAAACACAGGGGCCCATAAGTTAGGTAGACAGTTCAATTTCACTGGTGGCTCTACTCCTCATTTGTTGTGTGACCTTTGGTCAGGTCAAGTAGCTTCTCTGCGTTTCATTTTCCCCCTTGAAGACAAGTTGCTTGGGCCAAATAAGAGACGGTTGACCCAGGGCCGAAACGGTAACATCATTCATAAATGGGTTTCAGGAAGTTGACAGATTGAAACTTCTGTGTAACACTCGGAACACATGCAATTTTCTTAGCCGAGAGTTCAGAGATAATATCAGATTTTCAAAGAAGTCTGTGATCAAAATTTACTGGCATCAAAATTAGAATATATAATTTCAAAGCCACTAATTGACTAGAATACCTATGGTTCTAAGTATTTCAGAATTAAAGGTGATAGGAAATAAGAAAAATACTTCTCCAGTGTAATTGTCAAGTACTAATGGTTATAGGATTTCAAAACAAATAGCCCCAAAGCCAATCTTCAGAGGAATGTGGATAAACACAAGAGGGCAGTTTATAATATTGTCATATCTATGTCTTGAATTCTAGTACTTTTAAGTCTCTTTGTTTATTCTTATTTCAGGTTATATGTCTACATTTCCTTAGTGAGAAGGCCTGAGAAATTGTTGAATCATTTGTTTTGCAACATGTGAGTGCTCTAACTTCTCCTAACATGTTAATGTTTACACTTAAATGCTCCTAAGAAAACAAATTTGGTTGAGATCCCAATATATAAAGCTCATGTTTTTGGTTGCAAAGTCAATTATGTGTATCATGTTGAAATTATTAAACTATTCCAGGAGTTGTATTTGACTTTTTGTGTGTGTGTGTGTTGGGGCGGTGAGGGGGGGGGTGGAGATTTGGCAGCAATTAAGGGAGTTTCCTCAAAGTGTTTGAATGCTTATATTATTCTCAGTGGGTGTTTGCCAACAGGACACTTGGATTATATCTGTTTTTAGTAAGCTAGGGAATTCTTATCATGGAAAAATATAATAATTTGTTATTTGGAGGATTTAGTGAAATGAATAGTGATCTAGCTGGAGGTCAGGGACAGATTGAATGATTCTCAAGTTATTTTTTTCTTTTTAGCCCCAGACTGTCTTATGTGCACATTCCAATGCAAATGCCCTGAAACAGCTCTTTCTAGGCAAGAACGTTGCCAGTTATTAGATCAGTGTAAAGATGAGGCCACTGCTCTAAGGTCATGATATTCTAGATTGTCAGAGGTAGCTCTGACTCCTTTACTACTGTTCTTACCTTCTACCTCCATCACCATTTGCAACTCATGCTTCATGCTGATGTTTTCTAGATTTCTCTGTTTCCATTTCCACAATCACAATGTAGTCTTAACTCCATTCTATCTCTTCTGCTGTTACTTCTCCAAATGCCTTACCTTTCCTTTTTCTTTCCATGATCTTTTCTCCTGTGAGTTAACTTATATTGAGCAATAAGAAAAAAAAATGCGCGCACACACACACACATATGAATCTGCAATATATATAGGTATGTATTTCATATATATTTCAAGGTCCTTTAATATCAGTATATAAACAACCTACAAGCAAGTCTTTTCCCCTCCCTGTGTATTTTATATCTCAGTAAATTTGTTTAACACATATGTTCTGTGAGGCACTTGATATTAAGAAGAGGAAGATGAGAGAAAAAAATCTTTAATAATGATTTAAAACATATAGACAATTATAATTTTCTTTTGAGCACTTGTCAAAATGGTATTTGTTTGATTTACTGTTTGATTTTATCTTCTTCATCAGGGAATGGACCATGGCTCTAAATTCAATGTTATTCCCAACATCTAGTCCAATGCCTGATACATATAGGGGCAGAATGCATATTTGTTGAATTAGTCACTGGATTATAAGTAGGACAATAGTATTCTAATATTCGATCTTCAATGGAGACAGTTAGGATCTCTTGATTTGGCATAGATCAGAGAAGGTTTAATGAAAGGACAATGTCTGAGCTGAGGCTTGTGAGAATCAGTAGAAGTTGAGGAAAACAGGTACTCTAAATACTGCTGTGGCAAAAAAATAAATATGGGAACTGTTAGGAGACTGAGCTGGAAATAATTTTTTTTCTCTATGTCAGCATTTCTGAAAGTGTGTTCTGAGGTCACTGGGCTTGCTTAGTCAGAGAAAATAGTTTTCTATGGGAAGTAGTGTG
This sequence comes from Plecotus auritus, assembly GCF_963455305.1. Taxonomy (NCBI): domain Eukaryota; kingdom Metazoa; phylum Chordata; class Mammalia; order Chiroptera; family Vespertilionidae; genus Plecotus; species Plecotus auritus. Next base: position 77,142,525 of record NC_137773.1, read on the forward strand.
CTGGTAAATGCTTATTAAAAAAAAATTAAAAGTTCTAATTTGTAGCATTTGTTGGGAAGTGATGCAGAGTAGCAAACCATTTAATAGTATTTCAGATACAATAGACATAAATATCTTCAAGAATCTATTCTAGACAGTAGTAACATGTAGTAACAGTATAGGCAGAAAAATAATTTTCCCTCTACCTTCTGAGTAATAAAACACAATTAACAAGAGTAAAACAGTTTATTAACATGCATACCTCATGTGTACATGGGAGATAACCAAGAAAAGATGAGTAACTTCTGAGGTGCTTAGAATTCAGGATTAAACACCATATTAGTAGGGAAAGAGGAGGAAGCATGTAGGATTATTTGGGGAGAGGAAATGATTTTTAGGAAAGATGAATGGGCCCTGAGAAGCATAAATGGGAGGTACAACTACTTGTGACAAAATTTGTCTGGGTGCAGTATCTACTTCTCCTCTCCTCTCCTGATAAGAGTCAGTCCTCCCTGGTGGATAAAACTCTTGGGAAGAGAATTTATGACAATTGAGTTCCTTTTGGAGGCCTGTCCTTTTTAAAAATATATTTTTATGGATTTCAGAGATGATTTCAGAGATGAAGGGAAAGAGAGATAGAAACATCAGTGATGAGAGAGAATCATTGATTGGATGCCTTCTGAAGGCCCCTTCCCCCCCCTCGCCCCACCCGGGGATCAAGTCTGCAACCCAGGCATGTGCCCTGACCTGGAATCGAACCATAATTTCCTGGCTCAACCACTGAGTCACACCAGCTGGGTTGGAGGACCTGTCTTTAAGCAGATAAAGGTTCTCCCTGTATTTGCTTTTTTTCAAGTACCAACAGTTCAAAATAATCAATATGCCAAAGGGGTATATTTTGAGGTACCCATTCATAACATAATTATAAAGTTATGAATTTTGAGTATAAATTACCTTAACTCTTAATATAATTTATTTAATTATAAGTTTATGTAATTTAATTTTTATAATGGCTGTGTTTACTGACTCAAAATTTGTAAAATTACCAGTTGCTTTTATAAGCTAATAGCCCAATCCAATATATTACAGGTCAAGTATACTTACTAGTAATATAGTTTCTTTTTAGAGATTTATCATGAATATATGTTATTAAGGTCCTGAGAAGCAAAATCACATGTCTATCTTAGTTTTCTGATTGAACAATAAACTCATTTTTTAGCATAATAGGTGTTAACAATTCTCAGAACTAGAATAACATGGCTTCATATATTTTAGGGACACGCTGATTCATTGTTCAATCTGCTTATCTCTATTCTGTAACTAGAAATAATAATTTACTATTTTCTATAATTTCCCTTTTTTAAAAAAACTGCTTATAAAAGTAATTTATCCCTACTCCAAATCATATTCTACCTTTCAAATTTCTACGTGAACCACACTTCTTTACCAAAGGGGAAGAAGACCCTCTGGCCCTACATGGCTTACTGGAAGATGAGAAGCCCAGTTGACCTCTAAGTGACTGGGCAAGGACAGAAAGCTGTTTTTTCCAGACAGAAAAAGTCCTGCAGAACTAGCTTTAGAGTGAGATGATTTTTCCCTTTTCTGTGATATTTTCCTCCATGTCTAATGGTCTGATGCTGTCTGTCCCCTCCGTGGAAGGAAAGCTACTTGGCCATCTCTTTGAAAATGAAGAATTAAAGAATGTATTACAATTCCTGGAGAATTTGCCATTTACAAAGTGGCACCTTAACATTCCATTCTACCACTGCCATGCAAGAGTAGAAGACTGGCCAAAAAATAAGTACTTGAATTACCATTATTCTTTCAAAATCTAGGATATTTCATTGAATGCATGACTGTTAGTAAAGACTACTGAGTCCCATTAAAAAAAAAAAATTAAGACAAACTGTCAAGGCAGAAGGTCCAGAGAACAATTGTAGCTAGATTCTGATAATAGGGGAGATGCACATGGCACCAAGGAGGACATAGGTGATGAAATGAGCACATCCAAAAGCAACCCCACATCAAAGAAATTCTAATTCTGCTCCCCCATCAAGTAATTGACCATGATCTTGCCCTTCCATTGGAAAAATATATTAACCAACTGAGTTTACACATTGGAAACAGGCAGCACAGGACAATGATCTTTGAGAGAAAAGGTACAAATAAGGTGAGCTCAGCAATTACCTTTGTTTTCTGCCTGTAGACCCTTTCTGTATTGCTTCACATGAAGAGGAATCCAAGCAGAGGAAGCGGTTTCAAAGATTCCACTGAGGAGATAGATTCAGATTTAATGTAGGATGAGGGGCTTCAATTTATGTGGCAAAATAGCAGTGAGGAAGCAGAAAAAGAGCTACAGAAATTTGTGTGTACCAACTCCCTCGATTTTATTGTTGAATCCTAAGTTGTGCATTGATACAGTGAAACTCTATGAGGCCAGGCAAAGAACTCATACAGGACTGAGAATCAATCAAGTTTCAGAACTCACACCAGACTGAGAGTCTATCAAGTTCCAAATAGCTAGAGTGGAAAGGCCCCATTAAGAATATCAGTAAAAAAGAAAGAAGACATGAATTGATGACTTGAGGAATAACAGAGGCGCCATCACTCCTTTCAACATTTAAAGAATAATAAAATAATACAATGTGGTGCCAATACATTCGATAATTTTAATTAAATGGACACATTTCTTGAATGATACAAATTACCAAAACGGACACAAGATGAAGTAGAAAATCTAAATAGTAGTCTTTAAAGTTACCTCAGGCTGAGATGGTACTTTATGTCTTTCCAATTCTTCCTTGCAGCAAAGTTGTTTTCTTAGCAAAGTTCAATGTAAAAGCCATAGCAAATTATGTGAAACAATAAAACAGAGAGGTATTTAGACACGAGGTCACCAAGGTAGAGAATGTGGAACGATAACAACACAAACAAAATCTCCTCAGAAAGTCAGCCCTCATTGATGTGTCAAAATTATAAAAGTGAAGCTTATACAGGAGACTGAGGAATACCAGTTAAAGAGAATAAAGGGAAAACAGAGAGGTTGCTTGCAATCAAGTCATCAGGGAAGAATTCATTTAAGATTCAAGCAATAACTTACAAAATAAGGATAGAGAGGAGGCAGGTGAAAACAAGATTCTTAGGATAGGGAAAGGGGTTAGTTTTCAAAATGGAAGCAGAATATTTCTTTGTGACAAAATTGAAGGAGTGGGTATGAGGAAATAAGGTAAACTTTTAGAAAACAAAGAAATGAAAGTTTACTGTTAATGGCTTAAATCTTTTTAATGATATAGTCCCAGGGTTTGGATGTAGAGGAAGTATTAGGAATTTGAGGACTGAGGAAATTATTTAAACTATCCTCAGGGGAAATAGTGAAGAAAAAGATTGCTAACTAGTTCAATCATGGTTGAATTTACTTAACGTGCACTTTGAATGGGTCCAATCCATGGTAGTGGGTATAAGAATGATGGAAACCCTGGGATTATTCCAAGATAGGGAATTCTTGTTGCTGGTATGACAAAATTTAAGGGTAACAGAGGACTCTTAGGGGATTTTTGGACATCAATGAAATGACTTACCATGAAGTCTAGGCTGGGACAATAAAAATGGCACCAAGGTACAAAGGGATATAAGATGAGCTTAGAGGAGGTTCTCTGAGATGTAGTACCTGTGGGGTAAGTGTTCAGGTTTGTCTCTTGTGACTTAATGTGTGCCCCAATCATATAATCTCATTTTTTTTTTTACTACAAATAAATATTCTTTATTTTAAAATATTCTGTTCCACACAAAAATATTAAATCATGCCTCAAACCTTCCAGAGAGGTAGCTAATTACAGTCAATAGCATCCCCACTCTCAGAGAGATATTCTTTATTACAAAAGTGAACTTTAAAAGTAATTTCTCTTAAAGGCAAAGCCCAATTTTTCCTTTAATGTCCCCAATGAAGAGACCTACTGGTTGTTCAGTGACTATTCTTTTCTCTTCACCAAGATAATTATGTGGCTATATCCATGTCATGTTTTTAATATTCTCCTAACAATCTATTAAGTTGAACCATATGAAACTGCCATTTTTATAGATCATAAATGGTTATATATGTGGTTTCATAATATTTCAAATTTTATTTCTCTAACTTTGAAAATATTTGAGTTAAACCCAGAGTCTGGTTATTAGTGAGTGAAGAATTGCAGTTTGCCTTTGCCACAAACTATTTTAAATATTAAACTTTTAATAATAGTACAATAATAGCACTGCTGACTTTGAAAGGAAGAAGCATCTCTAATTTCTAAAGACAATAAACACAAGATTCATCATCAGGTCTTTTCAATCATGCTCATTCAGAGCCTATTCTCTATCTTTTATTTCTACTGTGTTTTTTTCTTCTTAGCTCTGTTATGCAACTCTTCATTTAAATTTTCCTCATAAACTTAAAAATACATTTTAAAATATATTCATTTAAAAACATAAATTTTAAATAAATATATTTTTATTCATCTCAGAGAGGAAAAAAGAGGGCGAGAGAGATAGAAACATCAATGCTGAGAGAGAATCATTGCTCGGCTGCCACCTGCACACCCCCTACTGAGAACCCAGCCTACAACCCGGGCATGTGCCCTGATGGGGACTGGAACAGTGACCTCCTGGTTCATAGGTCGACACTCAACTACTGGGCCACATCAGTCATGCAACAACTTCAATTTAATACTTGAAGCACCAAATCAGTTTTCAAACTTAATGCAAATGTGTCAGTATTTCATTATCCAAGTAGATAAAAAAAAAATGTTATAGCCTCAGAGGCAGGCCCCAGTCTTTCATGCTTCTTCTCAATGTTGACGTGATAAGAACTCGCTGCTGCCCAGGTTAGTGAATTGATGTGATGCTTAAATGGCCAGTTGACTCCCCTAGGTGATAACAGAGTAGAAAGACCATGGCCAGCACAGTTCTATAAGTCAACAGTCTAGTATGGCATGGCCAGATTCTCTTCATAGGGTAACACAAGGCTGAAATCAAAGTGTTGACTGGGCTGAATTGCCATCTGGAGGTTCTGGGGTAGAAAAATCCACCTTCCAAGTTCATTTCTGTTGTTGGCAGAATTCAGTTTGTTGTGGTTATAGAACTGTGGTCGTTGATTCCTTGCTGGCTGAGAGTCAAGGTCTGCTCTGTGCATTTAGAGCCTGTCCACATTTCTGGACACATTGCCCATCCATCTTCAAGCCAGAAATGGAACATTGGAATCCTTTTCCTGCTACTGATCTCTGACTCTGTCCACAACCTTTTTTTGTACATACAAAGCTGAATGAGGATTGTGAACCTGCTGAGAGCCTTATAAAAAATTACGAAGTCCTGAGCAAGTCGTTCAAAATTATCTGTGGTTCTGATTGCTTTATTACTGTGTAAATTTATAGTCTCAGTGCTGCTATTCCAAAGTAATGATGCTGAAGAATCTAAGAAAGAATAATCTAAATTGGTATCTTCTAAAAAAAAAAGATAATATATATTCTGTAGATTGTGCATCACCCCTTGACTAAGCTCAAATCCTTTGAAAAATAATACCCACTTTTTTCTTTTTATTTGTAACATATTTCTCTAAAGTCTATCACAGTAAGTTCTAGATGCATTATAGAAGAAATATTACTCTTTTCTCTACAAACTCTCCCATCTATCTTGACTGTGTATTTATGACTCATGCTTCAGGCATTATTTATGCCAACTATGTCAAAGAGCATTTGGATTTCTTTTTGTTTATTTCTAATCTAATGTTGGCTTATGAATATGCAATTGCATTTCACCATTTCTGTTGTTTCTTTATCTGTGTTTTTTTTTTTTTCCAGAACAAAATGTTATTACATTGAGTAAAAATGCTAGGTTGAGGTAAGCTGCATTTTACTGATAATATCATGAATGCTTGACTAACACATACAAGTCCTGATAATGAAGATTTTAGTCAAAAGCATCAAACATAAAATTAATAGTTTACCAATTTAACATTATTTTATATTACTTGCTTCTGCATAGATTGATAAAACAAGAAATGCTAATTTTTTCACTTTCATTTTAGAAAAGGGATGACTTCCTAATTTTTAATTTAAATGTCCTATCATTAGGTGCCATTACAAATTTCACTTATATTACTGATATTTGTCACTTTGATTAGCCATGTATATGATTCAATCTAGATATTGTGCAAACATCTCCCAAACTTGGCAATAAAGCAGTACTTCCCATATCCAATATGTTAGCCAAGTCCCTGAATTAGCATTGTTTAGAGATATCTGTCCTCCTGAGACAACTCTGACTAAAATGAAACATTTTCTGGTGAACAATTTTCTCAGCTTTAAGGCATCTGTACACTCTATTTGTTTAATTACAAAGAGTAATTCAAAGGATTTGGCAATAGGGAAATGACTGTAAAACATCAAAATCTGGTATGTCTCAATGGCTGAGCACTGAACAAGGAACCAGGTTACAGTTCTATAAACCAGGAGGTCACAGTTTGATTCTCAGTCAGGGCACATGCCTGGGTTGTGGGCTCCATCCCCAGTGGAGGGTGTGCAGGAGGCAGCCAATCACTGATTCTCTCTCATCATTAATGTTTCCATCTCTCCCTCTCCCTTTCTCTCTGAAATCAATAAAAATATATTTAAAAAATTAAAAAGCCACAGAAATGGCAGTATCTCTACAAGTGAGCACTTAGTATATCCCACCTGCCAAATATATAAATGCTTATTTTACCCATTTGAAAATGGAAGAATGTATAGGTTCAATAAATTTTTAAATATTCTTTGTTTTGTAATATTTCTAACCCAGCATTGGGGAGGGTTAGATGAAGAATGTTCTTATGTTATCTCTCAATGGCCCATTGCTAGAGGACAAATCTCCTTTGGTATTTCCTGGTTTTCTGTTCTGCGCCACCACCTGATGTTTGTCTCATTTCTCAGTTAGTCTCAGGGATGTGTGTGTAGAGAAGTGTGGGTGGTGAGGTGGGGGTGAGGTGAGGTAAGTAAAAGTTCCAGAAACAATCTCATTTTGCAAAATGTACGCAATTATCAAGTGCATTGGGCTAAATATCTCTGAAATCTATGACAGGTTATAATTTCCTAAGAAGCAAGTTAACTTCTTAAATCACTAATTTTCTTAGGAAACAGTAAAATCTCTATTGCTCAAGTTTTCATATCCCCATTCCTTGGAAAACCATGCTTGCATTTTCTGGTTAAGAAATGAGAAACATGCCACTCCATTTAGTAAAGTCAGTGGTAACTGGATATGTGGACATGTCCATCCCCGGGAATGGAGATGACCAGATACTGAGCAGAGGAAATATTACTTTGAAATGCAAATTCCCAGAATGTCAAGCATACCCATATTTCATTACAAGTACAAAAACAAAATTGAAGGCCAACCACTGTTGAATTTTTTAATTGCTTGTCACTTTGATTGATCCTGTCTCCACCACCCCTTTCCTTCTCACTCCAGTTGTTGAATAATCAAAAGCTGTCTCTGTGTAAAGGGGAAAACAAACATATTTAAATGGATAATTCAAATGAGGGATTTTCCTATGTAGATAGGTACTCAATTGATCAGAAACCCTCTCTTCTTGCTGATGGCTCTGAATACTACCAGATATTATTGATGTGTTGCTTCTTGCTAGCATAGCTGGTCTTTACTAGGGATATGACACAAGCTCATATCCAGTCCTGTTGCTGTCGGGCCTGTTTCTCTCACACAAAATTAAGGGGTAGGCTTACTAGAGATTCTATGTTCTGGCAAGCCTTGATGCTGAACTTGGCAGGAACATTAAAATGTCTTTATTAGAAGCCATGAATCAAGTTCCATCACAGAATTCATGACCTCCCAAATCTGGCTGCCTTCTTTTGTCAAACCTCACAGAAAGGTATGGCTTAAAATAAAGTTTATTTTCAGATACAAAGATTCAATGAGAATGATAAATCTTGTTTTATAGCATATGTGGGAAGTCTTCACTTAAATTAAAACAGCCAACCTGTGTTTTAAAAGTCTGTCTATGGCAGTTCCAGATACAATCCAGAGAATTAAATAGTTTTTCTTTGCTAATGAAAAGAGTTGAGCTGTAAAGGAACTGTGATGGATTTTTGAAAAGCAGCAATATTTTCTTTGAGTTGGATGGAAATCAGTTGGCTTTGGTCCTTTAAAAATGCACGTTGGAATAGTTATAATGGGAAACTCTGTACTTCCTTAGAGCAAAGGATTGAAACTGCTGTTTCAAAGTTGCTTCCAAGTTCTAGAAATCTAGCCTGGGGGAGTCTAAAATCTCAGAAATTGACAAGACTTAACCTGTCATTCAGGGCCTGGGCCCAGCTATCAGGGAAAGCTATAGCAATGTGGGGGTTTTGTAAACATTGGTGAGAGAAAGTTGAGCATGTGTACAGACTCTCCTAAACCCAAGTCTTGTTTTTATAGCATGAACAGCAGCCTGGAGGCCCCTTACAAGTGAAAAGTGATATACAACAGACAAATCTGTAGAATGGGTCCACAGAGAATCCCAAACACACCTTAGATCCTAGAAATGGTTGGGCTGGGGTTGGAGGGAGAAGAAGCTGTTCAGGAGTGGAAAAGAGAACATCAGTCCATAGAGATAAATAAAGGTAAGATAGTATCTTCAAGGAGTGTTTTGGTGTGTATTTTGATTCTGTGACTAGAGTAAAAATTCTGACTCAACTCTGAGAATCCTAGAATTGTCCAGATGAATAGGGTGTAATGACATTGTCTATGCATTTATGTTGTGGATATGAATGCTTTATAGACAGATTGCTTTGTGCAATGTAAAACTCCTCTGTTTTATTGTTTATGAAAATATTGTTGGTGAGGTGGAGATATTAGCTTTATATAAAAAAAAATCCGTGTTTTGGATGTTGTATGTGATTATTCAGTAGAGAATAATTCTTTGTTAGAATAGAGAAGGAAAGCCACTTATGTTTCAGCTCCTATTACTGATCTTTTGAAACTTTGATAATTGAGCGGTGGATTTAGTGGTCCAAACCCTTAATGCATATTATGTCCCTTTAAGTCTCTTGTTACCCAGAAATGCATTGTTTCAGTTGTGTAAAAGCAGCTGACTGAAAACACAGAACCAGGTTAAATCCTATTACCTTCACAGAGTCATCTATCCCTCTTAATTGTTCAGAGGCATTACCCAGGGTGTAACCCTGTTATTTTGAGAGGGTGAATTAGGAAGTGAAACACCTTAGCTAGGTATGATTGCACTTAACATGCCACCTGGCTCATCTCACAGTCACCATATGCTGTAAACATTCCTTGTTTTTGTTTTTTTTTAAATAAATCTTTATTGTTCAGATTATTATAATTGTTCCTCTTTTTTCCCCCATAGCTCCCCTCCACCCGGTTCCCACCCTCTGCCCTTACCCCAACCCCACTGTCCTCATCCATAGGTGTACAATTTTTGTCCAGTCGCTTCCTGCACCCCCACACCCCTTTCCCCCCCAGAATTGTCAGTCCACTCCCTTTCTATGCCCCTGATTCTATTATATTCACCAGATTATTCTGTTCATCAGGTTTTTAAATTCACTTGATTTTTATATTCACTTGTTGATAGATATGTATTTGTTGTTCATAATTTTTATCTTTACCTTTTTCTTCTTCTTCCTCTTAAAGAATACCTTTCAGCATTTCATATAATACTGGTTTGGTGGTGATGAACTCCTTTAGCTTTTTCTTATCTGTGAAGCTCTTTATCTGCCCTTCAATTCTGAATGCTAGCTTTGCTGGGTAGAGTAATCTTGGTTGTAGGTTCTTGCTATTCATCACTTTGATTATTTCTTGCCACTCCCATCTGGCCTGCATAGTTTCTGTTGAGAAATCAGCTGACAGTCGTATGGGTGCTCCCTTGTAGGTAACTAACTGTTTTTCTCTTGCTGCTTTCAAGATTCTCTCTTTGTCTTTTGCTCTTGGCATTTTAATTATGATGTGTCTTGGTGTGGTCCTCTTTGGATTCCGTTTGTTTGTGGTTCTGTGCGCTTCCTGGACTTGTAAGTCTATTTCTTTCACCAGGTGGGGGAAGTTTTCAGTCATTATTTCTTCAAATAGGTTTTCAGTATTTTGCTCTCTCTCTTCTTCTGGCACCCCCATAATTCTGATGTTGGTACACTTGAAGTTGTCCCAGAGGCTCCTTATACTATCTTCATATTTTTGGATTCTTTTTTCTTTTTGATTTTCTGGTTGAGTGTTTTTTGCTTCTTTGTATTTCAAATCTTTGACTTGATTCTTGCGATCCTCTAGTCTGCTGTTAGATCTCTGTATAATATTTTTTATTTCAGTCAATGTATGCTTAATTTCTAGTTGGTCCTTTTTCATATCCTCGAGGGTCTTGCTAAATTTATCGGCCTTTTCTAGAAAATTCTTGAAAAACCTTATATCCATGGTTTTTAACTCTATATCCAGTCATTTGCTTTCCTCTATTTCTTTCATTTGTGATCTGTTTCTTTGTCTCCACATTTTTGCTGCTTCCCTGAGTTGGTAGAGTGGGTTTGTATGCTAGGTGTCCTATAGGGCCCAGTGGTTCAGCCTCCCCAGTTACCTGAGGTGGACACTCTTGGTGCATCCCTTTGTGGGCTGTGTGCACAGCCTTGTTGTAGTTAAGTCTTGATTGTTGTTGGTATCACTGGGAGTAATTGACCTCCAGGCCAATTGGCTGTGAGGATCAGCTGTGTCTACGCTGGGAGAACTTCTATGCTGGAGATACCCTTATGAGACAAGAATTGCAAAGGCCTCTGTGCTCAGCTTGGATGGGGCAGAGTCTCAGGGCGGAGCAGAAAGCAATGGTTTCCTGTCAACTCTGCCCTAATAGGCCCCTGGGTCTCAGTGTCCCATGGTAATCGCTGCAAGCACCTCTGAGAGAAAGTCGCCCTCGAGTTCTGCCTGCTGCCAGACAGTCCAGTTTCTCCCCGAATGAGTCTGGGTCCCCAGAGTCTTGCCTGGAACTGGAGTTCAGTGCAGTCGGGAGCTTTTGTCTCCCTGCCGCTTGAGAAAGCCAGCTGTGCACTCAGTTGCCGGCCCTCTCCATGCGTGCATCTCAGTACCTCTGCCTCCTGCAGCTCCTCTGAGTCTCAGTGTGCTTTTCTCTTTCCTTCTAGTTGTAGAATTTCCACTCAGCCAGCCTTCCTGTGGTTCTGGATGATGTCCATTTTGTCTTTTAGTTGTGGTTTTGAAATTGTTGTGCGAGGCAGCAGTTTAGGTGTTTACCTATGCCACCATCTTGGTTTCTCTCCGTAAACAGTCCTTGTTAATGAAGTCTTACAACACAAACTTGAATGAGTGGCTGAGGAAGCAACACACCATTGTTTCCTCCATGGTTGTCATCCATTGAGAACATTTTGGCTTGGAAGCTTCTCCTCCTCTTCCTATATATCTAAAGCCTCTGTTAAAAATTAAATAAAGTTTGAACAAACTTTTAAAGATCTGGGAGTGTTTTGATGAAACTCTGTTTTTGGGGGGTGAGGATTGCTAGGCAGTTCCTCTCTGGCACAGATTGCTCTCCCCAGAAATCCCCATAAATTAAACTTCTTTCCATGAGGTGGAGAGATGAGAAAAGAGCACCTCTGTTTTAGAATAATGCCCATTTGCTTTATTTCCTAAGAAGCTGACAGGTTTGGACTCTGCTTCCAGATGTCCAGATGGCTTGATTAAAAGAAGGATAATACTACATGACATATTTTCTTTTTTCTGATCCAGAAAGAACCAGCTTCATGTCAAATCAATTGTAAGTTGTAAAGTTGAAGGAAACTATTATGTAAATAAAGAAGACTGATAAAACAGAAGAAAACGGGGCAGGTAAAGGCACTCTGCCCAGAAAAAAAGAAAAAAGACATGTAATAAAAGTGACTTCTTTTAAACAAAGGCTGAAATGTTTATTTGATTTACCACAGTCTGAATTATATGGAGCTCTAGCCCCTGAGGTCATCTCAAATCCAATATAGTTGCAAACAGCTCGTGCTCTAGAGTCTTTGCTATAAAATGCAACAAAAAGGCCATATTTAAAGTTTAAACTATAAGAAAAAAGAAACAATTTGAATAAGCAAGTCAAGACCAAGATGGCTTACCCAAGGCATACATTCGTCAACATCTAGACACACACTACTTGGAATAAATTGGATTTATTCTTTCAGAAAATTTCATAACCCCTAGAAATTAAGACGTGCCTTTCCGATGTAAAGTTTAGTATTTTTAATACCTCTTGACTATATTTTAACAAAAGTATGTGTATATAGTTAGACTCAAAGGCAGCACCTCACATAGGTCTTTCCTTAGGTAGTAATTATGCAAGAAAAAGCAAGGAGCTGATTTTAAAAATAAAAGTGAGCTCTACCACAAAGGGACAGAGATCACTCTCAGAGGGAAAGTAACCTTAATTGGTGTGACCTCCTTCTTTATTTTGAGGCCTTTGGACTCTGTCATTGAAGTGGGTACCTTATGAATTGGCCAATATATAATCTAGTGGAGTAAACATTAAACATTAGTGGGAGGTTCAGGTTATAGTCTTAGTTCTGCCAGTAAGTCAGGTGACTTTAAATATGACACAGGAGCATTAGGTAATCTATTAATAATAAAAACAAAAGCAATATGCTCAAATGCTTTGAAAGAAAGACATTTAAATTCAAGATATCATCATCATTATTATTAGAATACAAAAATAAAATTCATTGCTATAGTCCTAAAATACTTTAATACTTTTTGTGGTTTTGTTTTTTTGTTAATCCTCACCCAAGGATATTGTTTACTTTGATTTTTTTTTTTTTTTTTAGAATGGGAGGGAAGAGAGAAAGAGAGAGAGAGAAACATCGATGTGAGAAAACTGGCCCTGACCAGGCTCAGGGATGGAACCTGCAACCCAGGTACCTGCCCTTGACCAGGAATCAAACCTGTGACCCTTTGGTGCATAGATGACACTTAAACCACTGAGCAACACAGGCTAGGACAATCTTAAAATATTTCAGCTGGAGCTTAATTTTTCAAATATTGAATGAATGTTTTGGCCCATTTCCTTAAAAATGTGTGGGAGAGGCAGAGGAGAAATAGAGGAGGTAGGTCCATGGGTCCAAAGTAGGAAAATGAAACATTAGTAGACAACTTATAAATCTAAAATAATCATATATAATACTAGAGGCCCAGTGCCCAAAATTTGAGCACTAGTAGGGTCCTTAGTGGCTGGTGGTGGCCAGCTGGGTACTCCCTCCTTACCCTGGCTGGCTTCGCCCCCTGGTTGAACTCCCAGAAGAACTCCTGGTGGAGGGTACAATTTGCATACTACACTTTTATTATATAGGATATGTAACTCAACTGCAAGTTTTAGATTGCAAATGTAAAATATAAGAGAAATGCTGGTGGGTTATTATTCTTAGAATAATAATTATTCTTACCTAGGAAAGTAAGAATAATAAGTTATGGTAGATATTTTTGTTGAAAATGTTGATTTTATAAAAATATAAATATATTCAGTATTTTGTTCACACAGAATCTGGTGGCTTCTGTAGTTTTGTTTTGGTTGTTTTTCCTCTTGAAAATATGCCAGTACACTTAAGGTTAGAAATCATATTGAGAATTTAACTTTTTAAGATTTTTAACTAGACTCTGGGTGGTAAGCACATGATGGAATATACAGATGATGTATTATTAAGATGCACCCCTGAAATTTATAAAATGTTATAATCCAATATTACCCCAATAAATTTAATTTAAAAAGACTTTTAGAAAATATAGCCATATTCTCAAACTATCATTTAGACACGTAAAGATTCTATCTTTGAGGTAGAGATTTTCAGAGGAAATTAAAAAATAAGTTCCTGAATTTGCCTCATGCCATTTTTTTCAAGAATTTTTTTATAAGTACTTTACATATTTTCTGGAAATTGGATTCAGATTCTTTGGGTGTTAAGATGACATATAATTATCAACTCGTCATGAGGGCCATAGTGAGAATGATATGTAAGTGGACTTTCTGAATTTTAAGTTTTTGGCATCATACTTATAAATGTTTGATTATAAATTTGTAAACCAATTTAAATTGACCTTTCTTCTAAGTCTAGGATTCTCTGCTACACCCTATTTGATTTAGTAACTGCAGTTTTCTTTCTGGATTGTATTACTAATTTCTAGAGTGGGACTGGGTGTGTGGGATGGGGAGTAATGAGGAAAATTAAGACATTGTAGATCCTGTGGTTTGAGAAGCTTTGATATTCTACCCGTCTTAGTCTACTTCTGCCAAAGCCCCATATAGCGAGAAGGACAGCTGCTGGCAAATGAGCTGGTGTGAAATTCAGAAACCTAAAATAAACTGTAATCTTAAATATTTCCCGATTAAACAAAATAAAAGTAAAAGGTTAGAATATCAAAAAACGGGAAGTTTTGGCATTCATCCACTGGTAAACTGGTACTACAGGGAAGGGAAAAAATTCCACTTTGCCTCCTCTGGTTCTTTGGCTGGCTAAATAATCAACTCAAGAGACATAGTCACAAAAAAAAAAAAAAAAAAAATCAAAGTTAACTTTGTGCACACAGGAGCACTGCATGCAAGAGAGAGTCAGAGACCCCCACACACATGGGAGTTCTGAGACAGAAAGGGAAAATGAGGTATATACTAGTAAACCATTCTGAGCTAGGGGTGAGCGAATGCACCTTGGCTTCAGAAGGTCATTGAAGGGAGAGCACATGTTCAGTAATTAGTAGTTTGCCCTGCCATACATGTAGGCCAAAAAGATTATCTCTGATAATTTCTTATTATGGGCAAGGCTCCTCATTCAAATTCCAGATATTGGGGGAGGGGCCAGAAGTTTCTTTTGAGCCCACAGGGTTTCAGTTGCCTTTAGCATAAAATAATCCACATCCCACTGAGGCACATCTTAGGCTGGCTTGTTGTGAACCCCACTGCACCGTGAGGGATCTAAATGAGGCTTAAATGATGTTTTATCCCCTGAGAGCATACCATAACCAGATATAGAGAGCAAGATTTTGTTCTTCAAAACAATAGTACATGGCATTAGTTTTTCTAAAGATTGCAATTTTACACACCAAAGAGTTTTCTTAGTATTATAATTTTTTAAATAAAATATTAATACCAAGCAGTCAAGTGGTAGTTTTACTCCTTAATAATATAATAATACCCCACATCCCTCTCTTTCTATCTCTCTCACTCTCTGTTAGAAGAAATCAAAGCATATTTTTAGGTGTTTTTTTTTTTTTTTTTAAGAAAAAAGTATTTTCCAAAGTGGTTTTATAAAGATTTTTCTTTCAAGAAACTCCATAAATATTTGGAAACCCCTCTCAAATCAAATAACCTTTTATTTGATGTGTTAAAGTCAATTAAAGATGTAGCAGATAGATAGCAGAATAGAAGGAAAAAAACAACTCCATTTCTTTTAGAAATGCAAAGTTTATTAAATAAGAACAGAACCAGCTTCAGTTCTATCTGGATGCAAGTCTAGTGGTTAATCATTGCTTTCTCCCAGTGAGACAAGTAGAAATTTTTCTCAAAGCTAGGTCATTTTCAGTTTGGATGTATAGTATAGCAGAGAAATCATGAAAATATCTTGTAAGACAGACTACCAAGAAAGCATTGACTAGCAGGATTGGGGAAGGTGAGGTGGGTATGGAAAGGGACTAAGAAGGCAAATTGTAAGGCTTAAAATGTGGCATCTATTTCATTTGTTTGTAGCAGGTTGCTGGCTTGAACCCTCTTATAGTTCTACAGAATGTTCCTACTACTTTGCCAATTGTTGGTGTCAGGGTTCATACTCATATAAATAAGTAGCCCAAACATTAGGGTATAATTTATTAACATTTCTACATAGGCTGGCTCTGGAGTGATTAAAGTAAGTGAGGCTGCTTTTTAAATAATGTTTATCACTTTTCTATTCTTTCATCACCCCTAACCGTTATTATGATCTGGTCTCCACTCAGACCTATTTTCTTCTGTAGATTATCATAGTCCAGAATTCTTTCTTTCTCCACCTAGTACAATTTGTGTTTGATTTCCTGAGGGTTATTTCTCTGCTGGAGCTAGTCTGATAAACTAATGCCTGCTGAGTTGTTTAATAATAAATGATTGCTCTTACCTTGCCCGTCTAAGATTATAATTTTGAATAGTAAGATCTTTCAAAGTCTTATTTTGTAAGCATGACTAATGTTGGGCATTTTATGCAATAGAGCAGCTTATTAGTAGAGAGAAAATTTTAGATGAAGCAACTGGACTTTCAAAGTTGGCATCATTAAAAAGCACTTGAATTGACTACTACATATTATACAATATAAGAAGAGTGTTTGTACCTAATTAATTGCATTTTTTCCATCTGAAATTTTTGAGTCCATAAAATGCTACAGTGAATGGAAATAAACAGTAGTGCTCCTCTTAACCTTCACTATATTCTTGTCTGCATTTCCTGGATAAGTCCACCTTTGCAGATGCTTCATATATTAGTCTGGCTATGTTGGTTGCAAATAACTAAACCTCAACTCAAATTAGCATAAGTAATAAATCAGATTTATTGGCTCACATATCTGAAAAATCCTGGTATGTTTTGATTAAGATGATCTCCCAGTTTTCTATGATTCTCTTGGCTGTACCTTCCTCTAGTAGTCTGGCTTCATCCCCAGGTTGACTTGATCATGGTCATAAAATGGCTGCCAGTAGTAACAAGAGCAACATGTTACATGATTCATACCCAAGGGGCGAGAGATTGTCACTTTCTATAACCATTTAACAAAAGTCTTAAGATTTATTCTGATTGGACCAATCACTGTGGCCAGAAAGAAACCAAATGCTGATAGATCTGGGCTTGTGTGAAAGCCCCTAATGGACTAATTCTTTTGTTTTAAATAGGGAAAAAATAATATAGCTTGAAACCTGGATGGAGTCAATCCATTCAAAATTCATGGCTATTGCACAGGGGTGAAGGGTGTTTGCAAAGGAAAAAATCTAAGCGCATTTAGTAAAAGTGAAATAAATTCTGAGCACATAACCAACTATTATTTACAAAGTCCCTCTATGTGGAGTCTATTCTTTCAATCTTTGAAAAAAAGTACAGGAAAACATTGATACAGAGGTTTGTTTGCCAAACAGGAAAATTTTATGTGACTCGTATTTAGTTTGGCAAAGAAAGTCCCTTTCTAGTCTATAGTAACCAGATCTTTACTCATTTCTTAGAATGAACATACATATCTAACCATGTGAGAGATTCTAAGTACTATATAATTCAATGGCACTTTTAGCCCCAAGACATGTGGAGGAGTTCTAAGAGACCATGTGCAATTAACTTATGAGGAAAATGACCAAGATGGTACGAGCCACAGTTGTGAGTTCCACATGGTCTGGTGTAAGGTTTACAACTGAAGACAGGGCATGTGTGAATATCTAGTTTATGAAAATAGAATTCTGAGGAAAGAACCAATTCAGCACTTAAAGGGTTAGCTAGGAATCAATTTTCTTGATCCTCATCTCTCTTCTTGGTTCTGTGGCTGCTATATTTTCTAACAATCAGTAGTTAGAAATTTTAATTTGGTGTCCTTATGATAACTTCTACTTCATTTAAAAGGAAAAAGGGGTTTTCTTTTAAATAAATGAAAGGAGCCGAAACCGGTTTGGCTCAGTGGATAGAGCGTCGGCCTGAGGACTGGAGGGTCCCAGGTTCGATTCCGGTCAAGGGCATGTACCTTGGTTGCGGGCACATCCCCAGTGGGAGGTGTGCAGGAGGCAGCTGATCGATGTTTCTCTCTCATCGATGTTTCTAACTCTCTATCCCTCTCCCTTCCTCTCTGTAAAAAATCAATAAAATATATTAAAAATAAATAAATAAATAAATAAATGAAAGGAAAAGAAAGAAGAAATCTGTCTTCAAATTTCTTCACTTTCAGATCATCATGTTCAAATATTTAAGGACAATCCCATTGACAGAAAGTAGCAAATAATTACTTTTCTGCTTGGTATTGACATATAGGCCTGTGGCAGCCCTGTTCTGACACCCAACTTGATTTCTACCAGAGTCTTTATATCCAAAAATATCTCCTTACCTTCCTCTGGTGCCTAGAATTTTTATCTGTGGGATCATTCCTGATTTGCATTTAAACCTTGTCTGGACAAGTTACTTTTTAGAATGCTTAATACAGCGTGCATAGAAAAACATGCTACTAATATGCAGGTTAAATCACCGTGTCAAGCTTGGAATGTGAAATGCTTGGCTCTTGCCCTTCTGGCCTTGGCTGCATGTCTTTTTCACCTAAATGTGGTGAAAGGATAAAGATGTGTAGCTCTGTTTGCTGCCCTAAAAGAGCAGGCATGGTGAGACATTGCTGTGGAGAAGACCGGGGTATGAGTGTATAAGAGTGGCCCTTAAGGAGAAGGTATTAAAACTCACGGGATGCAAGTTGGGTAAAGAGTTGGTAAGACTACTGGGTAAGGAGTTTGGAAGACTACTACTATGAAATATTCCATTGTTTGGGCTGATAATTTAAATCTTTTCTGTTCATCAACTCACAGCAGTGTAAATATTGCATTCCATGAGTTTTAATACCTATGTATTAGAAATTTTTCAGAATTGTCTGCTCAGCACCCTTCATTCTCATGGGTGCTATCAAGTCTGCTCTATAATTCCTCTCTCCTGTCACTGTCCTGTTCACAGAAGGACACCATAACTGACCTTGTTCAACTGGAATCCTTGTAAGAGTTTTACAATGAAAGTAAATGTCTTTCAGTGTGTCACAAATATGGGTACAAAGGTAAAAGTGTGGAAGCCATTAGTGGCCGTGTATTTTACTCTGTGGATAGGACAAGTCAGAATGCAGAAACTAGTGTGATATTTAAATCAAACAAAAACATGAAAGAGATGCAAGCTCCAATAGATATTACCTAAATCTAAAAGAAAACATTAAAAAAATACAAAATCCAGTTAAGTGGTGAAAACTGTTAGGTAAAATCTCTGGTGCCAGAATTCCATTTATTCAAATCAGATGAAAATATTAGAAAAAGAAATTGTCTTGAATCCTGTTGTCTGAGGCAGAAGCAGTATCGATCTGTATGACTACAGTCCCAGGTCTTTCATCCTGGCCCCAAATCATAGATCAAAAGTAATTTTAACACACTGAGGTGTCAATACCAATTTTTCTTTGAATAACAAAATAGCCTTCCTGAAAAGATTTAAAATGAAATACAGCATCAAATCAATACTTTATTATAACAAATCTTCACTTAACATTGTAGATAGATTCTTGGAAATGACTACATTAAGCAAAATGGTGTAAAATGAAACCGATTTTAGCAGGCTAATTATATGAACAAAAGAAGTTCCTATGGCATATTTCTGCTACAAAATCATCACCAGTCTTTGAAATAAAGACCCCATTTCAATATTAAACAGTAATGTGAGTTCTATATATATTTAAAGAAAGATCAATCAAAACAAGTAAGATTATTATTTTCCAACCCCCTCATTTCATGTTTATAGGTGACCAGAGCCTTTTCCAGCAGCTCAGGGGACAAGACAAGCACTCTCTCTGGACAGCACACCCTTTGATCTAAGGGCCACTCAGACCCGCCATACGCACTCAGACTAGGGCAATATAGGCACGCCAGTTCCGCTCACATGCATATTGCTGGGATGTGGGAGGAAACCGGAGTCCCTGGAGAAAATAGTCAAATAGAAGAGAAGAAACTGCAGTGCTGACACTTTTGGAGATCCTGGGTCCACTTGTTTCTGCCATTAGCTGCATTTCTGTCCCTTGAGTTCTGTAAGTCACCTTGGTGTCATAATTTCTTGCACTTAAAGCCAAGAGCCTGAACTCTCATCTACGTTTTTCCTAGAATCTCTTCTGCAGAAATGTAATTTGTGAAATGCAAACTGGAGACAATACCTTCTCTAGTCATAGTCATTCTAGAAGAGCCAGAGAAGCTCTCCAGCATGGGTGTGAGGAGACTGAGTTTCATTCCTGAGCTGCCATCATCCCCACCCCCCCCCAGGGAGGTCAACATCCCCATTTATTAAAACAAAGTGGATTTTATATTTGACCTCTGCCTCATGTGGATATGGAGAAAATAAATAATGAACTTTGAACATTTTTGAACCAATCTTACTTCAAGGTTACTGGAATTGCAGTTACATTTCAATAATCTCCCCAAAGTAGTTTACACTTCATTTATTTTTTAGTATTGGGGTAATAATGGTGTCTGTCTTATAAGATTGTTACAAGATTTGAAAGGAAGTGCTTGGCTTGCTGTCTAGAACAGAGTAAGTCCTCAATAAATGTTATTGATGCTGTTGCTGTAAAACTTTGTACATGGCATCTAGAAAACCCATGAATGGTCCCTCCTTTTCTCTGCTCATTGTCCATGTGACAGTGCTGATTCTGATGCCTAATTGTGTCCTGTCCATGTTTACATCTTCATCTCCATTATTACTGCATTTATTGAGACCTCTACCATCTCTCCTATGGAATTTTGGAATATTTCTCCACTAAGTTATCCAGATTTTCAAGCCAGCCCTTACCTTACTCCATTCTGAACCCACCCCAAGATTATATTCTCAAACACCAACCTGTTCATATTACTTATCAACATCCATGGAAGTTTCCATATTGGCCAACAAAAGTGCAAACCTCTTATAAAGCTTCAGACAACTTCAACCCTAAGTTGTATAGTGAACTCTTAGGGAACTGATAATTATCATTTGTTGAGCTAATTACACATTTTTCCTCTCCCTGGAACACCTTCCCCACAAATTCCTAAACATCTTTCAAGACTGGGCTCAAGTGTCCCTTTTTTTATGAAGCCTTTTCCTTTCTTAACCCCCCTCAAGCAGAGTTTCCATTATAATTTTCCCATCATCCTTACCCATAAATCTTTTACAATCTTTATAACATGGAATGATGACTTTTTTTCCCTGTACGTATTTGTTTCCCAAACATGATTGTGAGCCTCTTGAAAGCAGGCCTGTGACTATTTCATCATTAATTCTTTGGTGTCTAGTACTGTGCTTGGCACAAGATGGCTATTCAATAAATGTATGGGAAATTGAAGGTAGAACTATTGGTATCCTTAGAACTTATAATATTAAATGTAATTGAAATTTAAAACTAAATCAAACTTAAAACTTTACTCCGTAAATACTCTGTGTAAGAGCTTCAAGAAAATGAAATTTTCTCAAAAAATTTCCTTCTATTGGGGGAAATGACTGTTTTGGATTATAAGAGCACTAAATTAAAGTAAAACAAGTTTGTCTCCTTAGATAGTGGGGCAGGGAATAATAAAAAAGTTTTCCATTACTTTCGTTTTTAACATGCAGGTTAATACATCATTGAAATTTGATTTGTCATACATAAGCTGAAATACAAGTGTTGACTGACTATATTTAAGTAAGGGGGAGTTTAAAGAAGGGCTAGTTTCCCCATTTCTTATTGTCTGTTTCCATCTTAAAGGGGAAGAACACCAATAGGGATGGATTCAGTGAAGCGCATGATTAAAAATGACTATGGGGATGATTCAGCCTTTTCTCTCTACTATAAAATGCTCAATAGCCAAGAGGAGGTAATGAAAAGAGACACTAACATTTGCCTTAGAAACCTCAAAAAATGAGTAGCCTTTTAAAAAAGAAAGTTTCATTGGAGATTGCCTGGCTTTCTACTCATCAAGTTATGTTTTTGTGTTTGTCTATGTGTGCGAAGAGCTCTCCAAATAGAGTTATTCTGCTTAGTTTTTAAAGTTTTGAATATTTTACAGCAATGACAAGAAACAGAACTGTTTGGAGTTCAGCATTCCTCATTAGTCACTCACCACAACTTGTAATAAGATTTAGATAATGGAAAGCAGAGGTCAATCACTGTTCTGTTGTATTGTGCATAAAATGATATTGAGGGACACAGAGCAACCCAGAAACCCAGCAACCTTGGGGCCTGATGTGTGATGTTTTAGAACACAAGTAAAAAGAACTGTCTGGAATTATGGCTGAAACCCTCCCCTGCCACACACACACACACACACACACACACACACACACCAAAACAGTTCAAATCAACCAGCAAGTAATAAGTAAGCACTTACTATGCACCAAAGAGCTATTGGCAACCTGGAAAGGCCTGCTGTTCTGTGTTAGGTACTATGATTATCATATGAAAAATGTATTCATTGTTCCATTGAGTCCAAATCAACAATGATTGCAAACATCTGTACACATACAATTCAAACAAAAAAATGTATTCCTTATGCATTTATACTAGGCTAAATATGAAAAACATATTTCCCTGAAATTCATCCAAGTCTCTTCCTACTATCTTTACCCTAAAAGGCCCATCACCCCCCTACCCCACCCCTAATATTAATTTTCTTCCATGTGCAGGATTTCTATCCTACCCAACCCCCTTGCATTTTTTCCTACTCTCTCCCAAGAAAATTTACAGATAAAGATAAAAGAGGGATAAAGTTAGAAACATCTAGAGCTGGAATTTGGGAATCCTGTAATTTGATAAGGATTAGCCCAGATAAGGTGGGGCTGGTGAATTGTGGTTTAATTGTGTAAGGCCTGGAACGATTGTCTGGAGGGCTGGACTTTGTGCCTTTGGAAATAGGAGGCAGAAGGTTTGGAGCTGGGGACTGAGCCACTTAGAGGCATGTGTTAGATTATACCAATATTGTATTTAGGGTTAATTGACTAGGACAGACACTGGGAGCTAGAGAGCAGTTATGATAAAAATCAAAATACATTAGCACATGTAAGATGTTGTGAGAACTTGACTTTGGGATGGATCAGAGAAAAAGGGCAAGGAAGAATAAAAGATTTTAGGCAAGAAAGATGTAATTTTCTGACTCAATTTCATAAATAGCGGCATGTTTGCCTTCATAAAACCATAGGTGTCTGCTTGTATCACTCCTGTACATTTACAAAATCCTTTGTAAATAAGATATAGGAAGAGAAGACAAAAAAAGGATAAATCTTATGATAACACTTTAAGGGCCATCAGATAAGGATGATAAAATTTACTTAAGAAAACTTATACTCCAAACATCCTCCTTACCAAGGAAATCTCCCCACACCCATTCCCATGGACAGGAAGAATGGCCCAGACCATTCATCAACTAACATATTGTAAGCTCTTTGACACAAAATCTAAATAAAATAAGCACTGGACTGACCCAAAATTGGGTGGCCTCTGGGACTCATTTAAAGACGTCCTTGCCAGAGGCTATTAAAAGGTGGCTGTACAAGATGGGGTAGCAAGTGCAGAAGCAGCAAAGTAGGTCCACACAGTTCTGAAAAGCCTTCTACCAAATATCCCTGATATTAAATAAGTAGGAGAAACTGGATATTAACAAAGGTTAGAAAAAATCAAAATAGTGAATGAAAACCATACTGGCCTTTTCTGATTATGGGAAGAATTACTATGAATGCTATTAAATTGATATAAACTTAACTGCAAGGACCATTATATAGTACTATAGAATAGAAACAAAATTAAAAGTAATTTAAAGCCCTTTGGTCCAACTTTCCACTTACACAGATATGCTGTGTACTGGTACAATATCCTTAATAGGTGGCTGTCAGCCTTAACCATTTCAATAATCAATGAATTTTCTGCTTCCAGGGCAAATGTAATGTTATTTAGAGTATCCTAATTCTGATGGTACCTCATACCACATTCCTTGTATCTTCAATTACTAATAATTCTATTCTCTGGAGAAAACTATGTCCATTCTTGTCTTCTTTACAACAACTCCAAAATTTGAAGTTTTGTATACTTCTCCCATTGCACTTAAGACAAAACGTAAACTCCAGATAGTCAAGCCCTCTTAAAATGTGATACTTAAACATAATATTGCAGAAGTCATCTGATCAATACAAAGAAGAGTGGAAATATTAACATCTGGTTTGGGGGAGTGTATATATATATAATGTTTTTATTAATTTCAGAGAGGAAGGGAGAGAAAAATAGAAACATCAATGATAAGAGAGAATCATTAGTCAGCTGCCTCCTGCATGCCCCCCACTGGGGATCAAGCCTACAACCCTGGCATGTATCCTGACTGGGAATCAAATTGTGACCTCCTGGTTCAACACTTATCCTCTAAGCCACACCAGTCAGGCAGGGAACTTATATTTTTTTAAGGCAGCTTAGGATGCTTTAGCCTTTTAACAGATATTTCATTTATTCATTCATTCATTCACTCATTCATTTAACAATTCATTCATTCATTTACTCATTCATTTTACTTCATGCATACCATGTTCTATGAATTGAAACAGATGAAGTCCTTATTTCTATAGAGTTTATATTGTGGTAGAGTAGAAAAAACATATGAAGTTTAAAAAAATAGCAGAGGTAAATTCACAGAGAATAAATCTTATAAAGATAAAAATACAAACCAGGGCCATGTGATAGCCTAGGGTAGAATTGCTAAATAGGTTAATTTAGAGTAGTGGTAATAGGAGTTCATACTGAGGTTATATTAGAGCCAATAATATGTGGGAAAACATCCATCTAGTTAGAAGAGTGAGCACAAGGGCCTGGAGGGGAGAGAAAGTTTGACACATTCCAGGGTCAGCAAAGCTCCTGAGCCTAGAGAGAAGTCAGACAGAAGGGGAGTGAAAATAGGTGAGATTTTCTTCCAACTGCAATGGGAAACCATTGAGGGGTGTGGAGAGTGGTAAAGATGATTGCATTTACAATTTCATTCCTTATGCACCTATTTGTTTTCTATTGGGTCTCTCCTTATATATACTGATTTTTTTCTTCTTTCTATTCTTTAGACTTAACAACTATTATTATTTGAATTTCTTTCTTTCTTTAATTTATTTTCATTGTTGACTCTCTTACAGATGTCTCCCATTCCCTCCTTCTTTGCCCGCCTCCACCCAGCCCTGGTCTCCCTCCACTCTGGCCCTGACCACACTGACTGTGTCCCTGGGCTATGCATATATGCCCTTTGGCTAATCCCTTCATCTTCTTTCATCCAGACCGCCCCACTCGCCTCTCCTCTGACATCTTTTAGTCTGTTCCATGTATCCATCCTCTGGTTCTGTTTTGTTCATCAGTTTATTTTGTTCATTAGATTCACATATAAGTTAGGTCATATGGTATTTGTCTTTCTCTGACTGGTTTACACATTATTTTATATATTACATTAAACACTATTGATTTCTTAATAGCTAACATTACTTAGTGGTTTTTACCAAGTCCCAGAAAATATAAATAATTTAGAACACTTTTCTATTTGCTCCCTCTTGACTTTTGTGTTTTCATATATTTCTAATCCTAGAAATAATGATTTTCATTGCTTCATACAAGAAATCTTTTTTCCTCACACCTTTTCCTTTTTCATGACCCCTTCTATCTCCCTGCATCTCTCTTCCTCCATCTAGGGATCCTTTTTGGTGCCTGAAAACTCCTTGTTTGCATTTCTTTGAATGTAGATCTGTTGTAACAAATTTTCTGTGTTTTCTTTTTTTTTAAACATCTTCTTTATTGTACCCTTAATTTTGAAAGTTTTTCTTCTGCATGTATAGAACTCTGAGCTTATTGTTTGTTTGTTCTGAAATTTTGAAATATTATTTCATTGTCTTCTGATTTATGTAGCTTCTGTTATGAGGACACTTGCCAATTTTATTTTTGTTACGTTAAAGGTAATTTGTCTTTTTTTCCCCCCTCTGGCTTTTTTCCCCTTTGCTGTTTGTTTGTTTTGGTCTGGTCATTGGTTTTCTGTACTTTTTACTATCATTTGGCAAGGTGTGCTTTTCTTCTTGTTATTTGTATTGTTTCTTAAATCAGTAGCTTGGATTACATTTGGAAAATTCTTGAACATTACTTTCAAATTTTGCTTCTGCCTTGATTTTTCTTTTCTTCTATTCTAAAACCCTACTTGTACCTCTGTTAGACTGTTCTGAGTTTCATATTCCTCTCATGCTGTTTTTCTGTATTGTCCATCTCCCTTTTCTTTTTGTTTCAGTCTAGATATTTTTAATTCAATGCTAGGAATTGTGTATGAAAATTAGAGAAGCTTTGGATGATAATTTTTCTCCAGAGAAG
Source organism: Plecotus auritus (assembly GCF_963455305.1). Taxonomy (NCBI): domain Eukaryota; kingdom Metazoa; phylum Chordata; class Mammalia; order Chiroptera; family Vespertilionidae; genus Plecotus; species Plecotus auritus. Next base: position 77,168,550 of record NC_137773.1, read on the forward strand.
GTTTCATTGGCTTATGGCAGACAAGTAAAATAGTGGTACATCACTTAAATCTAATAAGGAATTAAGTTCATTTGAGCCTGGGTTTCATTTTCTGTAAAGCCTGGTCTCTATCTCTGGGTTGCCCTTACCTGTAAAGTACAGCTTTTTGTGGGCCACAAATGAAAGCCTGGGGGATTTTCTCTTGCCTCACAATCATAAAGAACACGTAATTATTTTTTCACCCTCACATGTAATCTGATGAGAGCTATGCTTAGTTTTTCCAGTCTCTTAGCGGCCACCTTATACTAGTGTTGAATGGCTTGTAGTGAAACTGGTCCAAATCTTTCTTTTCTGTAGTTCTTTTCTCTATATAATCTTTTCCTCTCAAATTCTGATGTTTTAGTAGTCCTAAACTCCAATCCCCACCCCCAGCCATGTAACACTTTAATACTGTTTTATTCTACTTCTCTGCAATGTAGTAGTCATGCTATGCTAGTTTCTCATCATCTCCGTGAATTTAAAAATTGGCCTCAGTGGAAAAGTACCAAAAACACCATAATCATTTTAGGGAGCTTCTCTTTTTGCCATTGTCTTGGTCTCTCAAACTCGGATTGCCTGGGTGGCTTTCCTATGCCATCAATGAGACTTTTTGCATTGACCAAGCTTTTTTAGGTTTGTTTTTATCCCTTCCTTTTCTTCTTCTCTCCCTCTCCCTCCCTTCCCTTCCCTTCCCTTCCTTCCCTTCCTCCCAAGAAAGCCAGAAGCTACTTAATAATTTTTGTTATTAAACATGCTCTATTTTATTTATTTATTTTTTAAAATATATTTTATTGATATTTTACAGAGAGGAAGGGAGAGGGATAGAGAGTTAGAAACATCGATGAGAGAGAAACATCGATCAGCTGCTTCCTGCACACCTCCTACTGGGGATGTGCCCACAACCAAGGTACGTGCCCTTGACCAGAATCGAACCTGGGACCTTTCAGTCCGCAGGCTGATGCTCTATCCACTGAGCCAAACCAGTTTCGGTGATGCTCTATTTTAAATGTCTTTTTTTCTGTTTTAGGATTTTCACCTTTTTCCTGTAATATCTTTGTTTTCAGAGCCTTCCTGCATCAGTTAGCAATTGCTGCATTATAAAGAACCCATACAATAGTGGGTTAAGACAGTGGTCGGCAAATTGCGGCTCGCGAGCCACATGCGGCTCTTTGGCCCCTTGAATGTGGCTCTTCCACAAAATACCACATGTGGGAGCGCGCGTACAGTGCGATTGAAACTTTGTGGCCCATGCGCAGAAGTCGGTTTTTGGCTCTCAAAAGAAATTTCAATCCTTGTACTGTTGGTATTTGGCTCTGTTGACTAATGAGTTTGCCCACCACTGGGTTAAGACAACTATTTATCTCACAACTCTGTGGGTTGGCAATTTGGGCTGGGCTCAGCTGAGACTGTAGTTCTGTTGCTGTGAGTCAGCCTTGACTAATCTCCTATGGGGCTCACTCAATCTCTGCTGCTGGCTGCTGGGTTGGCTAGGAACTGGCAATTAAAAAGTGTTTTGGTTTTTCTCTATGTGGTCTCTCATCCATCAGCAGGCTCTCCTCATGCTTGCTCACGAGGTGGCAGGATTTCAAGCACAAAAGCGGACACGTGCATACAAAAGCTTCTTTGGAAACCGCACAACATTTATTCTCCTGCATTGTTTTGACAAAGGAGGGCACAAGGCCAGCCCATATTCAAGAGAAGGAGAAACAGCCTCCACCTCTTGTTTGGAGCAGCTAAACAGAATGGTTATCATATTTTTATTTATTTATTTATTTTTTTAAATATATTTTATTGATTTTTTACAGAGAGGAAGGAAGAGGGATAGATAGTCAGAAACATCGATGAGAGAGAAACATCGATCAGTTGCCTCTTGCACACCTCCTACTGGGGATGTGCCCGCAACCAAGTTACATGCCCTTGACCGGAATCGAACCTGGGACCTTTCAGTCCGCAGGCTGATGCTCTATCCACTGAGCCAAACCGGTTTTGGCTGGTTATCATATTTTTAATCTATAACACTTGCTGAAGTCGTCATGAATTCTAATATTAAATCCCTTGTACTTTTGTACAGAGTGTCCCCAAAACATATATACACACTTCAACAGCTGATGGCTCAATTGATGTTTCTTTCTTTTTAGCCATACTAACCTTTGAACAAAAGAGATTTATCCTAAAATGCTACTGGAAGTTTGAAAATGCAGTTGAAATACAAACACTGCCTTTATATTTATTCAAAGTATGTATACATTTTGGGGGGAACACCCCCAAAATGTATACACACTTTAAAAGCTGATAACTCAATTGTCACTCCGTTTCAGATTTAACTGATTTAAATAATGGCTGAAGCCAGACTAAGCTTTGAACAAAGAAAATTTATCCACTATTTTATGGGAATACATAAACCATAAAGCTTATGGTACAAAACCAGCTATAGTTGACGAATTGAGGGCCCACAAACACCAAACAAAATGATTGTTGATGTTTGCAATTCCATTGCTTCACATTACCAGCAGGGCCTGGACCAGAACGGTCATTGATTTGAAAGCAGGCAATGACTAAAAAAAAATTAGTCATTTCTGTAGATTATTTTAAATTTTTAAAATGAACTGTATGTTAATAAACACTGACTTTATAATCATTCAAAGTGTGTATACATTTTTTGGGGGACATTCTATATATTAATAGTCTCATCTACTGAAAATAATGATAGTTTTTTTTCCTTTCCAATTTTTACATTGCCATTTCCTTTCATTGCCTGATTGCGCTTAATAGGCTTATCCTGTACAATTTCAAATAAAAGCAGTCTATGTCATCAGGAGAACTGCATAGGAAGAACTCAATGTTTACAACAGAGCTCTGTGGCTGTAACCACCCCTCCTCTTGAATTTCTTTTCCTTTCTATAGGTTCCTTCTACATCTTTGTCTGGGGGCAGTGTGTGCAAGTGGCTCACCATGTCTGCATGTTCTGGATTGCAATCCTTTGTTTTTCCTGAATAAATCATTTTCAGTGATGGAATTCCTAGTTATTTCTATTTTCCAGTTGACACTGGGTTATATCATCATTCCATGTTTGGCTCCTTAGTTCTCTTCTAATACTTTTTAAAAAATGTTTTTAAATGATTTTAGAGAGAGAGGAAGGGAGAGGGCTAGAGAGATAGAAACATCAATGAGAGAGAAACAGAGATTGGCTGCCTCCTGCACATCCCCTACTAGGGATGGAGCCTGCAACCTGGGCATGTGCCCTGATGGGGAATCAAACCAGGGACCTCTTGTTTCATGGGTCAATGCTCAATCACTGAGCCACACTGGCCAGCCTCTAATACTTTTGTAAACAATAGATTCTTTCAGACTTCAGTGCCATATTCCAGATCAGACCTTAATCAATATGTGTCTGCACTAATATTTACATAAGACACCTTACACTAAAACTTGTGTGTATAAATTTTGCCCCCAAACTGCTCAGTAATTATTTGTTGAATGAGTGAATATATGTGTGTCAGTCTTATTTGAAAACTGGGGATGGGGAATAGTTTAATGGTTCAAAGTTAAACTTACAAAGCCCTATTAAAATTTAGTGTAACTACATGCTGATGATGTAATTTTAGTAAGAAGAATTAGAAGTGGTGCTAATAAGTTTGAATGGAACTATAGGATTAAAATGGTAACAGTCAGAAATTCAGAAATGAAGGATGTCTAGAGGCAGTGATTGCAGTCAATCTTAAAACAAATAGCTTTTGAACCCTCTTCGCTTGGGCCCACAATAAGAAATATATTTTACATTGAGAATGAGCACGAACATATATGCATGAGATGCCTGCTGCATTTTTTATTCATTTTCTTCTGTCATATCCTATCCAACGTGATACATACAGTTTGAAAAACATGGATTTAGGCATGTTATAGGAACCACCATAGTCTGTGAAAATTTATCTAAAGGATTAAGGCATAATGAATTCTTTGTTCACTCTCCACCAGCATTTAGAGATATCATATAACATTCTTGATTTATTTAAAGCTATTTATAGAAGATAAACTTTAATGTAAAAGAACTTTTTAAAATATAAATCACATTTTTTTAGTTTTACTCAGTTGTAAATGTCTGCATAGTTTATTAATTTGAAAAAAATTAAAAATCAAAGTACAAAGTATACTGAAGGCTGCCAATACAAAGAATTATCCATAAAAGGAAAGCTTAAGCTATAGCTTTAAACATTACAGTGGAAAAATACATACAATAAGTGACACACCACATATATTACTCACGTTATTCACTGATTGGTCACTGCCATAATGTACGAACAAAGTTGTGCTAATGATACAATTTATCTCTATTAGACATTCACTGATGTTCATTTCTTGGTGGTTTTTAAAATACATTATGTGAAGATCTAGACAACAGTTACTCATATTCAAATTCCCTTTTAAAAGTGAAGGCAACTTATTCTCTATGACAGAATTAAAACAGAGCAGGATATGGCAACACTTCAGGATCTCTAGGAAATATTTATTAATCTCAAGTGGATACATTTTGTTCCAAGCTGGGAGCTCTGGAGTTAGCAGACACAGTGAATCACTTATACAACATTTACATTTTGTATTTTGTATAAGTTATAAGAGGAAAGGATTGAATTAGAAATCTTGTGCTTTCACTATTATTAGCTTTAATTATTGCTTGTAAATAGGGTTACCCAAAGCAGGTGCACTTAATGATCCCATCTTAAAAGACCTGACAGGGAAAACAGAAATACACTACAGCTATTTTTACCTCTTGTGATTATGGCTCTGAGCATACAAAAACATTTATAGTTGAAGCTGCGACAAATTGGCTTCTTCTGCATAGCTATACATAGAACACTAAGTAACTTCTGGAGATGAGAGGGGGAAAAGTTTCATTGAAAGGAAGGCACTTTTGAAATTAGTAAAAATAAATGAGAAGTAATCTGAAAAAAATTACATCTGTATTTGTTTTCTTAATAAGTGTATCTTAAATATAACATTTTAGGAGCACTAACTATCTTTTCTGCTGTAGCTATTACAAATTTCATTCCTGAGATTTTTGGACTCAATTAAAGTTTTTAAAGTAAGGAAGAAAAAAATGCTTTTCCCAGATGGGAAGCTGAACTGTGGATCAACAACTCAGCCAGTTACATTCTGTCATTTTTCTATACATCGGATTTTCAGTTAGGATTGTATGCACACTGTAATTTATTCCTTAACTACTGTTACCAAATATGTCACAATTTTAAAAGCTAACATGTTCAGCTGAAAGCTGGTGTATAAGTAAAAGTTATTGTTACTAAAAATTTGCCATTGTCAGTAGCTTCCCTCTTTTAAAATGCTAATATTGAAACAAAATGAGGCGTGTTTTTTACATCTGGTTTGATTTAAATAACAATTCAAGTATCCCCTTTAAAATGATGTTCTGAAAAACAATATTTATGAACCACAAATTTAAATACATTTTTTTGAAAAGCAGAATATTCCTTGAATATCCTTTGTTTTAAACATTACCTAGACCATAGGATCAAAATCTAGTTTTGGTTCACATCATATTTTTTGACAGTTCCTAATTTTTTTACCTATATATTTAACTAGCCATTTAGAAAAAAATGAACATCAAATGCATGAAGGAAAGTGTCCTACAATAACATTTCACTTTGAAAGTTATATTCAAATGAAGATATGGTCTGAATGTCACTTATGCTTATTTTCAGTTATGGCTGATATATAAGATGTTCACTGAGTTTTTACAGGAAGTGGAGTTGCTTCATAGTCTTGAAAATGAACTCCCTTAGAATATGTGATCTTCATAATAGCGCCATTTAAAGCATCATCTTCAATGAGTGTTATTAATCCATCGGCAATCGTTGATGGGCTAAAAGGAAAGGAACGCTGGTGTGTTAAACTAAAGATGAAGGCATAATTTTTACTTTATTTTTTAGTTACTTTTGAATAATTTACTACCTTTAAAAGGTAATAGGGAAATGTTTATCAGGGAGTTGATAAACATTTTTTTTATTTTTTATTCAATTAGATATTAACTAAGTTATATGATAAAATAACTAGTAGATTTACAAGCATAACCTGCTATCATTTTGATAGGAAGGATTTCTGAATTTATATTTATTATTTACATTGACAAAATTATTATTTTCTCATCTTTATCCTACTGGTACATCTTAGACTTATCAGACAGAAATGTTATTAGAGTAAAAATAGAAAGAATTATAGCTAACATTTATTGCATGTCTGTTATTGAATCTGTTGCTGTTTTAAGTACTTTACATGGATCAACTTATTTGTGAACTTTCAAAAGTCCCCTAAGTTTGTTTTAATATTATCCCCATTTTACATGTGAGAAAACTGAGCTTGATGGAGAAGTTCATGGTCAGAAGTGAAGTTGGGATCTGGTCCCAGATGGTCTGATTCCATCAGCATGATAGCTATGAGTGTGAAATCTGACTGCTTTAATTCAGACATTGTTCACCAAACACATGTGTTGATCCATTGTTTAGCATAAAAATGATTCAAGTTAGGGGGCCATATGAAATTTCACAAAGAGTATAAGTAAATATGGCTTGGAATTTAGGCAGATAAGGAATCACTGCTTCCAAAGATAACTAAACTTCACCTTTTCACACTATGCCTGATTGTGGCTAAAGGTATTAATAATGAATTGTCTATATCTTTAAGCAAAATTCATAATGTATAAACACATTCTATTCAGAAACCCATACTTCTTTCACAGAGTATGCCAAAACCAAACTTTGAAGTTTGCATTAGTTTCTCAACCTAAAACTTTATTCCCCCTCCCAGTTTTTATTGTTTATATGTAGACTAGAGGCCCAGTGCATGAAATTTGTGCATGGGGGGGGGGTCCCCTCAACCCAGTCTGGACCCTCTCCAATCCAGAACCCCTAAGGGGTGTCCAACTGCCAGTTTAGGCCCAATCTCGGGGATCAGGCCTAAACTGGCAGTCAGATATCCCTCTCACAATCCGGGACTACTGGCTCCTAACTGCCCCCCCCCCCCACCGGCCTGGTTGCCCCTCATGGCCCCCCCTGCCAGCCTGGTCACCCCCAACTGCTCCCCCTGCTGGCCTGGTTGCCCCTCAATGCCCCCCTCTGTTGGCCTGGCTGCCCCTCAATGCCACCCTCTGCCAACCTGGTCTCCCCTCACAGCCCCCCTCTGCCAGCCTGGTCACCCCCAACTGCCTCCCCCCTGCTGGCCTGGTCGCCCCACACAGCCTGCTGTTCAGTCATTTGGTTGTCCCTCACTAACCCCCATGGCAGCCTGGTCACCCCATGCAGCCTGCTGTTCAGTTGTTTGGTCGTCCCTCACTAACCCCCCTGCCAGCCTTGTCACCCCACACAGCCTGCTGTTCAGTTGTTATTGTGAGGGTGTCCTGACCAATTTGCATATTAGTATAGATAGTGCTTTGCTCCATCAAATAAAAAAATGTATAGCTTTACTCACTCCAAAATCCCATAGTATTTCATCATATCCTTGATATGGTATGCATATTCCATATATTGTCCCATGTTTTCTTCTTTTTCAATGGTTTCAAGGATGGGCGTATTGACAAAGCCTGGGCAAATGGCATTCATTCTCACACCACTGTTCATAAGATTAGCAGCCATCTGCCAATTGGAAGAAGAAAGTGTCAGTTTTTGTTAGTCTTGCAAATGCACAGCATAGGACAAATTGATAATTAAAGCTATTCTAAGGCTCTGATGTGAAAAATACTAGTCAGATATCCTTCTGGCTTTATAACAATGACAATATTAAAGTTGGTTCATAGCAGAAAGTAAAAGAATATGTATTTAAAGTGTTGAATTAATTCCAGAAAGCCTCACCTAATTAAATTTTTTAAATGATTATTATTGGAAAACTCTTGAAAATAATTATCTAAACTGCTCTTATCGAAGGAGAAACCAAGATGGTGGCATAGGTAAACACCTAAACTGCTGCCTCGCACAACAATATCAAAACTACAACTAAAAGACAAAACAGACACCATCCAGAACCATAAGAAGGCTGGCTGAGTGGAAATTCTACAACTAGAAGGAAAGAGAAAAGCACACTGAGACTCAGAGGAATTGCAAAAGGCTGAGGTACAGAGATGCCGCAGAGGGGATGGGTGGCTGAGTGCACAGTTGGTTTTCTAAAGCAGGAGGGAGACAGAAGGTCCCGACTGCGCTGAACTCTGGTTCTGGGCGAGTTTCTGGAACCCAGACTCATTCGGGGAGAAACTGGGCTGTCTGGCAGTGGGTGAAACTCGAGGGGGGCTTTCTCTCAGAGGTCCTTGCAGCGATTACCACAGGACACTGAGACCCAGGGGCCTCATAGGGCAGGGCTGACAGGAAGCCAAGGCTGACTGCTCCGCCCATTGACTCCGCCCCATCCAAGCTGAACACAGAGGCTTTTGCAATTTTGCAAGTCTTGTCTCATAAGGGTATCTCCAGCACAGAAGTTCTCCCAGATAGACACAGCTGACCCTCACAGCCAATTGGCCTGGAGGTCAATTCCTCCCAGTGATACCAACAACAATCAAGACTTAACTACAACAAGGCTGTGCACACAGTCCACAAAGGGGTGCACCAAGAGTGTCTACCTCAGGTAACTGGGGGAGGCTGAGCCACTGGGCCCTATAGGTCAACTAGCACACAAAGCCATTCTATCAACTCAGGGAAGCAGCCAAAATGCAGAGACAAAGAAACAGATCACAAATAAAAGAAATGGAGGAAAGCAAACGACTGGATATAGAGTTAAAAACCACGGTTATAAGGTTTTTCAAGAATTCCTAAAAAAGGCCGATAAATTTAGCAAGACCCTCGAGGATATGAAAAAGGACCAACTAGAAATTAAGCATACACTGACTGAAATAAAAAATATTATACAGAGATCTAACAGCAGACTAGAGGAACGCAAGAATCAAGTCAAAGATTTGAAATACAAAGAAGCAAAAAACACTCAACCGGAAAATCAAAAAGAAAAAAGAATCCAAAAATATGAAAATAGTATAAGGAGACTCTGGGACAACTTCAAGCGTACCAACATCAGAATTATGGGGGTGCCAGAAGAAGAGAGAGAGCAAGATACTGAAAACCTATTTGAAGAAATAATGACTGAAAACTTCCCCCACCTGGTGAAAGAAATAGACTTACAAGTCCAGGAAGCGCATAGAACCCCAAACAAAAGGAATCCAAAGAGGACCACACCAAGACACATCATAATTAAAATGCCAAGAGCAAAAGACAAAGAGAGAATATTAAAAGCAGCAAGAGAAAAATAGTTACCTACAAGGGAGCACCCATACGACTGTCAGCTGATTTCCCAACACAAACTATGCAGGCCAGACGGGAGTGGCAAGAAATATTCAAAGTGATGAATAGCAAGAACCTACAACCAAGATTACTCTACCCCGAAAAGTTATCATTCAGAATTGAAGGGCAGATAAAGAGCTTTACAGATAAGAAAAAGCTAAAGGAGTTCATCACTGCCAAACCAGGATTATATGAAATGCTAAAAGGTATTCTTTAAGAGGAAGAAGAAGAAAAAGGTAAAGATAAAAATTATGAACAATAAATACATGTCTATCAACAAGTGAATCTAAAAATCAAGCGAATAAAAAATCTGATGAACAGAATAAACTGGTGAATATAATAGAATCAGGGGCATAGAAAGGGCTTGGACTGACCATTCTTGGGGGGAAAGGGGTGTGGGGGGTGTGGGAAGAGACTGGACAAAAATCGTACACCTATGGATGAGGACAGTGCGGGGGTGGGGGTGTTAAGGGCAGAGGGTGGGTTGGGAACCGGGTGGAGGGTAGCTATGGGGGGAAAAAAGAGGAACAATTGTAATAATCTGAACAATAAAGATTTATTAAGTTAAAATAAATAAATAAATAAAAATAAACTGCACTTATCTAGTGAACACTGCTTCTTTCAAAGATTAGGGTTGTATAACAGAATAGTTGCTTAAATAATACTGTTAGTGGAAAGTTTTAAGACTTTGATTGATTCTAAAGATACTTTTAATTATCTAGAAGACAAATTTAAGTATTTTCAGACTGACAATCTTTGGCTTAATTTTCACTCCATTGATTTATTGGAACTAGCTGTAAAACAAAATGTAGTTCATTATTTGGGGATTCCATTTGCTTACTTGGTAAAATTAATCTGTAATCCCCAAATTCCCTGGGGCTTTTAGGGTCATTTGTGGACAAGCCACAGAGCTGTGAGAAACTTGAGTTGCCCAATGCCAATGTTCCAACTGAGGTTCAACAGAATAATATTCTGTTTTCTTCTTCCAGTTCTTCTAACTATAAACAAGTTTCCTTTTCACAGTGCATTTAGTCCATGTTTTCTTATTTTTGTGCTTTTTGTTTGTGATTTTGCTATTTAAGATGCCCCTTCGCCCAAGCATAGTGCTGAATCGATGTCTAGTGTTCCCAAGCAGGCCTTACAGAGAAAATACGTGTGTTAGATAAGCTTCACTCAAGCGTGAGGTATAGGTGCTGTGGGCCATGAGTTCAACATCAATACAATACATATTAAATAAGGTATCTTTAAACAGAAATTCACATAAAACTTTACACAGAAATTCACATATGTATTAATTGACCAAAATGTTGTGACCAGAGGCTCCAAGGAAATTCTGATTCAGTGTTTAAAAGTGATTTTATAGACCATAACTATCAGAAATAAGAGTTGACTGTGTAAGTTCCCAGTATTGTAATTGTAAATATGAGATTTATGCTCTTTGAGGTTTATTTTGATTTTTAATACCTTTATGTGTTCATTCAAAGTTGAGTTAAAGATTAAGCCTGGCAAATTAAATTTCCAGTGAATTTAAATTAAGATTGTGAGAGCTTCTTATCTTTTCTGATTGAACATTTACTAGTCACACATCTGTTTTCTTTATTCTAGTATTTCTTCTGTTGTTAATATTTTCCTCTTCATCTGTCTGGACTCTCTCTATATTTCATCTAGAGCCTAGACTAACCACTGCAGAGACCTCCCAATTTCCTCATCTCTTCTATATTTGTCCTCTCAACATATTTTCTAAATAGCAGTCAGAATGGTCTTGTTGAAATGGAAATCTGATCTTGTCACTCCTATGTGTGAAAAATATATTGATGGTTTCACTTTCAATAAAATCTAAGCTCATTACTACAACCCATAAACCCCTCTTGGTCTGGTTCTTGCTTACATCTTGAGTCATTTCTCATCCTACTTTCCCTTGCTTACCTAGCTTCATCCAAGCTACCTTTTTTCCAGTTATTATGAAAGGCATTTTACATTATCTTTTTAAAAAAAATTATTTCAGAGACGAAGGGAGATGGAGAGAGAAACTGAAACATCAATGATGAGAGAGAATCATTGATTGGCTGCCTCCTGCACTCCCCAAACTGGAGATTGAGCCCACAACACAGGCATATGCCCTGACTGGGAATCAAACCGTGACCTCCTGGTTCATAGGTCGATGCTCAACCACTGAGCCATGCCGGCTGAGCCCCTTTTACATTATCAATGCATGTGGTCAATTAGGTCTAAAATTTTTTTTAAAGCTGTGTACACTTTACATGCTAGGGCTCCATGGAGACATCCTCCTTGACTACCCAGTGAATTCCAGCCCCACTCCTTCTGCCTGTCCCTGTGCTCTCACTCAGTGACAGGTAATGGCTGGAGCATACTGCAAATTCTCTTTAAGGAAAGCGGAAGTTAATACTTTTTAGATTTGGAGTAAATTTTAAAATTAAAAACTATCTTCCCATTATTTAGTCTTAGAATATTTTTCAATAACACATCTACGTTCAGAATCTACTTCATTTTAAAATGACCTATTCTTACCCTAACTGGTTTGGCTCAGTGGATAGAGCACTGCCCTGCAGGCTGAAAGGTCCCAGGTTCGATTCTGGCCAGGGGCACATGCCCAGGTTGTGGCTCAATCCCCAGTAGGGGGTGTGTAGGAGGTGGCCAATTAATGATTCTCTCTCATCATTGATGTTTCTATCTCTCTCTCCCTCTCCCTTCCTCTCTGAAATCAATAAAAATGTTAAAAAAAATAAAATGATCTATTCTTTATTTGGTCCTTTACGTGATCTAAAACTATCCTATATAATAAAAGGCTAATATGCAAATCAACCGAACGGCAGAATGACTGGTTGCTATGATGTGCACTGCTCAACACAGGAGCTGCCCCTAGGTGGTCAGTGTGCTCCCACAGGGGGAGCGCTGCTCAGACAGAAGCTGGGCTCATGGCTGGTGAGCACAGCAGTAGTGGTGGGCGCCTCTCTAGCCTCCACGGCAGTGCTAAGCTGTCAATCAGAAATCCCCCGAGGGCTCCTGGACTGTGAGAGGGTGCAGGCTGGTCTGAGGGACCCCCCTGAGTGCACAAATTTTGTGCACCAGGCCTCTAGTTTTTTTTATAATAAAGACTGAACTATAATATTCTTACTTTACTCAGATGCACTGAATTCTGAACTTATTCCCCTCGACTGTGTAGAATGCATGCTACACATATATACAGAGAGAAAAAGAGATATTGTGATTGTTACATCCTCACCGCTGCTGAGCGTGTGAATCCAATGATGCCATGCTTTGAAGCGCAGTAAACAGGCTGTTGTGCAACTGGCATGAGTCCTAAAACAAACAACAAATTTAAACAATTTTATTAAACAATAAGCAGATGAAACCCAATAATTGCTATGCAAATGAATAATTTGTGCCTGTTCATTTTAAAATTAATCTAGAAAATACACTAAAATAATCACCAGACAGCTTTGTAGAACTCACTCGTCTTAGCATGGTCACTCTTCCCATGATCTCTATCTACTGCACTGCCCAGAATGCACTGTAGGTAAGTTACAGCCGAGGGATGCAATCAAGAGCGATATATAACTTTTTCTGTCTCCCTGACTTTCTGTCAAGAGAAGTCAATGTTATCTAAAACTTAGAGAGAATCGTCTTTAAATCCAGTAAATTACCATCTCATTTTCAGTCTTTAAGTCTGGATTTTTTAAAAGTACATAGTCTACATTTTTAAAGGTTTCCAAATGGCTGAAGAGGCTTAAATTGCTTAAGTGGAATTTAGAGAATCTATGGTTTTAATTCATTTCCTTTCATAATCATGTACAGAATTCAAACAATATTAGAATTTGCTTAACTTTCCACATGTAGGCAATAGGAACTAATCAAAAATATAATTAAATTCATGGTCTGGAGAAAAAGCAGTACTGTAGCATGTATAGCATCTTTTCTCCCCTACCTTCTAGTCCAATTCTCCCCCCCTCCCCTTAATAAAACAGCAAGAAAAACTCATTTTAATATAGTAACTATTACTATCAAGCCTATCTCTCATATTTGTCAATTCTCCATCTAATCAACAGTAAGCCTTTTAACTACAGCTATTTGTATATTTCATTTTTTTATCTAATTCCTTGAAGTAACTAATTTTCACATTTTTAAAATTCATGATTTCTGAGTCAAGAAACAGTGATCCCTGATGACTCTTAATGATATTACTATCAAAAGTCATGCTAATAATGCTCAATTATTCTGCTTGAGGCATGCTCATCTCCACCCAGCTAACTAGTCCCAGAGCACCACCAATTAGTTGAGCATGTTGTGCCAAAGTTCAGCAATAAATGCAGACCTTAACCACTCCCTGGGTGCCTGCCAAGAGCAATTTAAATCCCGAGAATGATAATTCACACACTGTGCGTCCGCCCAGTGATCTCTAAGTACTGTAACAGGTGGTTCCCTCCTTGTTTTGTTTTGTTTGTAGGTTAAGTAAATGTGTAAGTTACTTAAGTTCGACGATATCAGTCAACAAGAAGTCACGATGCCTGCGCAGTGTACACAGGTGTATTAGGAGTTGAGATGAAGGCAATAAATAGTTGCACCAGGTGTTGCTGCTTCTTGTTCTTTGAAGTTAGCTGCTGTTTTACCCTCTCCTTAAGTGTTTCTCAGACAAAGGCAGTGTGGCCGTGGGATGGTGTTCACGGACTGCAAGAAATGCAGCGTGAACCTGCATCCGAGATAAGCTAGTTGACCCAGCCACAAAAAGCACAGGGATGCTGCTGTTCAGAAGTGTTGTCAAAGTTGAATTCGAAATGAATTTTTGTTACATAAGTGGAGGCACTGAACTTCTGAACCCAAGCTAGTTCAAAGAGTCACAAACAGACAATATATCAAATCCTGTTGTGTTGTTTCTGTTTAAGGAGCAAGGAGGCACAAGACATATACTTTCCTTTAAAGGTAGAACTGAGCATGCAGCAAGAAAGAGAAGGAATTTGTTTGCATTTTTAAAATGCCACCTGGTTTTATGAATCTTGTTGTAACATTTCAATGACATTTTCACTGCTATCCTGCAAAAACGTTTACGCTTGCGTTGTTTCACTTTTTGATATTATACAGATCAAAAGCTGCATAAATTAATTTCAGATGTGCAGAAATTGTGCATCCTTTTCTCTTTATATTTTTTACAGCTTTACTGAGGTATAATTGACATACAATATAAGTTTTGACATATGTGTACACCCATGAAACCACAACCACAATCAAGATAATAGACATACATACCCATTCCCTAAGTTTCCTGATGTCCCTTTGTCATCTCTTTCCCCTCCCCCTAGGCCACCACTGATCTGCTGCTTTGTGTCACAATAGATTAGTTTGCTTTTTCTGGAAGTTTATATAAATGTGATCATATAGTGAAACTCTTTTTTGTCTGACTTCTTTCACTCAGGATAATAAATTTGAGATTCATCCATGTGGTAGTGTGTATCAATAGCGCATTTTCCTTTTCTGAATAGTATTTCATTGTAAAGTTAAATTTATCAATTGTATATACATTCATCTGCTGATATGTGGGATCTTTCCAGTTTGGGGATATGATAAATAAAAAGAGTTCTATTTTTCAATTATTTTATTTAGGCAAGTTGCAATTAATTTAGTTAAATAGAGAGCTTTTCTTTATCTCCACAATACATGTATGTCCAATAGGTAGGATGGGTTAGTGATCTGTAATGTTTTTCCCCAACTTGCCAAATGACTTTCTTTCCCACTCCCCAATAATATAAACTGCTTCTTGGCCTTCTGCTCCCCCAAGGGGTGCCCCACGTCTGCTGCCTTAACACATCAGAACTTTGGTGTCCTTGACCTCAGACACCACTTTGCCACCCACAATCCTGTGGGTGGTAGTCTTTTGGATGAAATGGTATAGAGTTGCTGTTGTCCAGGGAATCACCAAGATTGAAGTCCTCCTCTTCTTTCAGCAGGCACTGGTTGGTGGTGATCTTGGCCTCCAGCTTGACCTTGTTTAGCAGGGCCTCATATTCCTGGGCCTGGTGCTGCCCCTCTGCCCTTGGCTGGGCCAAATCTGACTCCAGCTGCAGCAGGATCCCAGTGAGCTGTCTATTTGCATGGCATATCTCCACCTCCCTCAGGCTGTTCTCCAAGCTGGTTTTCAGATTTCTTATCGAGTCCAGGTCGACCTCCAAGGACTGGGCCATATATCTCAGCTCCATGACTATCATCTCAGCAGCTCCTATGTCAGTGGTCTGCGAGGTACCACTGTGGTGCTTGCCTCAATCTGCTGGGACCAGATTGGATCCTCTCGATTCTTCTGAGCCAGCTCTTCATACTGGGCCCAGATATCTGCCATGATCTTAATGAGGTCCTGAGATTTGGAAGCATCCAACTCCATGGTCAACCCAGAGTTGTCAATCTGGTTTTGTAGACCATTTACTTCCTCCTTGTGGTTCTTCTTCATGAAGAGTAGCTGCTCCTTGAGAGCCTCGATCTCTGTCTCCAGCTGCAGCAGAGTGATATTGGCATCATCAATCACACTGCCTTTGAAGCTCATTGATGTCACTCTCCATAGACCAGTGCATGGCCAACTCCATCTCATACTTGAGTCTGAAGTCGTCAGCAGCAAGATGGGCATTGTCAATCTGGAGAGTGATGTGGGCATAGTTCACTGAACTTGCAAAGATCTGAGCCCTCAGGTCCTCAATGGTCTTGAAATAATGCCCCCAAGCTCTGACTTGGGGTCCCTTCTTTTCCAGGTGTTCCCAGATTTTGCTATCTAGTCTCTGATTATCAGCCTTCAGACTCCTCACCCTCTCCAGCTAGGAGGCCGGGCGATCATTCAGGCATTTTGCATAGTCTCCTTCTCACTCTGGATGACCCCTATAACCCTCCAGATCCCTGGACATCCCCGAAGCCAACCCTCCAGGCCCCCAGCTGCCCCACACGCTGGTGGAGTGGGACATAGATATCCAGGAGCCCGAGCCCCCAGCACCTGCATAGACACCGGACAGGCTGCTGGCCAGCTGGGCCCGATGGCTTGGCAACTAACTGCACAGAGCTCAGGGTCCAGTAGTTTGTGGAGAAGCTAAAGCAGGTGCTGAAACTCACGTTCAGGGAGGAAGGTGAGAGGTTCAAGCAGCTCAACTGACTTTCAGTTGAGAGATTTACTATCTACCTTGGTCTGCTGCTTTGAAAAGGTATATTAAATGGAGGAAGAAAAACTCTTTTTCAAGCCAGATCAACCGCATCCAAAATTTTAGTTAGGTGAAAAATTTTCAGAAATCAAACATTTTCCATTGGTTCTTAAGACACATTTTTTTCTTTATATGTATAGCATTATTGCTATTGTGGTTTGGTTTCAGTATTGGTTAACCATACTTCTACTACTTACGTTAAACCCACACACCAAAATATAATATTTCCATGTGCTTCAAACAAAATGTGTTCTGATGCTGGTAATAAAGGTCAACACGGAGAACTGTGCTAAGTGTGCCAAGTGTGCATGGTATGGATTCTGGGGACACCATTCATGTGGTAGTTTGCACAAACAGCACCCCCTAATGTGTGCGGTTTACAACCTACACAACTATATAGAGCAGTCCTCTATGGTAGAGGAAAGTGACTAAGCAAAAGAGACTGAGAAAATGTGAAGAGATGAAAGAAGAAAGAAGGAAGAAAGAAAGAAAGAAAGAAAGAAAGAAAGAAAGAAGGAAGGAAGGAAGGAAGGAAGGAAGGAAGGAAGGAAGGAAGGAAGGAAGGAAGGAAGAAAGAAAGGAAGGAAAAAAAAACAATACCTTACAGACACAGACAACAGTATGGTGATTACCAGAGGGATAACAGGGATGGGGGTAGGTAGAAGAGAGTAAAGGGAATAAACAGTAACAGAAAGAGACTTGGCTTTGGGTGGTGAACACACAATTCAATATACATATGATGTATTATAGAATTGTATATTTTGAAACCTATATACTTTTATTAACCAATGTCACCCCAATAAATTTCACCAGAGTGTTACTTCTTATCATATTTAATCATTTAAAAATGTCCTCTTAATCAAGTTTATCAAGAGGGATTACAGCACAGTGGTTTTGGACTTTGGGTGTCAGACTGGCTGAGTTCAAATCCTGAATCCACCATAATGAGCTATGTTAGCTTTGGAAGGGTAACTGCTGTGTAACACTGTGTTTTTCTTCTGTGAACTGGAATAGGAATAGTAATTACTGTTGAGTCTTGCTTGAGATAATTTACATAAAATACTGAAATCAGGGCCTGGCAAATAATAAGCACTACTATTTGCTATTCTTTTTATAAAAATATTAATTAAATGCCACTAAAATCTGGTAGAGAATCCTAACTTGGAATAGTTTCTGGATTTTGGCAAGTTGTGGACTGCTGCTAATCCAAGTTCAAAAGGATTTATAGAAGTGCATTTATCTAAGATCTATGTATAGTACCTTTCAAGTACAAAGTATAATGAAGTAATATTTAAATATACTCTATTGAAAAGTGTAAAACCAATGGGAGGACGCCAGGTACAGGGGTAGGGTAGCACTTCATTGATAGAACAGCCAGATCAAACCTATCCAACTTTAGGGAAGGTTGGCCAGTAGAATGACACAGGACCAATTAGTTGCTGGAATTAATTTGGGTTTTTTAAATCTTGCAAATTAATTCCCATATGCACAGGGAACCTATTTGTCTTCTGATGCTGGTAATAAAGGTCAACACGGAGAACTGTGCTAAGTGTGCCAAGTGTGCATGGTATGGATTCTGGGGACACCATTCATGTGATAGTTTGCATAAACAGCACCCCCTAATGTGTGCGGTTAAAGGACTTAAGAGTAACAACAAAGCAAAGGATTGTGACAATGAGAAAGTAGACTCTAAAGAAATATAATTTTGTTTAATATTGTGAGAAATATTTTATTTGTGCTTAAAAATGAATTTTAAAAGTACACATTTTTCAATACTTATTCTAGGCCCACCATTGTGCAAATTTACTTATAGAATTGTATAAAGGCTTTCAAACTATAACATGTGTAATTAGTAACAGGTGTATGTCTATCATAACTATAGATTTAGAAAAAAAATATCAATAGAGGGAGAGAGTCTACCCATAAGACAGAGACATATTTTCTATAACCACTCAGGATAATAACACCAAATGGCCACAGACTGATGAGATAATTATAAAAAAAATAAATACCTGGAAATTACATGTGTAATTATAGGAGAAATAAGGAAGTCATTTTGAAAAAATAAAACATAATTTCCATATTTGTTTTTCCATCTTTAATATTCTTTCTACCCATATTTAAAAGAGATAACTTTGATCCCTACATCTTATAGAAGATAAAAAGCTCAAAAATTATTTAAAAACTGGTATCTGCTTAGATAGGGAAAGTGTACTATATCATCATTTTCTTTTAAATTAAGAGAAGCCCTGTAAAATAGACTATATAGAAGTGCGAAAGAAATTCAACTTAGAAAAATAAGTTGAGAATCTAAGGATAATGATCTTTCCCTGACAACTCAAACTCAGCAGCAGTGCCAGAAAGCAGAAATCTGTATTCCTCACATTTCTTTACCGTCCAAAAAACCATCCCACAAACACAAAACGGTCTACTCATCTTTCTGTTTTTAACCATCACTTCTCTAATACGAGGAAAAAAAGAGAACCACTGAAAATCTATTCATCAATGTTCGTGCAGAAAGCTGACCAAAGTTACTGGTGGACTTCCCCATTATGTGATTTTCCCACATCATAGGACATGTTATCTGATGCTGCTTTTAGCCTCAATCTCATGTTTATCATAACAAATATCATAAGGACCGAAGTGTGACTTGACATAAAAAGTGACATAAGCTTTCATAAAACTACATTTCTATAATTAAAATCTTTCCAGAAAGGTAACTTTAAGAATTAACATTGTTAATTCCCTGAAAATTGCTCCTAACGTTCCACCAAAATCCACCTTCTTAAAAATTCAGTAATTGCCTATGCTGAGATGAGCTTCCTAGCCCCTCAAAGAAGATCCATCTGCAAATTGGAGGCTGGCTCTTCAAAGTGTGGTTCAAGGACCAGAATCAGAATTTCAGGAGTAGAATTTTAGGACACACTCCCAGACCTACTGAGTCAGAATCTGTATACAAACAAAGTCCTTAGGTATTATGTATGCAGGGTAAATCCTAGAAGATATTACCTAGTAGTCTTTTCATTCCCCAGGCTAGGAAACCACATCATTTATCCATTCCTCAAAAGGTCAATTTATAACTATTTAATCATTCTTACTTACTCCTTCTAGTTTTAATAATTTTATGCCATAAGATTACAAAGTGAACACCATGGAGAACTGTGCCAGGACTAAGCAAGAAATATAGCTCACATATTCATAACCATTGGCATCTGACCAATTAAGATCCAGAAATATAGGCTCATTCATCCATGATATACACTAAAATATAGCAAATAAAGTTACCTTTATTACTACTGCTAATTCTCACCACACTTTCCAAGTTATGAAGCTTGTTTGGTATTAGTTGTTCAACTATATATTGAAAATTTTTAAATTGACCTCTATTAAAGGGACTTGGAAAGTTAAATGTGATATCATAGAGCCAATAGTTTATCGTAAAGCCTGGGACTTGGCAGTTGCTAACTCTGTTAGGCCCTGTGACTTGTATCAAGCATATATGCAGAGATGGAACCACATGATTTTTTTATTTTTAGCCTAGAGATGAAGGAAGGTGATCAATGTTTTTTTGCCTGAAAATTCTGGTCTGTTGTGACATTTCAGTCCAACCACTGCTCTTCAGGCTATGAGAGTCCCAGGACCTTGCAACTCAATGTCCTGTTTCTCTTTAAATGGCCTGTGCTATGCTATTTCGTTCTGCCATATTGATATAAGATACTGATTACATCGCTTTTGGTGTGGAAACTTTGCCTACTTACTTTTATGTCCCCCCCTCCTTTTTTTTTTCTGTAAATGCTCAACATATGTCTGATTAAATTGAATTTGTTACTTAAAGTAGTAACTTTAGCACTTCCACCTTAACACAAACTGCAAGTTGATTATATTATCTATAATAATTAAAGCGTAATATTCTAATTTGACTGGACGTCCTTCTGGACATCCTTCCAGATGACCTTCCGGACGAAGCTGGGGCTGTGAGGGAAGCCCGGTCCCGGGTGCCAGAGAGAAGCCAGTACCAGCAGTGGGGGGAAGGAAGGCCTACTCTTGCATGAATTTTGTGCATCAGGCCTCTAGTTTTAGGTAAAACTTATAGCACAAGTGAGTATGTCCCTGGATTGATATTTAAGACATGCTAAAAAATATATGATTTTCAAGTGTTTTCTTGAGATTCTAATGTTTTCAGCTCAGAGTAAATAATCTCCCACAAAATGCCACTTTGTGACTTAGAGGCTCAGAGGATGCCCCCCAAATACCAAGACCTCAGTAGCTGAGTATGTAGGCAGATGAAAGCAGGAATTTAGAGTCCTTTTCCTGTGACAACTACTTTGTCCTTCATACCATTTTTAGCAACTGAGTACTTAAGAAGCATATTTGACTCTTATGGGATGTTTTATGGGAACACAGACATTTAATTATCTCATTAAACCAGCTTCACTCTTTCCTGTTGTTCCTTCCAACTTTTTCTCTTTTGATAGTTAAGGATGAATGTGGCAAAGTGAGTGCAGGTTTATACATTATGTTTACAAATAAAAACTCATATCGAAATGTCTGTGTGGTTAACAATGATCAGAACAACTTCTGGGCCTCCAGACTAGAGCACACCCTTCCCTCAACATGCTGAGGAATCATTCTCCACTTTACTCCTATGTTTGTTAAACTTATTAATTGCATTTGATACTCGGTTTACTCTGCGTCAGTGGTCATTACTCATTAACTTCTCTGCCCAAACCAGTGTGTCAAGGTTTTTACTATGACAGTGAAGGACTCCACTGAATCTATGCAAGAGATCATAATGATAGACTGGCTGAGTTGAATGTAACCCACAGCTATGCCTTTAATTGAGTGAGCGGGGAGTGGGAGTGGGGGTGGGGAGGAAGGGCATAAGGGTGGGCACAGGACAAATCTGTGAGGAAGGGAAGTTTGGAAAACAAAAGGAAGCAAAGATTGGAAATAATTTTTCTACAATTTTGTCAATTATACCTCAATAAAGCTGGGTGAAAAATAATTTGACTCTAGAACTTCTCAAAGACTTTTTTGGTTGGCTGACCTCTACCAACATGCTATGACTTCAAGGGTATAAAATTGTTGATAACATTTCTGAGGAGAGTGTGCATCCAGAGAGGTCTACACACTTATCTTCTACTATTATAATATTTTGAATTTTTGTCAAACTAATCTCGTTATGGAAAGAATAGAAGCTTTTGGTGAGTGGACAAAATACAAGATAATACATTTTAATATTCTCTCTGAGATGAGGGCACCTTAGTGACAAAGCCCTGGGTGAGCAGAGAGGTAGCAGAGGCTGTCCAGGTTGGCCCCTGGCAATAGGAAACAGTGTAAATGCACCAGGTGTGGAGGCCAAGCATCAAGAAGAGAGGGTGTCTCCCTTCATACTGATGAAGGTACTGAATCAAGTAGAAGAGAAAAAGATAAACTGTTTATTATGGTTTCAAATATTGGCTCTTAGGTAAGAAGAGAATTAACACCCGGGGGTGGGTAGTATGATAAATGAAGCTGTTAGCCAAGAAAGCCAATGGAACTCTAACTGTAATCCCCAAATGGCTCTTCTCAATGGCATGTTTTGACTTGAGACTTTGGTAAGCTCCCCAAATATTTTCAGGGCTTTACTCTGTGTGTAAAATGGGGAAAAAATTTAAGATTCCACTGCAGGTTTAGTAACATAATTGTAAGATGAAAGCAGTGGCTCCCATACACTAGCAGTATTTGACAATCCTTGTTCACCACATTCTGGCCAGTCAGGACTATTTGATCTGATAGCTAACACATTAAATTTTATTTTTGTTTCCATTTGCATCATCATGATTACTCATGAGACTGACCATTTATTCCTGTTTATCAGCCATTTTGTTCTATCTGTTCTGTGAATTGTAGGTTTATGTTTTTGCCCATTTAATTGAAAATATAGAGGTTTATTATCAGTTATATTAACTCATTATATATTAACAATTTTTTATTTTTATTTTTATTTTTTTTATTTTTTTTTTAAATAAATCTTTATTCAGATTATTACAATTATTTCTCCTTTTTTCCCCCATAGTTCCCCTCCAGCCATTTCCCACCCCACCTTCTGCCCTTACCTACCCCCCACTGTCCTCATCCATAGGTGTATGATTTTTGTCCAGTCTCTTTATGAACCCCCCCATACCCCTTTCCCTCTGAGAATTATCAGTCCACTCCCTTTCTATGCCCCTGATTCTATTGTATTCACCAGATTATTCTGTTCCTCAGGTTTTTAATTCACTTGACTTTTAGGTTCACTTGTTGATAGATATGTATTTGTTGTTCATAATTTTTATCTTTCCTTTTTTCTTCTTCCTCTTCTTTAAGAATACCTTTCAGCATTTCATATAATACTGGTTTGGTGGTGATGAACTCCTTTAGCTTTTTCTTGTCTGTGAAACTCTTTATCTGCCCTTCAATTCTGAATGATAGCTTTGCTGGGTAGAGTAATCTTGGTTGTAGGTTCTTGCTATTCATCACATTGAAAATTTCTTGCCACTCCCGTCTGGCCTGCATAGTTTCCGTTGAAAAGTCAGCTGACAGTCGTATGGGTGCTCCCCTGTAGGTAACTAACTGTTTTTCTCTTGCTGCTTTTAATATTCTCTCTTTGTCTTTTGCTCTTGGCATTTTAATTATGATGTGTCTTGGTGTAGTCCTCTTTGGATTCCTTTTGTTTGGGGTTCTGTGGGCTTCCTGGACTTGTAAGTCTATTTCTTTCACCAGGTGGGGAAAGTTTTCGGTCATTATTTCTTCAAATAGGTTTTCAGTATCTTGCTCTCTCTCTTCTTCTGGCACCCCCATAATTCTGATGTTGGTACGCTTGAAGTTGTCCCAGAGTCTTCTTACATTATCTTCAACTTTTTGGATTTTTTTTTTTGCTTTTTGCTTTTTCGGTTGAGTGTTTTTTGCTTCTTTGTATTTCAATTCTTTGACTTGATTTTTGTGTTCCTCTTGTCTGTTTTTGGGTCTCTGTATAATATTTTTTATTTCAGTCAGTGTATGTTTAATTTCTAGTTGGTCCTTTTTCATCTCTTCGAGGGTCTCGTTATATTTATCGGCCTTTTCTAGGATATTCTTAAAAAGCCTTATAACCGTGGTTTTGAATTCTATATCCAGTCGTTTGTTTTCCTCCATTTCTTTCGTTTGTGATCTGATTCTTAGACGCCGCATTTTCACTGCTTCCCTGAGTTGGTAGATTTGTGTGCTAGGTTTCCAATTTGGCCCAGTGGGTCTGCCTCCCCAGTTAACCTGGGGTGGACACTCTTGGTGCACCCCTTTGTGGACTGTGTGTACAGCCTTGTTGTAATTAAGTCTTTATTGTTGTTGGTATCACTGGGAAGAATTGACCTCCAGGCCAGTTGGCTGTAAGGATCAGCTGTGTCTATGCTGGGAGAAGTCCGGTGCTGGAGACAGCCTTATAGGATTAGACTTGCCAAATTGCAATAGCCTCTGTGCTCTGCTTGGATGGGGTGGAGTCTCAGTCTTGGCTTCCCATCAGCCTTGCCCTTGCTAGCACGTGTGTGCCTTCAGTCCTCTGCCTTCCCGGCTCCCGATTCTCCGCCCGAGAGTCCAGACTCCCCCCACAAGAGCGTGGGTCTCCAGGGGCTCGCCTGGAACTGGGGTTCACTGCAGTCAGAACTGGGGCTCACTTCAGTCAGAACTGGTGTTCGGTGCCGTCAGGAGCCTCTCACTCCCTTCCGCTAGGGAAAGCCTGTGGCAGCCTCCCGCAGCCTTTGTGCGCACTGGCGCGAGCGGACTTTCAGTCTTCCGCCTTCCCCGGCTCCCGAGTCTCCGCCCGAGAGTCCAGACTCCCCCCACAAGAGCGTGGGTCCCCGGGGGCTCGCCTGGAACTGGGGTTCACTGCAGTCAGAACTGGGGCTCACTTCAGTCAGAACTGGGGTTTTGTGCCGTCAGGAGCCTCTCACTCCCTTCCGCTAGGGAAAGCCTGTGGCAGCCTCCCGCAGCCTTTGTGCGCACTGGCGTGAGCGGACTTTCAGTCTTCCGCCTTCCCCGGCTCCCGAGTCTCCGCCCGAGAGTCCAGACTCCCCCCACAAGAGCGTGGGTCCCCAGGGGCTCGCCCGGAATAGGTGTTCAGTGCAGTCAGAACTGGGGTTCAATGCGGTCGGGGGCTCCCTTCCCCCTTCCGCCAGAGAAAGCCAGCCAGGCACTCCGCCGCCCTTCCTCTCTGCGCGCACAAAGACCCTTTGCCGTACCTCCAATTCTCTGTGAGCTTTTCTCCTTCCTTCTAGTTGTAGAATTTTCACTCAGTCAGCTTTCCTGCGGTTCTGGATGGTGTCCGTTCTGTCTTTTAGTTGTAGTTTTGAAATTGTTGTGCGAGGCAGCAGTTTAGGTGTTTACCTATGCCGCCATCTTGGTTTCTCCTCAACAATTTTTTATTTTTAATCTGAAATATTTGCTCCACAAGAAAGATCCGTAGACCTCAAGAAAGCTATGGTATTTTTCTTGTTAATAATATATCTCACCAATATATCAATAAAGCATTAAAAATATATTAAAGCAGTGCCCAAGAGGCCTGAAGATACTAGCAAATTACACTGGCTTAATCACATTGTAAGAATTATTAAAAAAAAAATTTTATTTCATGGGCTAAGATGGACATGCTTAGAGAGGTTAACAGATACACCATAGATTGAAGAATTAGATAATTCAGATAAGACACGAGGTCTTTTATCAGGCTGTTTACACATGAATTCCAGCTCTACTGCTTCCTTGATGTTAAACATTATTGCAAGAAACTTAAACTCTCCTGTCGAGGTTTCCTTATCCACCAAATGGAGATTATGAAATCTACTTCACAGGGTTGTGAATATTAATGAGATAATTGCATACACAATATTTAAACTAGTATCATGGAAACAGTGAGTGCTCAATGAATGTTCTTATTGAAAAAAAAGCAGTATACATTGCATTTCTCTATTTATGGTCTTTAGGGAAGGAAACCTCCTCTTATGGCACAGAATGACTTCCAGAGAGTCCTAAATTGATCCAACCCGAGGCCTTCCAGCCTTCCTAAGAAGAAATCAATGCCTCCAGCGACACAGGACAAGGGGCTTCCTGGATAGTGCTCCTGGTTCAAGTTTTGCTAACCCTCCCAGCTGTAGAGAGAGAGTCCATGCAATTGTCTCTTGACCACTGCCCAGGTTTATTTACATTTTAAATAAAAATTAAATATTTTTTGTTAATTTTGTAAAGGCTAAATCATGTAGATTTAGCCTTGACAATTTACCTTTAAGGTTTTAGCCTCCCAGAAACTGAAATTTGGTCCTTTTTGAGGTCAAATATTTTATATATGGCCCGTGCTCTTACCTCTTAATCTAGCCTTAGAATTGAAATTAGTAGATGTCATATTAGGAATAACAGCCAGATTATCCTGAACAAATTATGAATTAGGTATATAATAACTTTAGGGATGCCATTTTGTCTTTAAGCAACTTTTATTTTATTTTATTTTTTTTTTAGAACTTCTAAAGGAGATTTCTAAGTCTCCATTGGTGGCAGGTTTTGGTGGTTTAAGGACCGTCTATTCCCAGAGGAATGAGGAAAATGCTGACCATCAGACACAGGTGTGGTCATAGGTACCTCCAAACCTGACTACCCAGACATTATTGGAGCTGGGAGGTGGGGACAAGGTCTGAGGGCACCTGCTGTGAAATGACCACACTAACGGAAACCAACCAGATAATTTAAGAAAGTCTCACTATTTGTGGACATGGATAGTTTAGACTTGCTGTCACTATTGATTAGACTTCTAAAACTTCATAATATCCCTTGAACTAGTTAAGAATCATTCATTTCTTTTCTAGAATTTTAAAAGTAAGGGATCTGGCTAAGTAGCTCCAAAAGTTCTGGCTGACAGTTGATAGCTACTTTTGAGTAACATGATACCAGCTGATAGTAGATCCTACTGCCCTGAGTGAAGCAGTTTGGATTGCACGTGGTGGTAGAGACCATTAACTGTCTACTGGAATCTACTTTTCCTCAGGCACACAGCTAGACTGCATTCCCCAGACTCTCTTGTAGTTAGATGAACCATGAGAGCAAATCCAGACTGGAATGTGAGCAAGAGTGAAGTTTGCCATCACTGGGTGGCGGGGGTGGGGCAGGGGGGCGTGATGATGAGGGAGAGGGGTTCAAAAGAGCAGCTATGCCTCCTTGCTGTTCTCCTTCTATTGGAGAGGAGTCCACCAATGCCACAGT
The DNA here is from genome assembly GCF_963455305.1 of Plecotus auritus. NCBI lineage: Eukaryota > Metazoa > Chordata > Mammalia > Chiroptera > Vespertilionidae > Plecotus > Plecotus auritus. The sequence goes on from NC_137773.1 coordinate 77,195,320, forward strand.
AACCTTGAAGGCTCCATAGTGAAGACAGAGCATCTGCCAGCCTTGTTTTCCAAATGACTGCATACAGCAGAGGTTCCCTCACCCTGGGCTGAGTAGCCTATATTTAGGCATTATGTGCTTCAGTCTATTTATTATAGCACATTAGCATTGAAGGGTGGCAGGCTAGGCCACCCCCAAGTATGCCACTTTGGCATAAAGATTATTTTGAGGTTAAAAGACTTGAAAAACAACAGGTGCATGAAAGGCATTTGGGCCTCTCCTTTCTTCCAGAAAACAGGAGTTAAAAATCTAATGAAAAAATGCCCTGTCTAAACAAGAAAGTAACATTTTTATCACCAGAGACCAGGAATCAAGGCCAAGAGAAATCTGTACAAGCAGACCTTGTTAAAATAGCTGTTATCTTCCTCTAGCCTTCCTGTATATTTTAGTTACTTGTCCACAATTGATATCCTTTGTTCAACCTCATTTATAAATGCTTAGGACTAGCCACTTCTTCTGCTCTTCATTTTCCATTGGAGGTTCCCATGTACCTATAAAAATCTGTATGTTTTTCTCCAGTGAATCTATTTCATGTCAGCTTAATTTTCATGCCTAGCTAGAGACCCTAAGAAAGTAGAAGTAAAGTTTGGCCTCCCGACAGCATATCCCAATCACTACTTCTGCCATATTTTAAAACTCTATGTGCTTATTAAAATCACATAGAGATACCGTAACGTCTTTTTGTACTTTTCACTTTGCCAAAGGTGCTTTCACATGTATTACTGAACCTCACAATAACCACTGACAAAGTAACTCTGGGAAAATACACGTGTGTGTGTTTATAGAGTACTTCAGTAAGATAACTTAAGAAGTCACGATTTAAAATAATAGAAGTAAACATATAGTTCAAACGTTTGATATGCAATAGAAAATTCCATAGAGCCATTAATAAAACAAACAAAAATTAAAACAAAGTTTCAATTTCAAACCCGAGGTGATAATAAATATACTTTGAAGGTTTACTTCTGTGGTCCAAATCACCAATAAGAAATTATTATTAACAAAACAAGTGTCCTTACCTGCCAAAGATGACATGTTGATAATGATGCCGCCTTCACCTCCATTTTGCTTACTCATGTAATCCAAGCCAAGATAGGTTCCACTGATAACAGAAACCTAACCCAGGGGCATGAATGGGAAAAGCAACACAGACATTACACTCTGTCATATAATCATACATCAATGTATTTATTACTATCCCAGGCAGAGTTCAACAACTCTTATCAATGAAGGGTTTTGAAATTGCATTGACCTGGATTCTCTTTTGTTTGCGTAAAGTTGTGGAACTTATATCTCTGCAAAACTTCACATAGTTGCCCAATCTGAGAGTTTATGATAAAGATTGTAACCCTATGGTGTTTTGTCAACTTTAACTCAATGTTCAGCATCATCAAGAATTCTATATATTCTTTTTCTTTTCTAAAGATTGGATACAAAATTCATTTACCCTTATTAGAAGCATATGGTCCTCATGCCTGGGGAGTCTGCATTCATCTGCTCTGTTTAATTCCCTTGGATCAATACATAATAGTGAATTCCCTTAATTTCCACTATTATATATTACAAGATCTAAGAAAATAAAAACTCTATTTTGCATTTGTATCTACTTCCCCCCACCGCCCCCCAGTTAATACAGAGGAAGGTGATCTCCCAGCTTTAGTGTAGACACTGATTAACCTAATTCAGTCATGGAAATCCCATTCTCCTTGCCAGAGACTGGTTTAGGAAATGGCATGTGACCCATATCTGGCCAGTAAGACCTGGGGGGCAACTGGCTGGAGGGGAGTGAAAGGAGCTGGGTTGGGAAAGGGTGGTAGAAGAAGATGCTCATGAAAAATGTTTGTTACTTTTAAGAAAACCAGAAAGAAATTATTATATTACTCCTTTTCCATTGTTTTCTATAGGTGCGATGGCTAGCATCCTCATGAGGAAACTAGAATAAAGAATGGCAGGTGGAAGAGCAGATAAGAAACTGGGTCCTGATGATACTACTGAGATGCAACATCAAACAGTCCTGACGCTACAACCCTGTTGTGTGAGGTCACATAACTTTTACACAGTTCGAATGGGAGATTTTGTTACTTGGGACACACGGTCTTCAGTAATGTCTGTCACTTCATTGTGCTCATCACGGCATACAAGTGTGCTTTTGCTGGTTTCCTCTGCTTCCCTGCTCATCGCCATAGGTAGACACCCTTTCTGTTGTATTCTAACATTTAAGAATTCACCACTACTCAAAGCAATTTGTGATGTGAAACTTATATTTGAAATCCTATTTTCCTTTTTAAGAACTTCTCTTCCTTCCAACTCAGATTTCTAAAAGGTGGAAATTTTCTTTTGAGATCTTAACGCCTACCTTTTTCATTCCCTATAATACTGCAAAGAAAATGATACAATAATGAGTCTGGAATTGAGGGCACATATTACTGTTTCCCTTCTTTTAATTTAGAAAGTCCTTTGGGAGTTTTTTGAAAAGTTCAGAGTTGCCTCTCTACCTAACAGGAGTATAGAACAAAAAAGTAAATTGAAGATTCATGTGTCATTTTGATATTAAGTAGGCTTAGGAATAATGAGTAAAATCTCCACATGATTCCCTTTAAAATGGAAACACAAAACATTAATGGTTTATATAAGAAGGGAAAACTGTGGTTGGCTGAAATGACTGAAGTTAGTTAGATGCTGCTAGCTTTTGCCCAAGTCTCCAGCACCTCTGAACAGAATTTCTGTTTATGTGTATTGGCACTATGCTTTTTCTCAGTTATTTATACTCTGCTGACACCCCACATTTGTGTTTTCAACATCTACAAGATACAACCAGCTAGAAAAGTTGGGAATGTGTAAGTTTTATTGCAATTTTTTTTTTTTAAAGCAAGATTGATTTCCACGTCTTTGGTGGAGGAGGAGCACAAAGGGTAATTTTCCCATCCATTGTCAGGATATGAACTGAGTAACTTTTCAAATGGAAACACTCTTGAACTAACTCTACATCACAAGGTCTAATGCTTTGCCTTTCAGGTTCTTGTCTTTTCTCCAATACAGTTCTCAAGAAATATAGTAATATATATGATCTTTCTTTTTTTCCCCCCTTTTTCATGGTCAATATTTTTCCATTTTTGCTTGTTTAGGGGGTAAATATTATTGTCTTCCCCCTTGCAGAAATTACTTACAATTTAGCCAGCTCTGCCTAACTATGATAATAGTTCAATTGGATCTTTAGAAATTATAGAGTAGTAATAATAGAAAGTCGTTACTAATTTAATTTGTAATCAACATCTTGGTAACCAAGAAAAGGGAGTACATTTGACAACAATGTTTTTATCCATTTCTTCAACTTTTCATTTTGAGGTAGAGTAGGGGAGAGGAATCCAACTCACATAGAAATGAGACAGAGAGAAAGAAGAAAATTTAGATTTTTATACTTTGGAGAAGAAAGGCAATTTATTGAGTGAATACTTTGTAGTAGCACTGTGCTGGATGTTTCATACAACTCATGGTTTATTTAAGCTAGAAGTTATCTTTATTCTTTCACAAACCAGGAAATTCAAGATCAGAGAAATAAAAGTTCATGAATTCCAAATTCAGGACTAAAATGTAGTTTTAATTAATTCTAAATGTATACCCTTTCCAAGTTCAAATCTTGTATTTCTGAAAAGAAAATCACCAGCAGTAACCATCTATTTTGTTTCATTTTTATTTAAACACTAGAGTCCTGGTGCATGAAATTCATGCATGGGCGGGGGGTTGTCCCTCAGCCCAGCCTGCACCCTCTCCAATCTGGAACATCCCTCTCACAATCCAGGACTGCTGGCTCCCAACTGCTCGTCTGCCTGCCTGCCTGCCTGCCTGCCTGCCTGATTGCCCCTAACCACTTCTGCCTGCCAGCCTGATCACCCACTAACCACTCCCCTGCCAGCCTGATCGACACCTAACTGTTCCCCTGCTAGCCCGATTGCCCCTAACAGCTCTCCCCTGCCATCCTGGTTGCCCCCAATTGCCCTCCCCTGATAGCCTGGTTGCCTCTAACTGTCCTCCCCTGAAGGCCTTGTTGCCCCCAACTGCCCTCCCTTGCTGGCCTGGTCACCTCTAACTTCCCCCCCTTGCCATCCTGGTCGCCCCTAACTGCCCTCCCCTGCTGGCCCGATTGCCCCTAACTGCCCTCCTGTGCCAGCATGGTCACCCCTAACTGCCCTCCCCTGTAGGCCTGGTCACAACCAACTGCCCTCCCCTGCAGGCCTGGTCCTCCCCAAGTGCCCTCCCCTGTAGTCCTGGTCCGCCCCCCCCCCCCGCAACTGCCCTCCCCTCTGCAGGCCTTGTCCCTCCCAATTGACCTCCCCTGAAGGCCTTGTCCCTCCCAACTGCCCTCCTCTGGTGACCTGGTCCCTCCCAACTGTCCTCCCCTGCAGGCCCGGTCACCCCTAACTGCCCTCCCCTGCAGGCCTGGCCCCCACCTCCCAACTGCCCTCCCCTGCTGGCCTGATCACCCACAACTGCCCTCCCCTGCTGGCCATCTTGTGGCAGCCATCTTGTGTCCACATGGGGGCAGCCATCTTGTATGTTGGAGTGATGGTCAATTTGCATATTACTCTTTTATTAGATAGGATATCAAGGGATTCAATATATGCTAGTTACATGTCCAAATTAGATTATAAATCCCACTTGTGTGGGGATGAATTTTTTAGGTTTATCAAAGCTTCAGAATGTACAATAAGTACATTACAGAATGTCCTTATCAATATTTAAAGTTAAATCTATCTTTGCCGAATTGCCAAGATAACTGTTGATAATTATGCAAATAGTTCTTTTTGAACATTCCCAGTAAGCTCTGAGCAGCTATACAGAAGGCTGCTGTGGTTGGCTTCAGACTGAGGAGGAAGTACAGAATGACCTAATGGAAACAAAAGACTGGGAAGAGGTTTAATGTACCTCTTGTGTGGGAAGAGTGGTGAGATCAAAGGATAAGGAAGGGGTAAGTTTGGTAAGGAGTCAAGGTGAAAGGAAAGATAATACTTTTTGGTAATACTGAGATATTAGGAAATCACCCAAACATTGCATTAAAATCCAAAATTACATATCCATAGATGTAAAGTATCATAGGATGGCAGTTTGTTTATCCATTAAATATTAATTGAATATCTACTCCATACACAAACCAATAATTTTCTACCTTGAAGAATTTATAGCATACTATCATAAATTACACATGTTTAAAAATCATTCTAAAAATAATAATGTTAATAAAATTTAAAAATTGGTACATCAAAGAAATCCAAAACACCAATCAGAAAGAATGTATGCACCCCTATGTTCATAGCAGCACAATTTACAATAGCTAAGATCTGGAAAACAAATGCCCATCAGTAGATGAGTGGATAAAAAAGCTGTGGTACATTTATACTATGGAATACTATGCAGCATTAAAAAAAAAAAAAAAAAAAAAAAAAAAGATGAGAAACCAAGATGGCGGCACAGGTAAACACCTAAACTGCTGCCTCGCACAACAATTTCAAAACTACAACTAAAAGACAAAACGTCTATCACCCAGAACCACGGGAAAGCTGGCTGAGTGGAAGTTCTACAACTAGAAGGAAAGAGAAAAGAGCATTGAGACGTGCACAAGCGCTGAAAAGCTGAGGTACAGAGGCGTGCAAATCGGGCTGGCGGCGGGCGACTGGACGCGTTGCTTTTTTCAACCCGAAGGAAGACAAGCTCCCGATTACTCTGAACTCCAGTTTCTGGGGAGACGCTGGGGACGCAAACTCCTACGGGGAGAAGCTGGGCTGTCTGCCATCAGGTCGGAAAGTGAGGGTGACTTTCTTACAGAGTTGCGTGCAGCAATCATTGTTTATTGCGCTGGGGCACGGGACGCGGGGACTTGGAAAAGCGGAGACGCAGAGAGGGCTGACTGGCAGCCATCGCTGTTTGCCACGCCCTAGCCTAGTGACTCCCTGAGACCCCGCTCCGCACAATCTACAAACCCACCCAAGCTCCATGCAGCGGCTTTTGCATATAAATGGCCTGCCCTATCGCAGCTTAACCTAACAAACTGCAGGGCTGGTCAGACAGCTCCAAAACCTCCAAACCCCAAGCAAAGAGGAGAAAACTGTAGTTCTCACTGTAGCTCCTGCTGGGTGGCCTCAGACAGTGGCTGACCTGCACCCCATTGGAGATCCAGAAGCTAGTGTATCTAGTGGTCAGTGTGAGACGACACCAGATTTCAACTACTCTCATCCATAAGTGACACATTCAAGAGGTAGACTCAATGAGCACCAAAGCCCCACTGAAACAAGTCCTGCCCCATAAGTGTGTCTCCAGCACAGCAGTTCTTCCATTATAGACACAGCAGGTCCTCATAGCCAACTGGCCTGGAGGTCAATTCCTCCCAGTGACACCAACAACAATCAAGACTTAACTACAACAAGGCTGTACACAGTCCACAAAGGGGTGCACCAAGAGTATCCATCTCAGGTAACTGGGAGGCCGACCCACTGGGCCATATAGGAAATCTAGCACACAAAGCCACCCTACCAACTCAGGGAAGCAGCCAAAATGTGGAGACAAAGAAACAGATCACGGACAAAAGAAATGGAGGAAAACAAACGACTGGATATATAATTCAAAACCACGGTTATAAGGTTTTTCAAGAATTTCCTAGAAAAGGCCGATAAATTTAACGAGACCCTCGAGGATATGAAAAAGGACCAAGTAGAAATTAAACATACACTGACTGAAATAAAAAATATTATACAGAGACCCAACAGCAGACTAGAGGAACACAAGAATCAAGTCAAAGAGTTGAAATACAAAGAAGCAAAAAATACCCAACTGGGAAAGCAAAAAGAAAAAAGAATCCAAAAATATGAAGATAGTGTAAGGAGCCTTTGGGACAACTTCAAGCATACCAACATCAGAATTATGGGGGTGCCAGAAGAAGAGAGAGAGCAAGATACTAAAAACCTATTTGAAGAAATAATGACAGAAAACTTCCCCCATTTGGTGAAAGAAATAGATTTACAAGTTTAGGAAGCGCACAGAACCCCAAACAAAAGGAATCCAAAGAGGACCACACCAAGACACATCATAATTAAAATGCCAAGAGCAAAAGACAAAGAGAGAATATTAAAAGCAGCAAGAGAAAAACAGTTAGTTACCTACAAGGGAGCACCCATATGACTGTCAGCTGATTTCTCAACAGAAACTATGCAGGCCAGACAGAAGTGGCAAGAAATATTCAAAGTGATGAATAGCAAGAACCTACAACCAAGATTACTCTACCCAGCAAAGCTATCATTCAGAATGGAAGGTCAGATAAAGAGCTTCACAGATAAGAAAAAGCTAAAGGAGTTCATCACCACCAAACCAGTATTATATGAAATGCTGAAAGGTATTCTTTAAGAAGAGGAAGAAGAAGAAAAAGGTAAAGATAAAAATTATGAACAACAAATACATATCTATCAACAAGTGAATCTAAAAATCAAGTGAATTAAAAATCTGAGGAACAGAATAAACTGGGGAATATAATAGAATCAGGGGCATAGAAAGGGAGTGGATTTATAATTCTCAGGGGGAAAGGGGTGTGGGGATGCAGGAAGAGACTGGACAAAAATCGTACACCTATGGATGAGGACAGTGGGGGGGGGGTTAAAGGCAGAGGGTGGGTTGGGAACCGGGTAGAGGGGAGCAATGGGGGTAAATAGGAGAAACAATTGTAATAATCTGAACAATAAAGATTTATTAAATTAAAAAATATATTAAATGGGAAATTCCAGAAATAAACAATTCATAAGTTAAAAAAAAAAAAGAATCTCTTCCCCTTTGAGACAACATGGAGGTACCTGGAGAGTATCATACTAAGTGAAATAAGTCAGTCAGAGAACGACAAGTATCACATGATCTCACTCTTATGTGGAATCTAATTAACAAAATAAACTGATGAACAAAATGGATCCAGAGACATGGAATCATGGAACAGAGTTTGGAATCTCGGAGGGAAGGTGGGATAGGGTGGGTGGGTAGGAGGCAATCAACCAAAGACCTGTATGAAGATATGCATAACCCATAGACACAGATAATGGGGCAGTGAGGGACTGGGGGGGCTGGAGGCAGTTGATGGGGGAAAAATGGGACATATGTAATACTTTCAACAATAAAGATTTTTTAAAATTAAAATAAAATAATAAAAAATTAAAGTTGGTACATTATATAAATATGTTGTGTGAGATTTCAGAAGAGGGAGAGGTGTAGTAAGGTTCTTTAAGTGGTTACTTTCTTACAAGGATGGGATATAGAAAAATGTACAGAAGAACACACAGAATTGTGTGTGGCAAATTACATTCAGAACAGTGTCTAAAATATTATTATACAAAACACACGCAAATATTTGCATTATACTAACAGAGATAATCAAGTTGGAAGGACAATGATTGGTCAGACTCTAATCTCTTACAATGGGTGTTTTAAGTAGGTGGGGCAGTAACATGTTTTTAGTTATATATGGGTAACAAAGGTTATGTATTATTCTATGTAAGATTAAACAAATGCCACCAGCCCCTGGTGTTAAGCCAAGAAGTGGCTTATGTCAGAAGAGTCCAAAGAAAAATACAGGCCAGCAAAATTTCAATGAGGAAGAATCCAGGAGAGTGAATTGTAACTAAAGGAGTCAAATAAAATGCCGTTGGTCTTCCAGAATTTCCTATTTTCAGGTAGTTTAGGAAACTTCCAAGCTTGGAGCAGATGTTTATTCACCTAGGCCAGTGGTCGGCAAACTCATTAGTCAACAGAGCAGCAAACCGCCGCTCGTGAGCCGCATGTGGCTCGTGAGCCACGGTTTGCCGACCACTGACCTAGGCTATGTTCAAGCAAAAATGCTTTCTCAGCTAGATGAAGACAGACAATTCGAATCCTTCATGACAATCTCTTTACTATTTCCATGTTTCTTATATTGTTGCACACTTTTCTGACATTTGATTTCTCAGAGGTAAGACACAGTAGGTGCCTATTGTGAATACACTAGAGGCCCAGTACACAAATTTGTGCACGGGTGAGGTCCCTTTGCCTGGACAGTGATCAGGGCCATCTCGCCCAGTCTGAGGGGAGGGACCACGGGAGGTTGGCTGCCCGTGGGAGGTTGGCTGTGGGAGCGCACTGACCACCAAAGGGCAGCTCCTGTGTTGAGCGTCTGCCCCCTGGTGGTCAGTGCGTGTCATAGCGGCCGGTCATTTGGTCAACCTGTAGTAACAGCCGCTTAGGCTTTTATATATATAGATTGACTATAGAAACTTTATATCCTAGTGACCTTTGACTATATATCTGTAGCTATGTATTACTGATGGAACTGATAGAAATATCAAGAGTGATGCTAAAGGGAGAAAGCTGCTGCAGCATGATTTCTGCTTTTCACCAGGTTAGCTCGAAGCAAAAAAAAAAAATTATTGTCACTGTGGTTCTGGAGAGTAGCATAAGTTCATAAAAATATATTCTTAAAAATTCATGAAGCTCTCAATTGGTTGTATTATCTTTTTTTTTATCCTTCAACCAAAGAATACAATGAAATATAATTCATAATAAGTCAGGTTAACCACCAAAGATTAAATATAAAACATACAGTTTTCTTACCAGCAGGAGAAAATTAGAGTTATCCAATGGAATTTAAGAAGGTAATAGAAAAAGAACAAAAACAAAAAGGAAAGTTAGTAAATATAAAATATGAAGTAAAATAAAAAAGTAAGAATAGCCCTAGCCAGTTTGGCTCAGTGAGTAGAGTGTCGGCCTGCGGACTGAAAGGTCCTGGGTTCGATTCTGGCCAAGAGCACATGCCTGAGTTGCGGGCTCGATCCCCAGTGTGGGGCGTGCAGGAGGTAGCCAATCAATGATTCTCTCTCATCATTGATGTTTCTATCTCTCTCTCCCTCTCCCTCCTTCTCTGAAATCAACAAAAGTATATTTTTTAAAAAAGTAAAAATAAATATAAGTGGTTTAAATTCACAAATACAAAAAGCAGATGTTCCCAGATGGGATTTAAAAAGTAAGATCTCATATTATACTATCAGCAAGAGATAAATTTAACATAAAATGTTACTTATGTTTTCAAAGTAATGTAATACAAGATGTTATGTCTAGGTAAATGACTGATTTCATATATGGAAATATGGAATGGATCAAAACATCATAGGTTGCAAAGGGATATACAACTTAAAAATAAAATAAAACATCAATGAATTATAATCACTGGCAATTTATGCTCCAAATATTATAGGTTTATAATATGAAGTCCAAACTAACAGAATTACTGAAAAAGGCAGGCAGATTAACATCTCTCCTTTGAGATATGATTTCATTTTGTTCAAAAACTGACAGATTGAGGAGATAAAAGTCAGCAAAGAAATAATTGCCACTCAAACAAAATAGAAATATTGAAAGAAAATAAAATTATAAGCTACAATCATGTATAAGTAGAGACACAAATACAAAATTAAATTAGGTATAACTAAGCAAACTCAATGGTGCATTAAACATTGATATGCCATGATAAAGTATTATTTAGCCAAGAGATATAAGCATGTTTCACAATTATAAAATATTTAATTTTATTTTACTTACACTAGAGGCCCGGAGCACGAAATTTGTGCAGGGGGGGAGGGGAGGCGTGGGGGGGGGGCATTCTTCAGCCCGGCCTGCACCCTCTCCAATACGGGACCCCTTGGGGGATGTTTGACTGCTGGTTTAGGCCCAGTCCCTGAACCAGCAGTCTGACATTCCTCTCACAATCCAGGACCGCTGGCTCCTAACTGTTCACCTGCCTGCCGGCCTGATTGCCCCTAACTGCCCTCCCCTGCCACCCTGGTTGCCCCTAACCACCGCTGCCTCGGCCCCTGCCACCGTGGCTTTGTGTGGAAGGACATCTGGATGGATGTCTGGAAGATGTCTGTTCTAATTAGCATATTACCCTTTTATTAGTATAGATTACTAGTTTAAAGTAGAAGAAAAATCATAGAATTGTCTTAATTCAGGAAAAGCAGTTGTTAGTTTTCTCTACACACACACACACACACACACACACACACACACACACACACACACTCACACACCGGAAAGACTTCGGAGGAAATTTGATACATAGGTCTTAAATTATTTTGAATATAATGATATCCAGGAACACTTGAGACAAAATTTAAAAAGAATTTCAAGGAGGATGTTTGTACTTTTAAATGGAAGCTTTTGTTTTCATTTAAAGGAGTTTAGGCATCTATCAAATTTGGGGAGCAACTTTGTACCCTTATCAAAGTGATGCTTATAGATTCAGCTCTTTTGTGAATTAGTATAATTCTCATTACACCCATCAAATTATTAATACAATTAAGTAATTACTTCTGGGAATGTTGATTCAAGTCAAACATTTATTGACCAAGCACTATTTTCAAGATATTGGGCTGATTACTGAGAGAGGAATATAAAGAACATAACACAGTTCCTTTTTTGAAGGAGTTTATAATCTCCTAGTTGAATATCATGAAGTAGGGAACACTCCCTGTACTTTACCTATACCCACTTAGCAAGTGAGAGTGACCTTAGCAAGGCCAGGGTGGCCTCATGCACAGCTCAGATGGGACATTTTCCTTTAGCTAAGGTTTGGGTTTTACTAAACCCCAATATCTCATGTCAGGTGTGTATATAAAATGGGATAACCAACAAATGTGTGATACAATGGATGAAACAGACATTTTACTTCCTAATTTTACATTTTTATAATTTAAGTAAAAGTGAAAGAATCATCAAACATTGTAAAACTTACACAATATACTACATGCACATACAAACACACACATGCATATACACCCCAATTTTCAGGACAAAATTATTAGTAACTACAAAGTCCAAAAGTCACTGGCTTTGTTTTCTGTTGTATTCCTAGAATTAAGATTAAGATTTATTTTTAATAAATTAAGATTTATTAAATTCAGATTTATTTTTAAATAAATAAGTTAAGTCATGACTGGCAATTTTTTTTTTCCTGTAAAGGGCAAGATAGTAAATTTTTAGACATTACATATCATAGGCCTCTGTCACAATTACTCAATTCTGCTACTGTAGCATGAAAGTAGCCAGAGATAATCCTCCTACATAATAAAACCTTAATATGCAAATCGACTGAATGGTGGAATGACTGGTCGCTACGACACGCACTGACCACCAGGGGGCAGATACTCAATACACAAGCTGCCCCCTGATGGTCAATGTGCTCCAACAGGGGGAGCACCACTCAGCCAGAAGCTGGGGTCACGGCTGGCGAGCGCAGCGGCAGTGGCAGTAAGGAGCGAGGGGTCCTGGACTGCAAGAGCCCCGGACTGCGAGAGGGATGTCTGACTGCTGGCTTAGGCCTGAACCCCTAAGCCGTAGTCAGACATCTCTCGAGGGGTCCTGGACTGTGAGAGGGCACAGGCCGGGCTGAGGGACCCTCCTATGCCCCCCAGTGCACAAATCTCGTGCACCAGGCCTCTAGTGTGTAAATGAATAACTATAGCATTTTTTTTTACATTTCTTTTCACTTTTTTTTACATTTCTTTTCACTTTTTTCAACCACTTAAAAATGTAAAAGCCATTTTAGCTTGCAGGTCACACAAAAACAGGTGGCAGGCTAGTGTGGCCTGTGGGCCATAGTCTGCCAACTCCTAAGTAATGCAATAAATTATGTTCCTTTTCATATTTTCTTTTATTACTTTAAGACATATTTTCATAATTAAAAATCTCAAATATCTTCCTACTTATAAAAGGAAATGCTTTTTTTTCTGGCTTTCTGTAGTCATTGTATTGTTTCTGTGAATATAAGAAAAATTTTTCTTGAAAAATAACATTATTAAACACTTTTAGGCAATTAACATGGCTAAGATGGCTTACCAAGTTAATTTGCAGCATTTTTTCCCAGTTTTTCTCATTATTCACTCCAGCATTATTGACCAGAATGTCCAGTTTTCCAAAGTAGTCTACAACTTTTCTGAAAGTATCTAATATCAAAAAAGAGACATTACAGGTATGTTCTTACTTTCCACATATACATGTAAGTCATAAGTCATATCCTGTGCCATGGCATGCATTTTTAGGTATCCACCCTGATAGCGAACATTACATTCTTAGTGACTCAATGCCTTGCTCCTCAGAGTGTGGCCTGTGAGCCAGCAGCATCAGTCAGCATCACCTGGGAACTTACTAGAAAGGCAGAATCCATGACCACCACAGACCTACTGAATCAAGAACCTTAATTTTGCCCAGCTAGTGTAGTTCAGTGATTGAGCATCAATCTATGAACCAGGAGGTCCCAGGTTCAATTCCCAGTAAGGGCACATGCCCAGGTTGTGGACTCGATACCCCATGTAGGGCGTGCAGGAGGCAGCCAATTAATTATTCTCTCTTTTCATTGATGTTTCTATCTCTATCTTTCTCTCCCTCTCCCTTCCTTTCTGAAATCAATAAAATATATATTTTTAAAAGACACACACACACAAACACAAACACAAACACACACACAAAACCTCCACTGTGTTTAAGCAAGGTATAGTTTGCATAGATTCTGAAGCCTGAAGGTCACTCATTCCATGGTCCAATTACATATCCAGTTCTTGCAAACCCTCCTTAGCCAGTTCATACTAGGTTTTCCTATTCTTGTGTGAGAAACACATTTCTCAGAGTTGACTTTTACATAGTTCTATTGATTTAAACTGTTTTCTGGGGCCTTGTACCATTGGTACTAGTTCTATTACTTGAAACTCTAAATAACAATTGTGGCTGCTCTTCCAAATGACAATATATGTTCTCAGGTCTTGGGGCCAACTTATGAGTTCCTTGAAAAAAAGTACATCCAAGTAAAATCATAGAACTGTTAACAACCACCAGGCATACTGAGTTCCCCAAAAGATAATTCCTTGTGCAACTTAATTGTCAAAAATAGTGGCAAGATTTTTTAATATGTACCCTTTCCAGTACCCTTTACCATACTGGAATGGAAAACAACAAAATAAAAACTGTTTCCTTTTTCATGGAATTTTTACAATAATTCTTAAGATCTCAAATTGATTCTAGGAAAGATCCTCTAGTAGAAAACACTTAAAAACTTTTCTTTTTATTTATTTATTTTTGCATTCCATCCTAAGAATGTTGCCTTCAGAACTCCACATCCACCTTATAGGAAATTAGGTTGTTAAATATGTATGTCTATTAGCCATCATTTGAGCTAATGTATAAAGTGTCCAGTGTTTTGTATGAAGAGAGTTAGTAAATTAAAATCCTAAGATGTATGGATATTCTTTAATAGTATAGTGAATTTTTTCAAAATAAATCATCTGTCTATATCATAAAACAAACAAAAAACCTGTATGTCTAATTACTTCTTTAATTTTCTTTTCTCATTTTAGTCTCCACTGCATTTCTTATATTCTGACCTTACCAATGTATAATACACCATCTTCTTTCTGACATACCACTAAATGTTGGGCCCAAGCAACGTACAATCTTGCTCTTGGTGATGTTTATATGCTGTGGTACTCTTTATAATTTACCTACTCCCCCCAACACCACCACCATGGGGTTGCATTTCTTCATTTATAAAATGAGTTCTGTCTTATTCTTCTCCAAGAACATTTTTACCTCTCTATTTGCATGATTTCAATGAAGTCTCCCTTGGCCACATGTCTAGACCATTTGAAAAGTAAAGGCAGCACTAAATCCTGAAATTGGAAGAGTCAATGCTGTGTTTTCCTGAAGTGCAAATACGTGCTGATTTCCAGACAACATGTGGATTTCTCATGACCACATGCCTTCTCCTGGTCACTCATTATGTGTCTAAGTTTCCTCCTCCACAATCACTTATCCTTAAGGAATGTGTTTATAGCCAAGGTACTTATTTTAAATACAGAAAAGCAAAAACAATTAAGGTTAAATGTCACATGTGAAACTACACAAATTCAGACAGAAATAGCTTCCAGATGATCTATACCGTGGATTATTCCATCCTGCATGGATGTTGAGATTTGACATGCCTCTATTCTTGATCCAAAATGTCATGTGCAATCAACAAACTTTTATCCTCTGGCAAAATATGTTCCACCAGCACTGTGTTTATAGCTCTCTTCTACTCATGCTTGTAATACATATTATAAATCTTTATTAGCATTTTCAGATTTTAATTACATATCTTCCTTTAAAACAATTTCCCTTAACTGTAGGGGAACACTTCCTTTCTAACATGCTATTCTATTTCTAATCTCTTACAGAATAGCCCAACATTTTCAAAGAAAGCCATACTTCAGTGTTCCTTTAAGAACAGGAGTAGCAGAGTGACTTTTTAAAAAATATATATTTTTATTGACTTCAGAGAGGAAGGGAGGAGAGAGAGATAGAAACATCAATGATGAGAGAGAATCCTGCACGCTCCCCACTGGGAATTGAGCCAACCAGGCATGTGCTCTTGACCACAGTCGAACCCAGAATTTAACCTGGGACCCTTCAGTCTGCAGGCCAACACTCTATCCACTGAGCCAAATTGGCTAGGGCCAGAGTGACTTTTATGAAAGTTTTTTTACTCAGTCTTTCAAAAAAACTTTGTGAGATACAAATATTTATTTTTCTATTTTTTTCTCCAGAAAAACATTTTTTTCCATGCATATCTGTTGGACCTCTATATGACCAAATCCGTTTATATGCCAATATCGTCCCTGATATTTCACAAGTAGATTGTTTTATTTTAAGTGAGTAGACGGAAACAGGAAAGCATTGAGGAAAGTCTGATAGAAACTTTTCTTCTGCCATTCTAACACTGTAGCGCAGCTATTATTATTTTTAAACTACTACCTCATAGGGGAAAAACCAAAGAGAACACGTGGTTAACAGCATCTACCATGTCTGTGATGATGACCCTCGACCTTGCACTCTAGTACTTTTTAAAAGAGAAACACTGCCACATTTGTCATCTGTGTTTTCCAACTTTCTGGGAGAAGTTGCTGTTTGCCACAGTCCCTTAGCCTCTGTTTAACTTTCCAGGTTCCATCTGCAGTTTCAATCATTTAATAATTACTGTTAGCAGCACTGTCTTTGAATACACAAAGGGATTTTGATTACATTATGCGCTGCCAAATGACTAAAATAAAAGGATTTCTCAGGGTTGGGCTCCCTCCCTCTTCGTTTTTTTTTTGTGGCTGTTGGGATGTCAGTAGGAAGCATAGGACTCCAAGCTATCTCCTGGAGCTTAGAGGTAGCTGCTCTCCAGCTTCCTGCCCCAAGCTGACTCTCTGGCACGGGCTGCCTTCAGGTTATTGCTTGTTCAAGGAGCGTCCCGCGTTGATGAACAGATCTCCTCGCTTACCTCTCAGTTTTTCCTGGTCGGACACATCGCAATGGATGAATAGAGTTTTCTGGGGTTCAAACTGCTCGTCCAGAGCAGCTTTACACTCGATACCTGCTTCGTAACTCCAGTCCACCAGCGCTACCTGCGGGGAAAGCAGAGGAGCCCAGGTCCTGCGCAGCTCGAGAATTAGACACGCAGACGAACAGTAAATAAACAACAGGACGCTCCCCGTTGGCACCTGACATTCAGAGATTCAAGGTCGGATTTTCTCCCAGCCGCTTTGGAGGTCTATTCCAGGGTACCGGCCCCGGCAGCTTTGGGAAGTGGCACGGTGGGCACTTGGGGGCGCAACGTCCCTAGCTCCCTGGGACCCCCTCGGCTTGGCAGGCGGGATGGTGGGGGGTGGGAGGTGAGTCTCCGGGTTCGCAGAGAAAGTTCCCGCGGCCAGGCGCCGCTCTTACCTTGGCGCCCTTGTGCAGCAGCGCCTCTGCCACAGCCCTGCCGATGCCCTGCGCCGCGCCGGTCACCAGCGCCACTTTGCCGTTCACGTGCATGGTGCGGCCGCTGCTAGGCGTCTCCGCGCCTCCGCAGCTTTTATGTTCCCGGGCGCGCGCCTGCACCCCGGCCCGGCGCCCTCCTGCGAGTGGGCGGGGAGGAAACTGTCAAGCCAGCGCCAGGGCACCCAGGGCTGTGTCACCTTGCCCCGAGCGCTCCCAGGAGCCAAGCCGCGCGATCTTTGCCTTCCTGACTCTTTGCTGAACCCAGGTCACAGCCTTCCCTCCACCTCTGGCTGCGTTCCTGGCCGCGAGCGGACGGGGAAAGCAGAAAGGCTATTTCTGAAAAAGATTGCCTTCCATCACTAATATTGTAATAGCGATGTATGGTGCCAGGTGGGGACTGGAAATTGGGGGAGAGGAGGAGACAAATGTAAAGTATATGATTGTCAACCACTATGCTGTACGCCTGAAATGAATACAACCTACTATTGAATGTCAACTGTCATTGAAAAATAAAATAAAAATAAAAAATCTGTCCCTTCAGTGCGCTAACGACCACCTTCATAAAAGGACTTGGGAGAAGAGGCTTGAGAGCTTCGTTCCCCCCTCCCGCGACCAGGTTCTCCACTCCCTTATCGCCTCCCCTCCCCAACTGCCCCCCTCCCCCCAAAAAGAATGAAAAAAGCAAACGAAGCAGAAGTTTAAGGATGTTGCTCTTTTGTCCCAATCTACTTTTCTGTCTGAATTCTGAGCCTTCGGAGTGGGGATGGGGGGAGCGGAGTTAAGTAACACCACTCTTTTTCACTTTCTTTGTGTTTTTGACAAACTTGAATCTATGATTTTACGGCTGGTTCTTTAAGAACCCTGTTGGCACTTCTGTCTCAGTTCAGTATCAACTGCATGTCGTCTTGAGAGCGCCCCGCAAGAATGTGCATCGTTCCCTTGCACGGGACTTCCAGGTCGCTGTCCGCCTGGGGAATTGTGGGTTCAATGGAATGCTTACCCATTGAATCATGCTTGCTTCAGGGCTCGGACTTAAGTATGGGACAGAGGCTCCCTGTCCTCCAGGAACTTGAGTGGGAGCTGTGTGCTGAGATGCGCTCAGCCAGGGCTATACTGGTGATCCAGTCACTTTTTTTTTCTTTCTTTCTTTCCCCTTTGTTTCATGTTATCACCCGCAGGCTTCAATTCTATTTTCCGTAAGCCTAATACCCGCGGGCATTTATTTTCATGAACAAAGAAATCTAAGCAGCTGGGGAGGTGACCTTTGTGTACTTTTTTTTTGCTGCTTACAGGACACAGGAGGAAGGGGATTGGCTCAGTAGGAAAGGCTGCTTGGGGATGCTGTGTAAGAGAGATGGATGTTGTCAGTAAGCCACTGAAGCAGGTCCTCAAAGTTGCTTTGAAAATGGGTCTTGCCCAGCCGGGTGTGGCTCAGTGGTTGAGCTTCAACTTAGGAACACAAGAGATCATGGGTTCAATTCCCAGTCAGGGCATGTGCCCCTGTTGGGGGAGGCAGCTGATCAACAATTCTCTCTCATTATTGGTGTTTCTAACTCTCTCACCCTTTCCCTTTCTTTTTGAAATCAATAAAAATATTTTTCTTTTTTAAAAGAGAAGAAAATGGGTCTTGAAAAAATATTGAGAAATTAAGACAAGGAGAGAGATATTTATATTCTATCATGATCATTAAAATTGTAATGTGAAGAGTAAGTGGAGGTATCAGATTGAAAGGGAACAGCAGCGGACAAAAATAAGAGGAAACAAACAAAGCTCAACACCTCTAGCACATGCACAGACCACAGGAGAAAAACAGGAGCAGTTTCTTTGTCAGGAAAGAACTAACAAAAGAGACAGGAGAATGGAAACAGCCTAAGTGCCCATCAGCAGATGAGTAAATTAAAAAACTGTGGTACGTCTACACAATGGAATACTACGCTGTGGTAAAAAAGAAGGAATTCTTACCATTTGCAACAGCATGAATGGAACTGGAGAGCATTATGCTAAGTGAAATAAGCCAGTCAGAGAAAGATAAATATCATATGATCTCGCTCATTTGTGGAATATAATGAACAACATAAACTGATGAACAAAAACAGATCCAGAGACAGAGAAGCATTGATCAGATGTCAAACCTCAGAGGAAAGGTAGGGGAGGGTGGGGGTTAAGGGGGAGAGATCAACCAAAGGACTTGTATGCATGCATATTAGCCTAACCAATGGACACAGACAACAGGGGGGTGAGGGCATGAGTGTGAGGGAGGTGGGGGGGGGCAATGGGGCAATAAGGACACATATGTAATACCTTAATCAATAAAGAAAAGAAATAAAAGAACATGGACCTACTTAAAGAGAGAGAGAGAGAGAGAGAGAGAGAGAGAGAGAGAGAGAGAGAGAGAGAGGAGGAACGTGTTGGGAGAGCAAAGGGTTGCAGCATATATGGGAAAAATAGTCTTGAGAAGATAGAAGCAGTTAATGATGCAAAGTGCTCTGATGAACATAAGGAAAAGAAGGCTAGGAAAAGAAATGCTTTGAAGTTTTCATGACAATAATTAGTGTTAGTAAATTTACAAGGCACAGTACATATTAATTAGTGCTAACTAATTACTTCTGGATTCATATAAAATACATGAGATAGAGAAAAATGTGAGAGGTTTTGCTTGTTTGTTGTTTTATTTTGTTTGTTTTCAGTGCATAGAAAAGTCTGGAATTTAAGGTAGAGTTTGTACCTCTTAACCCTTTTCTTTTCATTTTCCACTCCCATTGTCTTTATTCATACCCTTAGACATTTTCCTGTGATGATAGCAATAGCAGTTAGCCTTCTGAGTTTTGACCCCTGAATTTCTTAAACCCAATTCAGTTTCCACAGTCCTCCAAGTAGATATTCTAAAACATAGATCTGATCACATGTAGACATCTTCGTTTTTAAATCCTTAAGATATTTAAACTTGGGAGGCATTCTATGCCCATGTCTGCCATAGCCCCTCTTTGCACACTGGGAAACCCTGTGGGTTAAAACCTTCCCCACTCTCCCAGCATCAGGCCTATGTCTTACAGCATCTGCTCACCTGACTATCCTTCATCTCCCTCTTTCTTCACTTGTCTTCCAACTCAGCTGGGAAAACTCTACCATGAGTACACCAGTCACATTGTAATTATCTCACTATCTCTTGAGTGTTTGCAAGGAGACCTGTGTCTTTATCTCTGGATGTCTCCAGCATCCAGCTCAAAGTATGTGCTTGTACTTGATGAATGAAGTTCAGATAAACATGAGATGGATGTTCAATCAAGAGAAGTCAGAAAATTTGAACCAGATGATGAGATTTCCTATATACTGTGGTTCCTTTTAATGTGACTTAAAAGTAAGGTTGAAGAAAATACATTGGATATATGTACCACATCTTTTTTATCCAATCACCTATCGAAGGACATTTTGGTTGTTTCTATGTCTTAGAAACATGAATAATGCTGCAATGAACATAGGGGTGCATATATCCTTGCGAATAAGTGTTTCCAAAATTTTCAGGTGAATGCTCAGAAAAGGAATTGCTGGGTCATATGGTAACTGTATTCTTAATTTTTTGAGGAATCATAAAAATTTTTGATAGTGGCTGTACCAACTTACATTCCTACCAGCAGTGAATGAGGGTTCCTTTTTCTCCACAACTTCTCCAGCACTTGCTATTATCCGTCTTGTTGACCTCAGCCATTGTAACAGGTGTGAGGTGGCATCTCATAGTTTTGATTTACATTTCCCTAATAGCTAATGAAGTTGAACATCTTTTTATTTATCTGTTGACCATTCGTATGTCTTGGGAGAAGTGTCTGTTCAGGTCCTCTGCCCATTTTTTAATTGCGTTGTTTGTTTGGTGTTGAGTTGTATGAGTTTTTTATATAGTATTTTGGATATTAACCCCTTGTTGGAGCTGTTTTTTGCAAATATTGTCTCCCATTTGTTTGGTTCCCGTTTTTTTTTGTTTGTTTGTTTTTGTTGTTTTTTTTTTAGCGGTTTCTTTGGTTGTGCAGAAGCTTTTTAGTTTGATATAGTCCCATTAATTTATTTTTCCCTTTACTTTCCTTACCGTTGGGATCAGGTTCATAAAATCTTCTCTAAGACAAATGGCATACTATTCAGACATAAGAAAAAATGAAATACTGCCATTTGCAACAACATGGATGGACCTTGTGAATATTATGCTAAGCTAAATAAGTCAGTCAGAAAAAGCTAAGAACCATATGATTTCATTCATATGTGGGATATAAAACTGAAATTCATAGACACAGACAACAGTATGATGATTATCAGAGGGAAGGTAAAGGGGACCAAATATATGGTGATGGAAGATGATTTGACTTTGGTTGGTGGGCATACAATGAAATAGATGGATCACATATCATAGAAATGTACATTTGAAAACTACATAATCTTATTAACCAATGTCACCCTAATAAATTTAATTTAAAAAATAAAATTTAAAAAAGATTAACTCTCACGCTCCACACATCAGTTCACAATAAGGAATGCATCATTTTCCCCATTTTGTGAATGAGAATACCAAGCTTAGGAGCTCACTCAAGGTTACAGAGCCTGGATTCAAACCATTCTGACTTCACAAAGAATGCAACATGCCCATGGATCCTGAGCTTTTCTCCTCCCAGTGCTGTGCATTCATGGAAGGCAGGACTATATTTAACAATATTTGTGCACCGTACACAGTGCTTTATACATTATTAGTCTTCAATAAGTATTTAGAATTCTAGACCTGTAGAAACCTCGTATCTGTTAGGAATGGGATCAAATGCATATGACAGAAGATTCAAGTAACAGGGCCTCAGAGAAATAGGAGCTTGTTTTGTTCACATGACAATGTTTTGCTCACAGAGAGGTCGGTAGCTAGAGTGAGGAGAGATGATTCCTGGAGCCAGGGTTGGCAGTGGCTCCTCAGTCATATTAAAATAGTTGACTCACTTGGAATGTCTATCTAATGAACTTCTAGGCAATCTTCCCAACTGTGCTATGACAAAGAATTTGTCTCCTCTTGGCCCAGGATTTCTGGCATGGACCCCCCGAAAGGCCTTGGAATTTCCTGAGTGATGTCTTTGTTATGCTAATGAGGTGACTTTTGGTGGACCTCTAGGATGGGGCTGATTACCAGAAAGTCCAACTGCATGATTAGAGGGTTGAAACTTTGGGCCAGTCCTACCTCTGGGGAGTGGTGGTGTTATTGGAGATCGAGTTCAATCACACGGCCAATGATATAATCAATCATGCCTATATAATGAAACCTCACTAAGGACCCTGGGCACCAAAACTCAGTGGAGCTTCATGGTTGGTGAACACATCAATATGCTGGAATAGTGATATGCCCTGACTTCATGAAGAGGGCACAGAAGCCCTGCATCCCTCCCATACCTCATCCTATGTGTATCCTTTATAATAACACTGTAATCATAAGTATAATGCCAAAGAGAAAAAAGAAAAAAATCATTGGTATGAAGAAGAATGTTTTGACATTTTATTATATTTTATATTAAATGTCCATATTGACTTAAAAATTTCTACAGGGCATTATGTATAGTATACCAGTAAACACATCTCTAACCCCTTCCCCCTCCCCCCCACCACACACACACACCAAGGGGTTTTGTGTGTTTTGTTTTAGAGAGAGGAAGGGAGAGGGAGAGAGAGATAGAAACATCAATGATGAGAGAGAATCATTGATTGGCTGCCTCCTGCACACCCCCTACTGGGGACAGAGCCAGCAACCCCCTGGGCATGTGCCCTGACTGAGAATCAAACCGTGACTTCCTGGTTCATGGGTCATCTCTCAACCACTGAGATACACCAGCTGGGCATACTGGGGAGGCGGGGGGAGGGGAGGTGGAGTTTGATATACATTTCTTACAGCATTACTCAGTTTCATTTACATTAGTTATATATTTCTATCCTCAACATGATTAGAGTTATTAAAAACATGATTCTTATAACCAATGGATAAAAGACACTGGGGGGGGGGCAGGTAAAGGCATGTACTGGGGGGAAGGGGAGGGTGGGGGGAGGTCAATGGGGGAAAAAAAGAGACATATGTACTACTATTTTTAATACTTCAAACAATTAAAAAAAAAGAAAGGAAAAAAAAAACATGATTCTTAACTAAAACTAAGTTAAATCTGAAACAAACCACCATCCATATAATTTTGTGAAAGCATTCCTATGTACAGGTTGTATTTTATTTAGTTGTTTAAAGTTTTTAAAAATAAAAACAAATAAAATGATGTAAAATGAACTGACAGACAAATTAAGAGGGATGATTATTTTTCTTCCATGCTATTGCAGGTACTGGGTATTAAACATTCAGGAGCAGACATCCTGGGTTAAAAGCACAGCCTAGCACAGAGAGACTGCCAGGGTTTGAATCCAGCTCCCCCACCTCCAAACTGTGTCACCTTGAGCAAGTTACTTAACTTACCTGAATCTCAGCTTCCTCATCCATAAAATGAGGATGATAATAGTACCTACTTCATAACAGTGTTATGAAGACTATACCGAATTAAATAAATACAAGTCAACTGCTTAGACCTGTTTCTGGCACACAGCAAATGTTATGTAAATGCTATTATCACTAAGCACTACACGTATATAATTGCATTTACAACCCAACTGTGAGGTAGTTCTTATTGAGGTTGTTTTACAGATAAGGCAAACAGGTTTAAAGAGGTGAGGGAGTTGGGCCAAGGTCACTTATCTAATATTGAAGGAGGTGGCTTTGACTCAATGTATGACTGACTCCTGAGTAGCACTTTTTTTTTTTTAATTAAATTTCTGGATCAAATATATATTTTCACAAACACGCTAGTCTCAGTTGACTCAGTTCTGACCTGCTAAGGCAGAGCCTGCTTTTCCTTCACCCTGTGCCCAGGAGTGAGCACAACATCCCAGTGTCAGCTAGTCACAGGCCCAGCTCAGACAGACACATTAGTCACTTAGTAAGCATAAGCTTTTTTAATCTTTAAGTAATCACATATAAATCAATACAGAAATAGACTTTTTTTCTTTTCTTTAAATATATTTTTATTGATTTCAGAAAGGACGGGAGAGGGAGAGAGAGATAGAAACGTCAATGATGAGAGAGAATAATTTATTGGCTGCATCCTGCACACCCCACACTGGGGATTGAGCCTGCAACCCGGGCATGTGCCCTGACTGGGAATCCAACTGGTTGATGCTCAACCACTGAGCCACGCTGGCTGGGCTAGGCTTTTTTCTTTATTGAAACAAACAAACAAAAAAAAACCTGCATTAATAAGGCAATTTCTTCTAATATTGGGGCAGGGTTCTTGTCTTGGCTTTGCCTCCACAAGTTACAATAGAGGAGCTGACTATTCTTGATTATTTCTATGTTTTTTTTCTTTGCATGTTATCTCATGTCATCATTTTACCAACCCTGCAAGGTAAATATTATTATTCTTGTTTTTACAGATAAAGATGAGGCTCATGGAAGACAAGTGACCTACCCAAAGGTCACACTTTGAAACTTAGCGACACACTTGAGTTTGAACCCACTTCATGAAGTTCCAAAGCCTTTGCTGTTTCCACTACATTCAGCTGTCTTAGACAAATGGTTGTTAAATGCAGTCTCTTCCTCTTGGCTAATTCCTAGGTTTCCTGCCAAGTGGGGAATAAATTGACATTCCATGAAATTCCCAGTATAGTGCCTTGGTGATCGATAAATTATTATCATTAGGTTCTTCCTGAATATTTATATTTATTTCTAGACTCAGAGATAAACACTTAGTTAACAATGGAAAAACAATGATGATAAGGATAGATTTATAGTTCCAAAGTACAGGCGAGATATTTTAACTTTTCATGATGTATTAGTCGGCCAGGGCTGCCATAACAACACAATACAGTCTGTGGCTTAAACAACAGAAACTTATTTTGTCACAGTTCTAGAGGCTGAAAATCCAAGATCAAGGTGTTGGCAGGTTTGGTTTCTTCTGAGGTCTCTTTCCTTGGCTTGCAGATGGCCACCTTCTGGCTGTGTTTTCACATGATTTCTCTGTGTGCATGAGCCCCTGGAGTCTTCCTGCCTATTAACATTTCCTCTTCTTATAAGGACACCAGTCAGATTAGAGTAGGGCCCATCCTAACAGCCTCCTTTTAACTTAATTACTTCTTTAAACGCCTCTCTCTAAATACAGTCATATTCTGAGGTCCTGGAGGTGAGGCCTCTAACAGATGAATGTGGGGGTGGGGGCACAATTCCTCTTATAAAAGATAGGTTTTCCAATTTGGAAATGGAATGTGTTTATTGGCAAAACTATATTGGGGAACCTTATAAATGTATTAAGAATTTATACATTTTAGCCAGAGTTGTGATATGTAATTGACAAGGCATCATATTCCTGTGAGTGGTAAGAAGTGGAAGGCAAGGGAAGTTGGAACAGAATTGAATGGCCAAGGTTATAGCTGCCAAAAACGTGGCAGTGACATGTGACAGAGGGTGAGGGTGGGGGGAAGAAATTCCTCTCTTGCAGGTAACCCCAGGATTGAGAGTGAGGAACCTCTGAATAACTGTTACACCTGTGTTCCCACATCGTGTGGCAACTGCTCCAAAGTAATTTGCATATCATATGTTAAGCATATATAAATTGTACAATTTATACAAAAAATGTTTCTTGGGCACCAAAGATATGTCCTGCACTAGGACATGAAGCCATGCAGTAAGTAAAACAAATGGCTGCACTCAATAGCACTTGTAACCTAGGCTGGCTGGGGAGGCAGACAATAATTTGGACATGGGCAGGTGTATGGCAGTGTGAGTTAGAAAGACATATGGAGTGAGGTGGGCGAGGAGAGAGGAGGTTCCTGTAGTAGGTGCTATTTCTCCTGAATCCCAAGAGTAGTTAGGAGCAGTCCAGAGAGGAGGGGAGAGGGTACTGCAAACTTTCAGAAGCTCGTTGCCTAGGCATTGAAGAGATTTTTTAATACATGGTTTTCCATGTTTCATAAATCCTTAGTGTTATTAAGGTAGTAAATGTAATAGCCCTTATAAATTAAGGTAGAAAAACTTTCATCATTGAATCTATTTTTGGTTCTAAGAATTAGAACACTAGGATTTGGAATGTCTAGAATCTGTGACTTGGAAGTCAAGGGAATTTGCCCTAATATAGGCTGATGTGATCAAGCTACATGGGCATCTGCAAATCATATCCTCAGGTTCCCCCTCTGTAACTTTGGGGCTTAACTTAATAAGAGAGCCCATGTATCTCTCAAAGGAAGTTGCTTTCCCTCCCCTTCCCCAATCCCTTGCCTTCTCCTCCTCCTTCTCCTTCTCCTTCTCCTCCTCCTGCTCTTTCCTCTTCCTCTTCCTCTTCCTCTTCCTCTTCCTCTTCTTCTCTCGCTCTCTCTCATCCAGGCTTAGAATTCCTTGCAATAAGAAACAAAGAGTGAGAGCAGGACAGGAAAGAACTGTTTGTTCTGGGAGATTTCTATCAGCTATATCCACTGTTCCAGGGAGTACATTTTATGCTATCTTCCTGAAGAAAATTAATGGGATTTATGGGTACTGAAAATTACCCAGAAACCTCACATTAAACTAGGAAGAGGAGTGTATTTTTCTGTTTAGGGTTACAGTGGCTTGATATGGTTAAACAGATGTGCATTAGTTTCCTGGAACATGTTTCCAAAATAGTGGTAATAATGGTGATGATAATGAAAATGGTAGTTATTAATAAAGGGCTTACTCTATAATAGGCTTTATAGAGGTTTACACACATTATCTCTTTTATTCCCTAAAATGATGCTATGAAGTTGCAATTGTGATTTCTTCTGATTTACAGAAGAGAAAAGTGAGGCTTAGAGATATTTAGTCAATTATCCAACTTCACACCATTAGTAAATGACAGAGCTGTCGAATATGACGCCATCTTGTACATTACTGCTATATTATTCTGCTGTACTTTGAAAGTCTGCCAACTTGTATGATGCTCATTACCCACTACCATTTTTTTTTTCTGGTTTATGTTGGAATTGAGTAACATTTCTAGAAGACGTTGTTGATATATTTAGGCGATTTTTAGAATTGTATGGAATAAGATCCTGGCATTGAGTAACTGTATAGTTAGGTGGTGCTGAGTACCCAGGTTTTTCTGGACTGAGTTTTAGAAAGAAGAAGGGAAAGGTAAGCCTTCCTAAATGGAAAGAGCAATACACATGGATCCCAGCTTACCACTTACTAGCTGTGTAACCAGAGGCAAGTCACTTAATCCTTCTTGGCTATTGTATAAAATTTGAGGTGGGGATAATGGTTTTTATAACAATGTCAAAGGCAGGGTAAGTGATAAGATGGGTGTGAAAGTATCCAGCCCTGTGCTTGGAACATCATTCAGTGTTCATCGATCCCAGGAAGTTCCTGGCAAAGTTGAAACACATTTCCAAAGACTGAATTTTAGCAAAAGGATTTGAGGAAGGGGAAAATAGATAGCAATTTTGCTAGGGTTTCTTGGTAATTCTTAAAGGAAAGCAACAGAATAAAAATCAACTAGAAAATATGATTGTGATTAATGAATAAAATCAAATTTAAATTTCAGTATAAATAGATAAACATGATCTCAATTATTGCTGTGAACTAGTAAATGGCAGCCCGACTGGAATATGGCAGGGTCAGGGGATCCCTTGTGTTAAAGAAACAGACCTGAGAGCAGGCCTAGGGGAGTAGAAAGCATATGCACAGTTGAAAATTCAAGAAAATCTAAACAAGAAATTATTTGGGCCAAGAAAGAACAAAAAAAGAAAAGTATGAAATTATTAATTTTATAGAGTACAGTACAAACTGAAATCCAGCTTGGATAAGTCAATTCAGTTTAACTTAAAGTTACCTCTTCCACTTATAGTCAAAGGAACTGGTGGCAAAGATTTTTAAAAATAAAGAAATAAGTTCTGACTTTAAACAACTGATAAGTTGGTGGAAGTGAGGAGAGCAGATGATGGTATATTTTGTCTGGTTTCAACTGAAAGAGCAAAGCATGAGAAAAATACTTAACTTTATTATCACTCCTCTCCTCACCTCCAACCGCTCAGAGAATGGGATCTTCCTCCCATGCGCCATATCTCTCTGAATTGTGGCACTACCTCCCTGACTTCCCAAGCCAAATTTATCTTAATATGCTGACATCAGAGTTTTTAAATATAGTTTAAAATGGCAGTTGTAATGTTCAAGAAAAAAATTAACCTTGCTCAGTAACTTGAAACAAATCATGCCCTGTAAATATTTTATTTTTCAATACATTTCTTAGGAGAACCCACTTGCATTTTTAGAACAGTTTTATGTTTATAGGAAAATTGAGCAGAAAGTACATAGCTTTCATGTACCCTCTCAGCTCCCCCAACTTGTCAGTTCTGGGCCCCAACACATTTCCCTTATTATCTTGTATTAGTGTGGTATATTTTTTACAATTGGTGATCCAGATATCAGTACATTAATATTAACTAAAGGCCATGGTTTACACTGGGCTCATTCTTTGTGCTAAACAGTGCTATGTCATTTTGACATTTCATGTTATATATCCATTGTTACAATCTCATACAGAATAGTTCCACTGCCCTAAAATCTTCTGTGCTCCAACAATTAACCTCTCTTCCCTTCCACCCAAACCCCTGGCCACTGATCTTTTTATTGTCTCTGTAGCTTGGCCTTTTCCAGAATGCCACGTATTTGGGATGATGCAGTATGTAGCCTTTTCAGACTTGGTTCTTTAACTTAGCAATATGCATCAACACATTTTGAATGAATGCTTTCAATGTACAAAGCATTGAGCTAGAAGCTAGATTTATAAAAATCCATGCCTATAATGAACTCTTGATCTAATAAGACAAGCAAATATGCAAATAAATAAATTACAATAGATAGAGTAAGTACAGGAGTCATTAAAAGTACATAGAGATAGCGTGAGAGGAAACAAATTATCTACAGATGGGAGTAAATGGAGAATAGATTAGGTAAGCTACCCAAAGCAAATACTTTCTAAGCTGGGTTCTGAGAGATGGGTAAGGGTTTTACAAGAACAAATGCGTCATCATTCTCTAGTTTCTTTATTTTGACAATTCCAGGAGTCATTTACGCTACTAGAGGTTAGGGGTGATCAGGCAGGCAGGTGAGCAGTTAGGGGTGATCAGGCAATCAGGCAGGTGAGTGGTTAGGAGCCAGTGGTCCTGGATTGTGAGAGGGTGCAGTCCTCTAAATTATCCACTCTCCAACCTGAGTAAGAAATGATAATTTAGGCTGTAGGCCTCTCCAGACACTTAGATTTTCCACCCTTAAACAAAAGCATTGTGAATAAATATCCATAGAGCATTGAATTCATAAATGTGTAATAAGAAATTAATGAGCATGTAAACACCATTAACCTTTTTTCCCCCCAGTTCTCATGAAAGTACTATCTTGAGTTGATTAGCACAATATTGATAGTGATGGTCAAGTGCAACAACTTCCCATATCCTTTACCTAGTGTCAGAGGTAGGCAAAGGAAACAAAAAGGAAACATTAGAGAAGCAAACACATGAAAGAGACTGAGGAAAGGTGAAGAGAGAGAAGTAAGTATAGACAAATCTATAATAATAAAAGCATATTACGCTAATTAGACTAGACATCATTCTGGATATCCTTCCAAATGAAACCGTGGCAGCCAGGGCTGAGGCAGAGGTGGTTAGGGATGATCAGGCAGGCAGGCAGAGTGATTAGGGGTGATCAGGCAGGCAGGCAGACAGTGTGGTTAGGGGCAATCAGGCAGGCAGGCAGGCGAGTAGTTAGGAGCTAGTGGTCCTGGATTGCAAGAGGGTGTAGGCCGGGGTGAGGGATCCCCCCCATGCACGAATTTCATGCACCAGGCCTCTAGTTATTGGATATTTTCCTAGCACTTTTCTCAGCATCCTTTCTAGACCATTCTGTGATTTGCCATTACTGACAACTCACTGTCCTTGTATAGAGATTGTTTTCTGTAGAAGAACCTTCATTATATACTTTTTGCTTCAACATTTCTCTTTCTATACATTTTTCTAAATAATTTTTTGAAATGTATGCAAAGGTGTCTGTACAAAGAAATGATTTTCAGTGTTGTTTCATGATCAAAATAGGAGCAACATAAATACCAATAATAGAAAACTGGTTTCAAACTGTCATGTAGCCACACAATGAAAAAGAATGGTACTGTTAAAAAATGTATTGTCTTAACTTGTTGGTCTCAAAATTCTTTGACCCTCTTACAAATTATAGAGAATGCCAAATAACTTCCTTGTGTGTGAATTATATATATCTAGTCAATCAATCTTTTTGTTCCAATGGTATAGTTCAACTCTGCCTCCTCTTTACTGAACACTGGGGCCAGGTCACCAGGCACGAAATAATGGTTTCTTAAACATGCAGATAAACACAGAAACATACCAACATGTGCTTTCTAGAATGAGGAGAAAGAAAATTAATATAAAGGTTAAAAAAAAACTTCCTACACGACTTACTACCAAAAGTTGACTCTTGAGAATTCCAAGCAGACTATGAGTTAAACTGCCTCAAAACCTCAAAATCAAAATGTAAAATAATACACTATATTTTCTTTTAGAATCTACCAAGGTGGTTCTGAGGAATTTATAAGTTTCTACATAAGAACCTATTTCAGAATAAGGACAAATTGTAATGAACTTCCTGTGTTTGTTACTTTATTGTGGTATCCTTGTTTCTTGTTTAGCAATAGCTTAAGTAGGTTTTGCAAGCTGCAAAGAAAATTGTTTCATGGGTGTAGGGACAGGCTAAACAGGAATGCAGAGCAAAGAACTACAACAGGCCCTGCTGGTTTCTTACAAGCGGCCCTGAATGTTGTAAGAGACCTTCTCATTAGGAGACATGCACCTCCAAGCCAATCAACTAGCTATAGTGCCAAACCGGCTTCCAACTCATTCCTCTACCTGGCAGGATTTAGTCAAATAGTCTTCACGCTGTAAGGATTATCCTAATGCAATCATCTTGTACAATTCTTCATCCAGTGCTTGATCTCTTGGGCAGCATCCCTCAGTATCATTGCCCAATCTTTCTTTAACCCCTTCTTTTGTTGAACAGCTCAAACTGTTATAAAGTTGTTTGTTATGTTGAATATTAAAGTATCTCCTAAATAGAAAAGGATCTTTTGTTCTGATTCTATGCCCTGATATGACATAGAAAAACTTTGCTCCCTCTACCTCTTGTCATTCTTTCAAATACTTGGAAGCAACCATGATATTTTGCCTAAATATTCATTCATGTCTTTTTTATTATTTAAAGTCTTACAAATAGTAGTACATATGTCTCCTTTTTTCCCCCATTGACCTTCCCCCGGCCTCCCCTACCCCCCGGCACATGCCCTCACCCCACCCCCCAGTGTCTTGTGTCCATTGATTATGCTTATATGAATGCATACAAGTCCTTTAGTTGATCTCTAACCACCCCCTCCAACCCTCCCTAGCCTTCCCGCTGTAATTTGACAGTCTGTTCGATGATTCTCTGCCTCTGTATCTATCTTTTTGTTCATCAGGTTATAATGTTCTATATTATCCATAAATGAGTGAGATCATGTGGTATTTTTCTTACACTGAGTGGCTTATTTCACTTAGTATAACGCTCTCCAGTTCCATCCATGCTGCTGCAAATGGTAAGAATTCCTTCTTTTTTACACTGAGTGGCCAGATTATTATGATCTCTGAACACATAATAATCTGGCCACTCAGTGTATATCTTATATAATAAAAGGCTAATATGCAAATTGTCCCCTCAACAAAGAGTTTGACCAGCAGGCAGGCTGGCCAACCGCCCATGTCCCCTCCCCCTGGCCAGGCTGGCTGGACCCCACCCATGCACGAATTCATGCACCAGGCCTCTAATATATATAGAGAGGCCTGGTACATGAATACACACACACACACACACACACACACACACACACACACACACACACTGAGTGGCCAGATTATTATGCGTTCAGAGATTATAATAATCTGGACACTCAGTGTATAGCAGTGTAGTATTCCATTGTGTAAATGTACCACAGTTTTCTAATCCACTCATCTGCTGATGGGCATTTAGGCTGTTTACAAAACTTAGCTATTGTAAATTGTGCTGCTATGAACATAGGGGTGCATATATCCTTTCTGATTGGTGTTTCTGTTTTCTTGGGATATATATTCCTAGAAGTGGTATTACTGGGTCAAATGGCAGTTCCATTTTTAAATTTTTGAGGAAACGCCATACTGTTTTCCACAGTGGCTGCACCAGTCTGCATTCCCACCAGCAGTGAAGGAGGGTTCCTTTTTCTCCGCATCCTCACCAGCACTTGTCATTTGTTGATTTGTTGATGATAGCCATTCTGACGGGTGTGAGGTGGTACCTCATTGTTGTTTTGATTTGCATTTCTCAGATGATTAGTGACTTTGCGCATTTTTTCATATGTATCTTGGCTTTCTGAATGTCCTCTTTCGAAAAGTGTCTATTTAGGTCCTTTGTCCATTTTTGAATTGGATTGTTTATCTTCCTTTTGTTAAATTGTATGAGTTCTCTGTAAATGTTGAATATTAAACCTTTACTGGAGATAACATTGGCAAATATGTTTTCCCATGCAGTGGGCTTTCTTGTTGTTTTGTTGATGGTTTCTTATGCTATGCAGAAGCTTTTTATTTGATGTAGTCCCATTTGTTTATTTTCTCCTTAGTCTCTCTTGCCCTAGGATCTGTGTCTATAAAGATATTGCTACGACATATGTCTGCAATTTTGCTGCCTATGGAGTCTTGTAGGAATTTTATGGTTTCCGTCTTACATTCAAGTCCTTTAGCCATTTTGAGTTTGTTTTTGTGTATGGTGTAAGTTGATGATCTAGTTTCATTTTTTTTTTTCATGTAACTGACCAAATTTCCCAGCACCATTTATTAAAGAGACTGTTTTGACTCCATTGTATGCTCTTGCATCCTTTGTCAAATATTAATTGAGTATAATGGCTTGGGTCAATTTCTGGGTTCTCTATTCTATTTCATTGGTCTATATGTCTGTTCTTGTGCCGTGAACCATGGCTTGGTAATATAGCTTGATGTCTGGTATTGTGATCCCTCCAACTTTGTTCTTCTTTCTCAGGATAGCTGTGGCTATTTGGGGTCTTTTTTTTATTCCAGATGAATTTTTGGAGAGTTTGTTTTAGGTCTTTGAAATATGCCATTGGTATTTTAATAGGTATTGCATTGAATCTATAGATTGCTTAAGGTAGTATGGACATTTTAATGATGTTGATTCTACCAATCCATAAACATGGTATTTTATTCCATTTGTTTATGTCTTCCTCTATCTCTTTTTTCAATGTCCTGTAGTTTTCTGAGTACAGGTATTTTTAGTCCTTAGTTAAGTTTATTCCTAGGTATCGTAATTTTTTTTTGGTGCAATGGTAAATGGGATTTTTTTTAAAATTTCTCTTTCTGTGAGTTCATTCTTGGTGTATAAAAAGGCCATAGATTTCTGGGTGTTAATTTTGTATACTCCTACATTGTCAAATTAACTTATTAGGTCTAGTAGTTTTTTGATGAAGTCTTTAGGGTTTTCTATGTAGAGTATCATGTCATCTGCGAATAAGGACAGTTTTACTTCTTCTTTTTCAATTTGGATGCCTTTTATTTCTTCTTCTTGTCTGATCACTATGGCTAGTACTTCTAGCACTATGTTGAATAGGGGTGGTGAAAGTGGGCATCCTTGTCTTGTTCCTGTTCTTAGGGAAATTGGGTTTAGTTTTTGCCCATTGAGTATGATGTTAGCTGTAGGTTTGTCATATAGGGCTTTTATTATGTTGAGGTATGTTCCCTCTATTCCCACTTTGCTGAGAGTTTTTATCAAGAAAGGGTACTGGATTTTGTCAAATGCTTTTTTTGCATCAATTGATATGATTATGTGATTTTTGTCTCTAACAAAATTTTTGTTTATGTGATGTATCACATTTATTGATTTGCGGATAGTGTACCATCCTTACATCCCTGGAATAAATCCCACTTGGTCATGGTGTATGATATTTCTAATGTATTGCTGAATCTGATTTGCTAAAATTTTGTTGAGGATTTTAGCATCTATGTTCATCAAGGATATTGGCCTGTAGTTCTCTTTTTTTGTGGTGTCTTTATCTGGTTTTGGGATTAGGGTAATGCTGTCTTCATAGAAAGAGCTTGGAAGTGTGTCTTCCTCTTGAGTTTTTTGGAATAGTCTGAGGAGGATAGGTTTTAGTTCTTCTTTGAATGCTTGGTGGAACTCCCCTGTAAAGCCGTCCAGACTAGGGCTTTTGTTTGCTGGAAGATTTTTGATTGCTGTTTCAATTTCTTTGGTAATTATCTGCCTATTCAGGTTTTTTTATTCTTCTTAGTTGAGTTTTGTTTGGGAGCATGTATTTTTCTAAGTATATGTTCATTTCATCTAGGTTGTCCATTTTGTTGGAGTAAAATTCTTCATAGTATTTTTTCATAATCGTTTGTATTTCTGTGGGATCGGTTGTTACTTCACCTCTTTCATTTCTGATTTTGTTTATTTGGGTCTTCTCTATTTGCTTCTTGGTAATCCTGGCTAGAAGTTCATCAATATTGTTTATCCTTTCAAAGAACCAACTCTTGGTTTTGTTGAACTTTCGTATTGTTTTTTTGGTTTCTATGTCGTTTATCTCTGCTTTGATCTTTATTATTTCTTTCCTTCTCCTTACGCTGGGCTTTTCTTGTTGCTCTTGTTCTAACTCTTTAAGTTGTATGGTTAGATAATTTGTTACCATTGTTTCTTGTTTTTTGAGGTAGGCCTGAAGAGCTATGAACTTCCCTCTCAAGACTGCTTTCACTGTATCCCATAGATTTTGGATTATTGTGTTTTCATTGTCCTTTGTTGCCATGATACTTTTTATTTCTTCTTTGATCTCTTTGGTAACCCAGTCATTCTTTAATAGCATGCTATTTAGCCTTCAGGTGTTTGATTTTTTTAAATTGTTTTTATTGTAGTTGATTTCTAGTTTTATGCCATTGTGATTTGTGATCCGAGAAGATGCTTGATATGATTTCTATCTTCTTGAACTTGAAGAGACTTTGCCTGTGTCCCAATATAAGGTCTATCTTTGAAAATGTCCCATGTGCACTAGAGAACAATGTATATTCTGTGGCTTTGGGGTGAAATGTTCTGAAGATGTCAATTAATTCCATCTGATCTAGTGTGTCATTTAGGATTGATGTTTCTTTGCTGATTTTTTCTTTAGAGGATTTGTCTAGTGGTGTTAGTGGGGTATTAAAGTCCCCTACTATGATTGTATTGCTGTCAATCTCTCCCTTGATATCCTCCAGTTTTTTTATGTATTTGGGTGCTCCTGTATTGGGTGCATATATGTTTACCACAGTTATATCTTCTTGTTGTATCGATCCCTCTAGTATTATGAAGTGGCCTTCCTTATCTCTTGTTATGTCCTTCACTTTGAGATCTAATTTGTCAGATATAAGTATTGCTACCCCAGCTTTTTTTTCATTTCCTTTCGCCTGAAAAACCTTTTTCCATCCCTTCACCATCAGTCTGTGTGAGTCCTTTTTTCTGAAGTGGGTTTCTTGTAGACAGCAGATATATGGGTCATGTTTTCTTATCCAATCAGTTACCCTATGTCTTTTGATTGGGGCATTTAATCCATTTACATTTAAAGTTATTATTGATAGGTACTTGTTTGTCACCATTTTTATTCTTTATCCCTGTGTTTCTTCTTCGCTTCCTATTTCTTTTTTTTACAGCAGACCCTTTAGCATTTCTGGCATTGCTGGTTTGGTGGTAATAAACTCCCTTAGTCCTTTTTTTTCTGTGAAGCTCCTGATTTCATCTTCAAGTTTGATTGATAGCCTTGCTGGGTACAGTATTCTTGGATTCAGACCCTTCATTTTCATGACTTTGTATATTTCATTCCATCTCCTTCTGGCCTGATATGTTTATGTTGAGAAATCAGTCGCTAGTCTGATGGGGGATCCTTTGTAGGTAACTTTCTGTCTCTCTCTGGCCACTTTTAAGATTCTTACTTTGTCATTGGTGTTTGCCAATTTAATTATAATGTGCCTTGGCATCAGTCTTTTGGGGTTCATTTTGTTTGAGACTCTGAGCTTCTTGGGCTTGTGTGAGTTTTTTCTTCCCTATATCAGGGAAGTTTTCTATAATTATTTCTTCAAACAGGTTTTCTATTCCTTGGTCAGTTTCCTTTCCTTCTGGCATCCCTATTATGCAGATTTTGTTTTGATTCATGTTGTCCCTAAGTTCCCTTAGGCTCTTCTGCTGTTTTTTAAGTTTTTTTCTAGATGCTGCTCTGCTTGGGTATTTTTTTCCTACCTTGTCTTCTAGCTCACTGATGTGATCCTCCACTTCTTCTAGTCTACTGTTGATGCTTTCTAGTGAGTTCTTTATTGCAGTGATGTCATTTTTCATTTCTTCTAGGTTCTTCTTCATTTCCTCTTGGTTCTTATATATATTGTTCAATTTGTCTTCCAACCTTTTCAGCGACCTTATGACCATTTCTCTGAATTCTTTCTCTGACAGGTTGCTTGCCTCCATTTCGTTTACTTACTTTTCTGGTGATGCCTCCTTTTCTTTTGTATGCGGGCTCTTTCTTTGTCTCTCCATGGTCTCGCCTCTCCAGGTGTCTGGTTATGTAGCTCTCTCTCTCCTGCATTGACTTAAAGGCACAAAATACAACACAACAAGGCATGACACACAAGGCACTGAACACAAATGTATTCACGATACTAATAACCCAAATAAAGGTAACCACTAGATAAAAGAGAATTATGGGATAAAACACAAAAAAGGGGGGAGTGCAAAAATAATATTGAGGAAAGGAAAAAAAGTAAGAGAAAATAAAGAGAATAAAAAAGAAGGGGAAAAAAACTATTTATATGGGGAGAAAACTCAATTAAACAACAACTAATCCAAAAAAATGCAAACAACTAATACCCAGAGATGAATGCAAACTACAAACAACTAATAACAAGTGAGGAGAGGAAAAAACCAAAGCAAAAGAGAGAGAGAGAGAGAGAGAGAGAGAGAGAGAGAGAGAGAGAGAGAATCACACAAACAAACCTAAAAACCAATCTAATCAACAATCAAATAAACAACAATAGGACAGAGAGAAAGAAGGGCAAAACCAAACAAAATAAAACAAAAAACATAAAACCAAACCAAACCAAACAAAAAACAGAATAAAAAACCAACAACAAACAAACAAAAAAAAAAAAAAAAAGGAAAGGGAGACAAAAAAATTTGGATAGTGAAGAAAGAGAAGAGAGAAGTGTGTATGGACTTGTAGCAGGGGGTTGGAAATTAGATATATAAGTAGGATGAATTTTTAACAGGAGTTAAAAAAAAGGAATAGGGAAAATCTAAAGCAGGAATAGGGTGAGAGAAACAGGACAACAAAAGGGGGAAAGTGAGGAAGGGAGTGTTGGCATAAAGGTAAAGTTGAGATAGAGTAAAATGATGCTAAAGGAAAAATGAAAATAGAATGTAGAACATTAATTCCAAAATAAAATAAAGAGAAAATAAAATGAAACTAAAAAAGTAAAATAATAGTAGTAATAATACTGATTAAAAATAAAAATATAATAATTAAAAAGGTAAAATCAAGTTAGAGAAAAAGAAAAAAAACTTTAGTTTCTTAAGTAAAAGATGAAAAAAATAA
Organism: Plecotus auritus; assembly: GCF_963455305.1. Lineage (NCBI taxonomy): Eukaryota > Metazoa > Chordata > Mammalia > Chiroptera > Vespertilionidae > Plecotus > Plecotus auritus. The sequence goes on from NC_137773.1 coordinate 77,232,912, forward strand.
AAATGTGCAGTAGTGAAGGTCATTCACTTCCTCCACTGTTCTGTTTGGCACGCCTGTTTCCTGTCAGGTTGTCAGGACTGTATTGAAGTTCCCTGTGTTTCACCGCTCCTCTGTGTTGTAAACCACAATCCTGTTTTCAAGCAGGCAGTATTTTTTTTTGTTTCTCAGCCTGCCTTTAGTTGTATTTACACAAGAGGCAATTTGTGATTCAACCCCTGGTTGGCAGTGTTTCTGTATATAAGTCCTCTCTACCCAGTATTTAGATTTTGTTTTCCCTGCCACACTTAATGCTGGTTTGGGGGAATGGACTGCCCCATAGCTGGTTTTCTGATCATTTCTTCCTCCTCTGATCCCCAGGTTCCACAAAAACAACTTTCCCCTGCAGTCTCTGAGAGTGTTTTTAATTGGGTGATCCTATGTACTGGGCTTAGTAATCAAAAGCAAGGATTTAAAGAGAAAAAAGAGCCAGAGTAAGCATGCGAACTCACAACTTTTTAGCCCTGGCACTGCACGCGACTCTGCACATGTCTCTGAGCATATCTTTTTCCCCTGGCACAGCGCAGCCGGTTTACTGGTAAAGCTTCAGGATGCCTTTTTGTGCCCAGCCCAGCTATGGGTTGATTTCTAGAGTTCCCTTCTGTCAGCAGCCCTGTGGACCCCCTTCCACATTTGCGGACTATGCTGGCCCCAACAGCCACAGATTTTGTGGGACACAGACTTTCTCTGAACCTCTAGATCCCACTGCACACGTTTCTCCCTCCAGCCTGGATCGCAGACCTCACCTTTCTCTGGGTGAAATCTGACCTTTCTGTGAGAAGGTGCAGAGCTCGTCCGAGTCCGCATATTTGTGCTGCTTGAGACCCAGTGTTCGTGGGTTCACAGCTGGTCCCTGGGTGTTGTGGTTGTAGGGTCCCAGCAGGTATCCGATTTTTCCTGGTTGAAGGTAAGGCTAGGCTTCTGATCACAGCCACTCTCCCCTTCAAGATGGCATGGTCTCTGCAGCAGAGCTGGTCGCACCAGGAGAGATTTCAGCAGCAGTGAAGGCTGCCTGGTCAGGGGAGCCCGGTCCGGCAGTCCCCAACAGTCCCCTGGGATATAGCTGTTCTTCACTCACAAATAGACACTCCCCGTACGTCCACATACTCTCCTTTCATTCTCCCACTCACACACCATCTTTCAGCCTGCCTTCCCGTCTGTAGCCATCTTCCACATATCTAATTCATGTTTTCATCATAGAAATTTACAGTTTTTTCATCACAAGGTTTCAAGTCTCTTTACAATCCTCTCCATTTTTCTCTGGACATATTTTAAATTGAATAGTTTTCAAGATCTCATTGACAGAGAGCAGGCCGACAGCTGTGTGGGGAGGGGAACTGGGTGAGGGAGAGTAGAGGGATTGAGTTAAAAAGAAAAAACAAAGAGAAAGAATTCATGGATCCGGGCAACAATATGGTGATTACTAGAGGGAAAAGGGTGAGTTAGAAGAGGTATGGAGGGCATAAATGGTGATAGATGAAGACTTGACTTGGGGTAATGAACACATAGTATAGTGTACAGATGATGTGTTGTATAATTGTGCCCCTATATAATTTTTTTAAAATATATTTTTATTGATTTCAGAGAGGAAGGGAGAGGGAGAGAGAGATAGAAACTTCAATGATGAGAGAGAATCATTGATTGGCTGCCTCCTGACACCCCCTACTGGGGATCGAGCCAGCAACCAGGCATGTGCCCTTGACCGGAATCAAACCCGGGACCCTTCAGTCCACAGGCTGGTGCTTTATCCACTGAGCCAAACCAGCTAGGGCATGTAATTTTGTTAGCTAGTGTCACCCCAATAAATTCAATACATAAATAAATAAATACATAAATATACAATAGTTTCCTAGATCTTAACAAAAATTTTTAATTTGTGCACTGTATGAAGGAATGAGTAGTCCCATCAAATTATGCATTTCTCTGGTGCTTATATTTAAACTAGAGGCCTGGTGCATGAAATCTGTGCACAAGGGTGTGTGTCCCTCAGCCCAGCCTGCACCTTCTCCAATCTGGGACCCCTCGAGGAATGTCCGACTGCCCGTTTAAGAGCGCTGGCTCCCAACTGCTCACCTGCCTGGCTTCCTGATTGCCCCTAACTGCTTCTGCCTGCCAGCCTTATCACCCCCTAACCACTCCCCTGCCAGCCTGTTTGCCCCTAACTGCTGTCCCCTGCAGGCCTGGTCACCCCTAATTGCTCTCCCCTGCAGGCTTGGTCTCCCACAACTGCCTTTCCCTGCAGGCCCGGTTGCCCCCAACTTCCCTCCTTTGCTGGCCTGATCACCCTTAACTGCCCTCCCTTGTAGGCCTGGTCCCTCCCATCTGCCCTCCCCTGCTGGCCATCTTGTGGCACCCATCTTGTGTCCACATGGGGGCAGCCATCTTTGACCACATGGGGGTAGCCATCTTGTGTGTTGGAGTGACGGTCAATTTGAATATTATTCTTTTATTAGATAGGATTAGATAGGATAGAGGCCTGGTGCATGGGTGGGGGCCTGCTGGTTTGCCCTGAAGGGTGTGCCGGATCAGGATGGAGGTTCCCTTGGGGCGTGGGGTGGCCTGGTCGAGGGGCCTGTGGTGGTTTTCAGGCCGGCCACCCAAGCGGAGCCCCTGGTATCTGGGATTTATTTAACTTCTATAATTGAAACTTTGTAGCCTTGAGCGGAGGCCTGGGCCCACCAGGGTGTGCGGAAAGCTTGGCTTCCTCCATTGCCACGGAAACCCAAGCCTCCTGCTCTCTCCATGGCCGCAGCCATCTTGGTTGGGTTAATTTGCATACTCACTCCTGATTGGCTTGTGGGTGTGGCTTGTGGGTGTAGCAGAGTGATGGTTAATTTGCATATTACTCTTTTATTAGATAATATATATTTCAAGTATTTTTCAGATATATTGTTATCTTACCTCCTTCTCTGTATTGTACTTTTTTTAGTACTTAATTTTACTCAATATTTGAATTTCATTTTTAGCTCTGTGAAATCTAACAGTTGATACAATATGACAACCCAAGGATACTTTTGGATTTCAGATTTTTCATGCAAAACCTATCTATCTTGACCAACTCATAGAAATTTGTTTTTCCTTTTTATTTGAAAATGGTACTGAAAAAACACTATTTTGCACAGGTAAAGTTATGTTATAGGTTTGTGGCTGATGCCTATTCTGATTTGTTAATGCCCATGACATTCCAGTCACCTGCTCCTGTGTTTAGATATATGTCAAAGGGATTGAACATAGTGAGAGATAGATTTATTATAAAGCACTAGAATTTTACCCATATGTGCCCTCCTCTCAAACGATAGCAAAAAATAAACTCATACAAGCTAGTTTGTCTATAATATACACCTTAATGAAAGACTTGAAAAATTATTTTAATTAGTCAATTTCTCTATTTTTGGAATGGTGTTAGTTACAAAAGCCAAGTATTATCCAATTTTTTGGAGGACATCTATTTGGTAATTTTTTTTCTTTCTTTTTTTTTAATTTAATAAATCTTTATTGTTCAGATTATTATAATTGTTCCTCTTTTTTCCCCCATAGCTCCCCTCCACCTGGTTCCCACCCAATCTCTGCCCTTATCCCCCACCACTGTCCTCATCCATAGGTGTACAATTTTTGTCCAGTCTCTTCCTGCATCCCCCACATGACTTTCCCCCCAAGAATTGTCAGTCCACTCCCTTTCTATGCCCCTGATTCTATTATATTCACCAGTTTATTCTGTTCATCAGATTTTTTATTCACTTGATTTTTAGATTCATTTGTTGATAGATATGTATTTGTTGTTTATAATTTTTATCTTTACCTTTTTCTTCTTCTTCCTCTTAAAGAATACCTTTCAGCATTTCATATAATACTGATTTGGTGGTGATGAACTCCTTTAGCTTTTTCTTATCTGTGAAGCTCTTTATCTGACCTTCCATTCTGAATGATAGCTTTGCTGGGTAGAGTAATCTTGGTTGTAGGTTCTTGCTACTCATCACTTTGAATATTTCTTGCCACTCCCGTCTGGCCTGCATAGTTTCTGTTGAGAAATCAGCTAACAGTCATATGGGTGCTCCCTTGTAGGTAATTAACTGTTTTTCTCTTGCTGCTTTTAATATTCTCTCTTTGTCTTTTGCTCTTGGCATTTTAATTATGATGTGTCTTGGTGTGGTCCTCTTTGGATTCCTTTTGTTTGGGGTTCTGTATGCTTCCTGGACTTATAAGTCTATTTCTTTCACCAGGTGGGGGAAGTTTTCAGTCATTATTTCTTCAAATAGGTTTTCAGTATCTTGCTCTCTCTCTTCTTCTGATACCCCCATAATTCTGATGTTGGCACGCTTGAAGTTGTCCCAGAGGCTCCTTACACTATCTTCATATTTTTGGATTATTTTTTTCTTTTTGCTTTTCCGGTTGAGTGTTTTTTGCTTCTTTGTGTTTCAAATCTTTGACTTGATTCTTGCGATCCTCTAGTCTGCTGTTAGGTCTCTGTATAATATTTTTTATTTCAGTCAGTGTATGCTTAATTTCTAGTTAGTCCTTTTCCATATCCTCGAAGGTCTCGCTAAATTTATCGGCCTTTTCTAGGAAATTCTTGAAAAACCTTATAACCGTGGTTTTGAACTCTATATCCAGTCATTTGCTTTCTTCCATTTCTTTCATTTTTTACCTGTTTCTTTGTCTCTGCATTTTGGCTGCTTCCCTGAGTTGATAGAGTGGGTTTGTGTGCTAGGTGTCCTATAGGGCCCAGTGGCTCAGCCTCCCCAGTTACCTTAGGTGGTCACTCTTGGTGCACCCCTTTGTGGGCTGTGTGCACATCTTGTTTTAGTTAAGCCTTGATTATTGTTGGTATCACTGGGGGAATTGACCTCCAGGCCAATTAGCTGTGAGGATCAGCTGTGTCTACACTGGGAGAACTTCTGTGCTGGAGACACTCTTATGAGACAAGACTTGCAAAAGCCTCTGTGCTCAGCTTGGATGGGGTGGAGTCTCAGGGCGGAGCAGACAGCATTGGTTTCCTGTCAGCCCTGCTCTAATAGGCCCCTGTGTCTCAGTGTCCTGTGGTAATCACTGCAAGCACCTCTGAGAGAAAGCTGCCTTTGAGTTCTGCCCACTGCCAGACAGTCCAGTTTCTCCCTGAATGAGTCTGGGTCCCCAGAGTCTCACCCGGAACTGGAGTTCAGTGCAGTCGGGAGCTTTTGTCTCCCTCCCGCTTGAGAAAGCCAGCCGTACACTCAGTTGCCCACCCTCTCCGTGCGCACGCCTGGATACCTCTGCCTTCCACAGTTCCTCTGAGTCTCAGTGTGCTTTTCTCTTTCCTGACAGTCGAGTTTCACCCTGTATGAGTCTGGGTCCACAGAGTCTTGACTGGAACTGGAGTTCAGTGCAGTCGGGAGCTTTTGTCTCCCTCCTGCTTGAGAAAGCCAGCCACGCACTCAGTTGCCAGTCCTCTCCATGTACGCGTCTCAGTACCTCTGCCTCCTGAAGCTGCTCTGAGTCTCAGTATGTTTTTCTCTTTCCTTCTAGTTGTAGAATTTCTACTCAGCCAGCCTTCCTGTGGTTCTGGATGATGTCCATTTTGTCTTTTAGTTGTAGTTTTGAAATTGTTGTGTGAGACAGCAGTTTAGGTGTTTACCTATGCTGCCATCTTGGTTTCTCCTATTTGGTAATTTCTTTTAAAGTTTATCTCTTTTGGGGAATCTTAAAAGCAGCAAGAGAAAAGCAGTTTAATACAATAAGGGAGCTCCTGTAAGACTGTCTACTGATTTCTCAACAGAAACCTTATGGGTGAGAAAGCATTCTACAGGAAACAAAGTGATGAAAAGCAAGGACCTACAACTAAGACTACTCTATTGAGCAAAGCTCTCATTTAGAATCAACACCACCAAACCAGTATTATATGAAATATTAAAGGATCTTCTTTAAGAAGAAGAAAAAAAAGGTTAAAAATATGAACAATAAAGTGGCAATAAATACATATCTATCAACAATTGAATCTTAAAAAAAAAACAAAATAAATGAACAAACAGAACAGAAACAGATTCATAGATGCAGAGAACATTTTGAGAGTTGTCAGATGGAGCGGTGTTGGGGAATGGGTGAAAAAGGTGAAAGGACTAAGTCCAAATCAGTAGTTACAAAATAGTCATCAGGATATAAAGTACAGCATAGGGAATATAGTCAATAATATTGTAATGCTTAGGTGTCAGATGGGTATGATATTTATCAGGAAGATCACTTAGTAAGTTATGTAATGTCTAATCACTAGGTTGTATACCTGAAACTAATATAATATTGTATGTCGACTGTAATTGAAAAATAAAAAATTATATTACCCAACTTGTATAATTGAGCGTTGATATATCAATGAGAAACATTAATCGGCTGCCTCCTGCACGCCCCCTACAGGGGATTGAGCCCACAACCCAGGCATGTGCCCTGACAGGGAATTGAACCAGTGACCTCTGGGTTCATGGGTCGATGCTCAACTGCTGAGCCACACCGGCGGGGTGCTAGATTTTTTTTCATTATATCATCCTTTAATTCCCACTAAAGAAGACATTATCTATAATAATAAAAGTATAATATGTTAATTAGACCGGACGACCTTCTGGATGAAGCCGGGGCTGTGAGGAAAGCCCAGGACCCAGGTGCCAGAGGGAAGCCGGTGTGGGCAGCAGGGGTGGGGAAGGAAGGCCTACTCTTGCATGAATTTCGTGTATCGGGCCTCTAGTACTTTAATAATGTTCTGGAAATCCTAATTAGTACAATTAAGTAAGAAAATAATTTAAGAGTTAAAGTACTTCTTCAGAAGAAGAAGGAGGAGAGAAAGATGAAGAGGGAGAAAGTAGGAGAAGGAGAAAGAAGAAGAAACTTCCCAGAAGTCACAGAGTCCACAAGAGGCTCTGACCTAAGTAGTGAGGTCAGTGGAGCTGGGTCTGGAGGGGTGCCTTTTGGAAGTAGATGCTTTATCAGTGAGGAAGGGGGCAAAGGAATTAATCTTTCTTGGCTCTAATTACTCTGTCACTCTCCCTCTTCCAAATCCTTAAAGACCCTGCATATCCTGGGCCAGCGGTCAGCAAACTCATTAGTCTACAGAGCCAAACATCAACAGTACAATGATTGAAATTTCTTTTGAGAGCCAAATTTTTTAAACTTAAATGTCTTCTAATGTCACTTCTTCAAATAGACTTGCCCAGGCCTTGGTATTTTGTGGAAGAGCCACACTCAAGGGGCCAAAGATCCACTTGTGGCTCGTGAGCCGCAGTTTGCCGACCAAGGTCCTGGGCCAGTGGTCGGCATACTGCAGCTCGCGAGCCACGTGCGGCTCACGAGCCGCAGTTTGCTGCTCTGTTGACTAATGAGTTTGCCGACTACTGGGATAGGGGCTTAATCACAAGGAAAAACAATAGCCTGTAATTATTGGAATCGAGAGTCTAGGTCAGTGGTTGGCAAACTCATTAATCAACAGAGCGGCAAACCGTGGCTCGCGAGCCGCATGTGGCTCGCGAGCCACAGTTTGCCGACCACTGTCCTGGGCAATCATTTAAAACTCACTAAATGGTCTTTGAATTTAAAATATTACCAGAAGAAAACGTATGTAAATTCATTTATAGTCTTTTAATGAAGACATTTCTAAGAATGACACAAAACCCAGAAGTCAAATGAAAAATGATTGATTCATTTGCATCAGAATTAGCAGATTTTATAATGAAATACCTCATACATGTGATAATAGTATCATAGTTCTGTTTTTAAAAAGTTTTTGTCTTTAGAAATACATAGTGAAATACTTGTAGACAAAATAATATGATGTCTGGGATCTATTTCAAAATGACTTGGAGCGGCGTGGGGGTGAAGCATGGTAATGAGTACATGAGGTACTTTTCTCTCTATGTTTTTATGTTTGATTTTTCCATAATAAAATTGTTTTATATGCCAATCTTATAGTTTTAGATCCCTCTTTATTTCACATGCTTCTTTAGATGGAGTTTGCTCACTATGTTATAATTATAAAAAGAAAAAAAAAACATGAAGTTTATCTCTTTTAAGGAAAATGTGCTATTTGAAATGAGTCCTTTCTATGCAGCTTGGTCAACATGTAAAACAATGCATTGTTCTCAGCTTCAATGGTTCTCTGTGACTATCTTCTTTGGATCTCTGTCCTTCATCCAGCTTTGAATCCGGATACATGACTTTCCTGCCAGAAGTTAATGCTTATTTCTCATTTGTTTTCATTTCCTGTTGCCTTCAGAGCTCCACAGAGGGAAGGTGCTCTATCTATGATCTCTAAGGCATGTGGCTTTCCCAGGCAGATTGTTTATTTAATAAAAAAGATAGAAGAGAGGTGCACTCTATTTGTTTGGAATTATATAAATATTCTTTAAAAAGAGGATTTCCTCATTTATTCCACTTTAGTCTTCCTGTTCAGGGAGAGTTTTAAGTGTACCTTTCATCACTATATGATGACAGTTATAATTATACCAAATATATTAAAGACATTGAGAATAAGTAAAGAAAAATGGAATAACAATTCCTGAATTCTCTTCATCTGTATTTTAAATGTAGGATTACTACATCTGTTTGTATTCAAAACCATTGATCATTGTAAACCCAACAATAAAAGCAGCAGACATAGTGCTGTACTAATAGCTCAATTTGGATGGAAATTGTGAAAGAAGAGACTGATAACTAATTGTTTTACATGTCGATCTTATAATTTTATTTCCCTCTTTATTTCACATTCTTCCTCAGATGGAGTTTGCTCACCAAGTTATAGTTGAAGTTGAAAAAGTCTTTAAAAGGTAGCAGAAAATATTTTCAATGAGAAATTATTTGTTTTCTATACCCCCTGACATCATCTTGTGATTCAGGTTTTAAAATAAACATAGAACTCGATAACATTAATAAACCTTACAATATTTTACATGATATTAAATATAATTAGTTCTATATGTACCTATGGTGGGACACGTGGTAGCACAGAGAGAAGAGAAACAGCAATGATTAAAATAATATTAAGAATAACATTTTAGCTGTAGCTGGTTTGGCTCAGTGGATAGAGTGTTGGCCTGAAGACTGAAGGGTCCTGAGTTTGATTCTGGTCAAGGGCACATGCCCAGGTTGCAAGCTCAATCCCCAGTAGGGGGCGTGCAGGAGGCAGCTGATCAAGGATTCTCTCTCATCATTGATGCTTCTATCTCTCCCTTCCTCTCGGAAATCAATAAAAATATATTTAAAATAATAACATTTTATAATAAATGTCAATGATTAACAAAATGTGATATACAATATTTCTATAAATATATTACACATTATCTATGTTGCATATAACATTACATATATTTATAATACATATATTGTAATTATATTATCTCATATTTTAATATATATGTTTGTTTTGTGTAATACATATTATTTATAGTACATACATCTAACCTAATAATAGACAAACATGTAAATTGACTGTACCTCTGCTACGCCACCAGCCAATCAGGAGTGATATGCAAATTAACCCAACAAAGATGGCGGTTAATTTGCATACACAGGCATTCTGCCCCACCCCCAGTCTCTCAGGGCCTCTGGGCAGCGTGGGAAGGCAGGGCAGGAGTGGAAAGAGGCAGCTCCAGGGCCTGAGCGGAAAGGGGCTGGGCCGGAGTGGAAAGGTGGGCCGGCAGCCAGGGAAAGGAAAGTCCATTCTAGCACGAATCTTCGTGCATCAGGCTTCTAGTATTTAATATAATAAAATGACAATAGTATTTTGTTTTTACTTATTTCTTTTAAAATTGCCCAATAGTATGTCATGCTTCATGCTATAGGCTTTATGTATTATCTCATTCATGTTTGTGCCTCTCAGTGAGGTAAGTCCGACTTTATGTCCATTTTAGCATAAGGAAACAGGAGGGAAGATATTAAGTTATATGCTCATGACAACAGAGATAGTTAGTGGCACACGTGGGGCAGAGCCCTACTTTACTAGAACCTCCACTTTTGTTTATAACCCCATTATATAAAAAAAGTAGTATAATAATACTGACTTTGTAATTCTTCACAGGACTTTGATTTTTGTATTAGATTTCCCTTAAAATTATATTTAGCCTAGTAGAATGTTGAAATGGTTCTGCTATTTCCAGAGCACAGACTTTGCTGAATGACCAGCACTAACCGTGGCTGGGATTTTTAATTTGCATGGGCTAACTAACCTATAAAGTAAGTGACTGTGTAGATAATAATAAAGACTCACATTAAAAACATGAGGAGAGGATATTTTGAAAGATTGTTTTCACAGGACTTCCTTGGTCCCTATTAAAATGTTATTTGATTTTATTAGAAATGACATGATAACAGTAAAAACAACTTTTTCTAAGAGTAAATCACTTTTACTACAATTGTTTACTATACTATCTATTACTATTACTATCTATAAGAAGAAAAAATTCAAAAGAGAATAAAATAATAAGCAAGCAGAAGTTATAAAATGAGGTAACTGTTAGTTTAATAGACATCAAGAGATACCATGTTTTCTTCTTTATTGCAAAATCTCTACAGTGACTGATGGCAAAATTCTTTAATAATAAACTTGCCTGAAAGGATAGGTGTTAAATCATTATGAGAAATCCCTATGAGTTATTTACCAAACTACATTTACTTTACAAAAAAGCAACTATAATAACAAGCTAGCATACAAATAACTTTGAGGCACCATTGGGTAGAAAGAGTAAAAAAGGAGACTGAGTCATAAGAAGCAATTCAGTCCTCACAAAATTACATCTGGTTTCTGTTATTTAATAACATGCTTAACAATCTAGAGTCCTAACTGATAGTATAAACACTGCTTAGACAATATTTTTATTACCTGATCAAACTTTAACTTCTACTTTTTCATTATTGAGGAAATAAATGTACTTGAATTTTCTATTCAGATTGAACAATTACAGTGAACATTGGAATTCCTAAGAGAATAAAGACATGTATCCTTTTACATCAGTTTTGTCGAATTTTGAGGCTAAAATGTTACGGTAGTAACCTGGACGTGTGTCAGTTGGGGCATCGTTTCATATGATAGGGTGAACATTCATACATCAGGTACTGATAATTTTTTCTCAGAGTATTTTTATAGTATGGTAAACATTTCTGTATAAAAATACTGAAGTAGCCCAGCCAGTGTGGATCAGTGCCGATCCATGAACCAGGAGGTCTTGGTTTGATTCCCAGTCAAGGCCCATGCCCAGGTTGCAGGCTCAATCCCCAGTAGGGGGCATGCAGGAGGCAGCCAACCAATGATTCTTTCTCATCATTGATGCTCCTATCTCTCTCTCCCTCTCCCTTCCTCTCTGAAATAAATTATATATATATATATATATATATAGTGAAGTAAAACCATCAAAATGACCATTCTAGCTCAACATAATTACTTCAAACAAAGAAGGCAAGATTAATATAAATTCCTATCTAAATCATGATATCTATAAATATAGATGACCTTATTTAAGGAGAAAAGAAATGTATTCAAACCACAATGAAACAGCAGAGAAAGAAAATGTCATGGATTCAATGTTATGCAAGGGACACATCATGTTCTTGAAACAGTAAGAGGTTATCAAGCATTTTACCACAGCTTCTTGAAGTTGATACTTGACCTTTAGATTTGTCATGCATACTACATGATTTTCTTGTTTGGAGTTGCACTGGTTTTGTTTTGAGGTGAAGTCCATTAATTATTCTGCTATTATTTTTTTTATTTAGAATTTTGGATATTATTTCCAGGAGATTCAGAATTTAAAGTGCCTCAAAATCTTTGAACTCAGAAAGGTAAAGGAAGTTTCTTTATGTCAAATATTATGATAAAAGCAAAGTTAAAAAGCAAACAAGCACTGACTAAATGTTGGATAGACTTGACTAGTTTTCTTTGTCTTCACCTTAGGCATACATTGAAAGCTTATTAAAATGTATCAACTATGTAACAAATATTATAAAAAATCATAGCTCTGGAATCTTCTTGGTTCCTTTAGGCAGAACCATGTGGGAAACAAACACGTGAAAGAAGTATTATTGTGCAAAGGAACAAAGAGTTAAGGGCTTTACACATTCCCTCAACAATGGTTCCTATTATGCTCAACTGTACTGTCAGGGCATCTGTCAGTCTTTTTCAGTTTCTCCCTTTTGCTGTAAGTTAAGACAAGCTATTGCTTTCTCTTTTGTCCTTGGTTTTGGGTTACATTAATTCACCACTGTTATGTGCCAGATATATCTTTGACCAAGATGCCTAGTTCTTCTGTTTTTCTCTTCTAGGCGAAGAATTGTAATTGTTTGAGCCTGTCACCATAGTTCTTTTGTGTCAAAACTTTCATCCCCAGGAAGATTTCCTTCTTGGGCTTTCCAGAGTCCTCTAGGGCATTCAGAAACCAGAGTTAGTTATCACTGATATAATTCACTGTCTTTATTTCCTAGTTAGGATTATCTCATAAGATTTTTCTTCACAGCTTTTATGATGCCTTTGATATTATGACCAAAAAAAAAAAAAAAAGCATGCATGGATGAATTGAAACAGTGTAGAATAACGCTAAGAGTGTTTTGTTTTTATTAATCCGCACCTGAGGATATTTCCATGATTTTTAGAGATTGGAAGGGAGGTGGAGAGACAGAGAAAGAGAAACATCAATGTGAGAGAGACACATTGATTGGTTGACCAGGGCCAGGGATCAAGCCTATAACTAAACTAAAGTATGTGCCCTTGACCGAAATCGAACCCCGAGACCCTTCAGTCCACACGCCAACACTCTTAACCACTGAGCCAAACTTGCTAAAGCTATTTTTTAAAATATATTTTTTATTGTTGATAGTATAGAGATATCTCCCATTCACCACCCCCCCACACACCCTCTCCTCGCAGCCCCTACCCACCCCTACCCCCAGGTCTTCACTACCCTATTGCCAGTGCCCATAGGTTATGCATGTAAGTATATAAGTTTTTTGATTTATCTCTTCTTGTCTGCCCAACCCCACAATGAGGTACATCAGTCTGTGGCTATTTGTTGTTTTGAGAAAGAGAGAGAGAGAGAGAGAGAGAGAGAGAGAGGAACATTGGTGTAAGAGAGACGCATCATTGGTTGCCTCCTGTACCCACCCTGACCAGGGAGGGGATAGAATCTGCAACCCAGGTACTGCCCTTGACTGGGTACCAAACTCAAGACCCTTCGTTGCTCGGGCCAATGCTCTAACCACTGAAAAACACTGTCCAGGGCTTTTTTATGCATTTGAAATTAAAGAGGGAGCAAATGTAAGGAAGATTACCTGGAGGTGGGAGAAAACAAGGTGGGGATTGGATTCCAGGATAGTTAAGATTATGTATTCTCTTGAGGGTGAGTTTGCTTATTTCAAAGATGTGTTAACCCTAGATGAGCAAAAACAATGAACAGAGCTTACTTTAGGCAAAGATAAACTAAAAATGCTATATGCTGGAGTGTGACTACCCACTATAATGTGCCCAGTTAGGAACTTTTGATTGGATCACCCTGTGAGGTTACTTCCCAAAGAATCCCTTTTTCGTCCACAGTAGGTGGTTACTTTTTTACTATTGGCCAAGTCTTGTTTGCTCCAAGTAAGAGCTAAATGTATACTTACAAAATTTAATTGAATGAAATCTAGCAGTATATTGATCAAAGACAAGAGAGTATTTCATAAGACTGTTTTTTTCCTAAATTTAATTCAATTATACTCACAAGGATTTTTGAAGAATGCTTTTATTCTAATTTAATTAAAATTCAAGGTAGAGAATTAGGACAGTTATTGGAAGTTCATGGTTAAATAAGTATAACTATAGTGAAATCTCACCAGGGGAAATAATTTTTTTTCCCCTCAACTGAGGACATGCTTTTTATTGATTTTAGAGAGAGGAAAGGAAAGAGAGAGAGAAACATTGATTAAGCCCTGACCAGGAACAGAACCCACTATCTTTTGGTGCATGGAATGATGCTCCAACCAATTGAGCCACACTGGCCAGGGCTTTTTTTATTTTTTAATGAATTACTCTTAAAAATATTTTTAATTGATTTTTTGAGAGAGAGAGAGAAAAAAAAACATTGATGTGAGAGTACAACACAGATCAGCTGCCTCCTGCACACCCCCCACCAGGGATTGACCCCATAACCCAGGCATGTGCTTTGACTGGGAATCAAACAGGAAACCTTTCAGTGCATCTGATGATGCCCAACCAACTGAGCCACACCGGCCAGGGCACAATGGGAAATAACGTTATCTGTTTTTAATGCTTTTACTCTTCTGTCCAATGTTTCTTTAATAAGAATCAGACTTAGATTTTAAAGGACCTTAAAATATCATCAAAATTGAGAAACTGTATATATTTTGTTACTGTTTGATTGAATGTTTCTCCTTTCAACTGGTTGTTTTGGTATCAATTCAGCTCTGATACTTAAATATGAAGAGCTGCTATTGACTCTAAATCATGGAGTTTGTTTTTCAAGTTTGCTCTTACCTTATCAGGGAATTTAATCAGCTAGGAGCTTGCTACTGATGACCACTAGGAAATTGAGTACGTGATTTTTGTCAGTGGTGAAGAGATTATTTTCTGAATATATGTATGTAAACAAAGAATAGACTTCCACTTTAGCTTTACAAGTGCTTTGAGAATAAATTCAAATGTACTTACTAGAGGTTTATTTGTTTTAAAAATTAGTTTTAAACTTCAGCTACCTAGATTTAGTTATTCTTAGTTTTGTTATTAGTTATTTATTTATTAATTACAAAATTCAATTGGAATTTAAGTCAAATCCCCTAGAGCAGTGGTTCTCAACCTTTCTAATGCCGCGACCCTTTAATACAGTTCCTCATGTTGTGGTGACCCAGCAGTGTCGCCTAAGACCATCGGAAAACACAGATATTTACATTACAATTCATAACAGTAGCAAAATTACAGTTATGAAGTAGCAACGAAAATAATTTTATGGTTGGGGGTCACCACAACATGAGGAACTGTATTAAAGGGTCGCGGCATTAGAAAGGTTGAGAACCACTGCCCTAGAGACACGTGTAGCAAATGTGTGAAATCAAGAGAAACTACTAAGTATAAATTATTAATGGTAATTATTCTAGAAACAATTCTCTAAAGACCTGGTTCTCCACAGAACTATTTATTTTAGAGAAAATGAAGTGGAAAGATTAAATGACCTAAAATTACCTCACCTTCTTAACTTCCCTATGGTATTTTCTTTTTTTTTTTTTTTATTCACTTGATTTTTATTTTATTTTTATTTATTTATTTTTTTAATTGTTTGAAGTATTAAAAATAGTAGTACATATGTCTCTTTTTTTTCCCCATTGACCTCCCCCCACCCTCTGGTATTTTCTTTTATAAGTTATTTATATATCAAGACTAAAGACTGGGTGGGAAAACTGCTGAAATCAGATAACAGTGTTTTATGAATCTAGTGATTACAAAGGGATGCAAATAACTGATAAAGAGGTTGTATTTATATATCTTCAAGACTATCACCACCCTTTTTGAAACAGACTTGATTCTTCTCTAGCAATTAAAATAATACAACTCTACTTTGTTTTATAAATAAAACATTGGGAGACAATGCTCCAACAAAGATAAAGTTTATTTGGGTTAATGAATATCTTGTCATTAATATCTTGTCATTAATGTCTTGTCTTTAATTTCTTTAGCCTGCACATATATTACAAACGTAATCATTATAATAGGACTATGAGTCAACAAAGCAAAGGCTATTAAATTGTTCTGCAGGGTTCAATCCCTTGTTGGGAAGCAACCAATGGATGTTTCTCTCCCTGTGTCTCTCCCCTTCCCTTCCACTCTCAATGGAAGAATGTCCTTGGGTGAGGATTAACACACACAAAATAATTGTTTTTGAAGAATCAGAGACATTTTTGAAAAGACGGTAAGCTTTCTTCTGACTTGAAGTAAATAGGCGATCATTAGGTGAACAAGTGAGGTCAAAGAGAAAAGAAGTACAAAACTACTGGGGTGTGAGTTAGGATTAAACATTTAAAAATTTGCAAATAGTTCTGGTTTGACATATTTGGTTTGGCATTCTGGTTTGAAATCATTGATGCATACGAAGACGATGGAGGAAAATATGTGGTTAAACCCAGGTCTTATGTGCTCCTTGAAGATAATTGGTCTTTTTCCTGTGAGTAACAGGGGTTACTGAAGGATTTTAAGCAGAGGTTAACAAACATGTTTTAAAGGTTACTCTGATAGTTGGATAACTTGTTTAAACATTTTTAGTTTTCATTGTATTTATTTATTTGTATAGATGATAAACATGCTTTCATTCTTTATTACTATGTGTTAAGATGAAAAGGAAGAAAGAAAAGAAAGTCAGAAAAGGAATAACAGGAAAAAAAAATCCCAAATATTTTCTTTGAAAAACACCTTGACTTTAAAAATGGATAGATAGCTACTTCCAGAACTTGTTAGTAAAATGGTATTTGGATTGGAAGCAAAGACATTCTTGAATTTTTTCTCTCATATTAGTGACAGTCTTAACTTATTTAATATTTCATTTGTTTATTTATTTATTTTACTTAACATTTTAAAAGATGTGTATATTTTAACCTGTATAAACTCCCGGGGAAGGGGGGTCTCTCCATATTTGTGGACTATCATGTATACTGTATAAATATTATTTATTTTTGTTTTGTTAAATTTATCTCTTTTTTTATAGCATTACAAAATGCATTTTAGTTTTATTGACGTCAGGCTCTGATGAACAAGTTTAACCCAATCCTGTATACCTGAGTCTAATGGTATCCATATGTGTTTTTTTAAAATATAATTTCAGTTCTTTTCACCATATTTTCTATTTAACTCAACAAAAGAATTTCATCATTTTTCTTTTCTTGTTATTGTTGTTTTTGTTATGCTCAGTTAAATGGATAAAAATGAGTTCTACAGAAACTAATCTCATAGATGATCTGATCATGAATTCTTAACTGGGCTGGTCATGGTCAGTAGACACAGTAAAAGGCTTAACCTTTCCTTAAGCAATCCCTGTCCATTCTTTTGTGCATGTAGGTAACATACCTAGGACCATACTCAAGAGGGCACATAGTCTTAACTATCCTGTAATTTCTTCTACCTTCATTTAATCCTTCTTATGTCCTCAATATGGGAGAGGAACAAACTTTTCTCTATATGCAAGGTTCTTCTGGCTTGTCTAATAATCAAATAGACAAATAGACATGAAATTAAAAACAAAACAAATAGACATAAAATAGATTAGCAAGAGAAAATAATCAAATTTAATACATACATATGTATGGGAACCCTGCATACATGAGAAAGTCAGAGACCCCACATATAGGAGATATTCAGAGATAGAAAGGCGATCAGGTACATAAGACATCCTGAGCTAGGGATGAGGTAAAGGTGCCTTGGGGGCTTTCAAAGGTCATTGCAGGATGATAAGAAGAGCAGATACTTTAGTAAATAGAAGTTTGTCCCCCTACAGGCAGAAGAGGTTATCTCTAATAACCTCCTATCATGGGCAAGGCCCTAATTCAAGTTCTTCCAGGTAGTGAAGGGAGGAGTGAAAGTTTCTCTTGAGTCTGGGTTAAAGTTGCCTTTAGTTCAACAATTTCCATGGCACAGAGGCACATCTTGGGGTGACTTGGTCTGAATCCCTACATTTCCAGCTTCTGAAACTTCTCTGGAAGTTTCATATTCCAGAAATTGGGTTGGTTAGGTTGTTCTATATCTCATTAAACTAGTCTCAGTCTTGAAAAGAGTTCAGATCAGTTAAAAAGCTGCATTTCAGTCTCAGTGGTTGAGCATCGGTCCAAGAACCAGGAGGTCTCGGTTTGATTCCTTATCAGGACACATGCCTGAGTTTGGACTGGATCCCCAGTGGGAGCATGCAGGAGGCAGCTGATCCATGTTTCTCTCTCATAGATGTTTTTATTTCTCTATCCCTCTCCCTTCCTCTCTCTAAAATCAACACACACACACACACAAATATATATATATATATCCTATATAATAAAAGGCTAATATGAAAATCAACCAAACAGAGGAACGGACCAGTCGCTCTGACACGCACTAAACACCACCAGGGGGCAAATGCTCAATGCAGGAGCTGCCCCCTGGTGGTCAGTGCACTCCCACAGGGGGAGCGCAGCCCAGCCAGAAACCCTGAGCAGAGCTCATGACTGGTGTGTGCAGTGGCAATGGCAGGAGCCTATACACATTTTTTTAAAAGCTGTGTTTCATTTCAGGAGGAAGTGATGCATTTTGACTTCTAAAGTTAAGCCTATGGTGCAAGCAGTGGTGTTTAAGAAGAGGCATCTCTATAGAAGCAAGGAAAACAAAGGTTAATCTTTGGAAGCAGACTATAACCTTAGTTTCTGAGTTCTGAAGGCAGGCAGTCAAGGTTTCTAGATGTCTATCTCAAATGATTTTCAGATGGGGTGAAGACAGTCAGTTACAGTCTGATAGATTCTCCTGGTCTGAAGTTTGAATGTCTCTGGTGATATTTCTGCAGCAAGTACGAAGATTGTCCAGAGATGATCTGTTGTGGTGATTTCTCTGAAGTCCTAGATCAAGTTGTCCAACTTTAGCCTTCTAGCCTTTGTGACCTTGGAAAGGGCAGTTTTAGTTCTTAATCCAACCAAAGGATGAGAAAATGAAAATGTTAGTTTGGAGGGTTGAAGCCAAATATTTAAGAAAACTAGAAAAATTCAGGATCTAGTCCAGGTTATAGGTAGAAAATTTAAAAAAAAATTCAAAAGACAATGAACAGCACTAGAATATAATATCCACAAAGATCTATTATGGTTTCTATTGGAATATTTTTTCTCTCTAAAATTACCCCCATCTTTACCAAAGATAACCAAAGTAAGACTAATTTATTTGCAAAATAGTCTAGTTCCAATAAACTTGACCTGCTTATTTGAATAAGCCCAGCAAGAATTGTAATTAACCAAACAGGCTCTTTTAAATCTGCTTTACTGGAATTTTTCATGAGAAATCTTCAATCTTCAGTCTTGAATTTAAAAAGGCCCCTTGAGGCTAAGAAGCTACATCACAGAATTCACCTGCAATACCTATATATTTGGGGTTACTTCCTCTCTTCTTGAGGCCCCCAATGTATCCGGAGGTTCTTTCTTTGCATCTCTCAGGAGGCAAACTTTGTTTCTCACCTGGAAAGACTGCTGTGAACTATGAAAGCAAGGTATTAGGTTGTTTTTCCAAGGGGTTTTTATTGGCTTCCAAAATCAATCTTAATCCCTTAAAGCTTTCTGGTCATATCCGAGTCTATTCATATCTCTCCCAAATACAACATTTTAGTCAAATCAGTATGTCCTATTATAAAGAGAAGAGATTCTTACTGAATTTATGCAAACTAACATTGACCTGAAAAAGACATACTCACTCAGTGAGAGTTTCCAAAGTTTAGAAGAATCCATTAGAGAGAGAAAAATAAATGTTTTATTACTGCTTACAAAAATATAATTTACCACATTCCTCTAAGTCATAGGTAGTTTAAGAGGAAAAAAAAATCCTTATATCTGGAAAACAACATCTTGAAAATCAGCAATATTTTAAATAAAAGGTCATAAAATTGTAACCCTTCTCATCAGGTTCTTCAGTCCTGAGTAATCCAACTTGCTCTGCTTGAATCCAGTTTTTCCATTAGTTCTCTCTACCTTGCCTGGTAATTAAGGGTGGTGATAGGGTCAGTGATAGTTCCACCAAGTTTGCAAGGCTGTCTGTCAAGGTTTATGTGGTTTGCTTAGTAAAGTGGGCCTCCAATCACTAGAGAATGTGCAACATTTGTGGAAAAGGTACACCCCAAGTGGGAAACATACTTTCTAACAGTTTATTTGCCACTATGAGGGCATCAGTCTTGTGGCAGGGGAAAGCTTCAACTCATCCCCCCAAAACCATACATCCAACAACAAGAACATATTGGCAAACCATACTAAGTGGTAGTTGAATGAAGTCCAGCTTAAATGTACTATGGTAGATAAAGAAATGCAAAAATTTTAAAATATGCAGGAAGCTGGGTAGATCCAAGAGGCACCCCCAAAGGAGAATGCAGAGAGATGCAACCATCACAAGGATAATATTTATTCCCAGAGTTAGCCTAGGAAGGATGGGAGCCCTATCTAAACAACTATTCCCAAACACAGGGAACCACATGCTTTCTCCCTTTGAATAGAATAAACTTTAAGATTTCCTAAGCTGGATCCACAGCCTCTTTGGCTGCCTGCCAGTTGCATAGTCATCATCCAGTTGTCAGATAATAGACCATCTCTGGGAGGAATAGGAGATACACACACAAAAAAAAAACTCCCTTGGGAGCTAGTCATAGCCGGATAGAGAGCAAGGTGCACCTTGGCAAGTGCACCCTCTGGATGGTAGAGGCCAGAGATAAAATATTCTCACTCATCATAAGGCCAAGCTCTCAGGACATATAACAAGATAAAAGGAAAGAAATCAGAGACAGAGAGAAATAAAACCCGTGAGGACTAACACCAAGTAGCCAAGAGTCACTAGCCCAAGAAACTAGTTTCACAAATACTTTCTCTTGCCTATCTACATTTAGAAGAGAGAAAAAGATTCTCACCACTTGCACTTCCACTGGTTCCTGCAAACAGAGGTATGGCGGTGTGCATGCTGACATGGTAAGAAGCCTTACCTTCTGCCAGCCTGTGTCAGATGAACCCAGAATCTCTTCATCTGCAGCAGCTTCTTGGGTGAGTATGGAGTCTCAGCCAGTGACTTTATCCTGCCCACAATGCCAATTTAGGGAGGAACAAACTTTCCTCTATCCTCAAAATTCTTCTGGCAGATTAACAAGGGAAAATAACCAAATTTAATATGTACATATGTATAGGTGGCCCGCATATGTGAGGGAGTCAAACCCTAAATGCACAAGAGGTTCAGAGATAGAAAGGGGATCAGGTATATTGGACATTCTGAACCCTTGAGGGCTTCAAAGGATTATTGCAAAATTATAAGAAGAGCAGATGTTGTCCGGCTATTTGGCTCAGTGGTTGAGCATCGACCTATGAACCAGGAGGTCATGATTCCATTCTTGATCAGGGCATATGCCCCAGTTAAGGGCTGGATCACCAGTTGGGGGCATGCAGGAGGCAGACAATCAGTGATTCTCATCATTGATGTTTCTCTCTCTCCCTCTCCCTTTCTCTCTGAAATCAATTCAAATTTTATTTTATTTTTTTAAAGAAGAGATGTTTAGTAAATAGAAGTTTGTTATGCCTTTAAGAAAGGTCAAAAGAGGTTATCTCTGATAATTTCCCAATATGCACAAGGTCCAGGTAGTCAAGGGAGAGGCAGACCTTTTTCTTGAGCCTAGAGCTAAAGTTAGCCTTTAGCTCAAAACAATCTGCATAGCATAGAGGCACGTCTTGGGGTGAGTCATTTTGGACTTTGCAAATGCATATAAGAATCTGTCAACTTTCATTTATTGGGAGCATTTATATCAGTCGGTTGAGATTTTGTTCCCATGCATATCCTCTATTTGGCTCAAATCAATTTTTATAAAATTTTCTTCAGGTTTGAATTTCTTACATTGACAGTTATAAACTGCCTTACACACTTAGTAACTTAAATGAGTCGCCCCCTTTATGCATTTCTTATCACTAATGCTTGCCCATATTCAACACTGCTATAAAAAAAAAATCAAGAGAAAGGCACCCTTCCAAGTTCTTCCTATGAAGCCAGCATTACCCTAGTCCAAAAACCAAAGACACCACAAAGAAATAGAATTACAGGCCAATATCCCTGATGAACATAGATGCTAAAATTCTCAACAAAATTCTAGGGAATCGGATCCAGCACTACATTAGAAAGATTATACACCATGAGCAAGTGGGATTTATTCTAGGGATGTAAGTTTGGTACAATATCCCTAGATTAATAAACGTGATACATCACATAAACAAATTGAGAGACAAAAATCACATAATCATTTTAATTGATGCAGAAAAGGCATTTGACAAAATCCAATACCCCTTCCTTATAAAAACTCAGCAAAGTGGGAATAGAGGGTATTTTGCATAAAACTCAAGCTAGAGTTTTTTCATACACCAATAATGAACTCACAAAAAGAGAAACTAAAAAAAATCCCATTTACCATTGCAACAAAAAAATTACGATACCTCGGAATAAATTTAACCAAGGAGGCAAAGGACCTGTACTCAGAAAATTACAGGAAGCTGAAAAAAGAGATGGAGGAAGACATACACAAATGGAAAAATATAACATGTTCATGGATTGGTAGAATCAACATCATTAAAATGTCCATACTATCCAAAGCAATCTATAGATTCAAAGCATTCCTCATTAAAATACTAACGGCATATTTCAAAGACCTAGAACAAACTCTCCAAAAATGCATCTGGAATAAAAAAAGACCCTGAAGTTGCAGTAATCTTGAGATAGAAGAACAAAGTTGAAAGGATCACAATGCCAGATATCAAGCTATATTACAAAGCCACTGTTCTCAGAACTGTCTGGGACTGGCACAAGAACAGATATATAGACCAATGGATAAGAACAAAGAACCCAGAAATCAACCCAAGCCATTATACTCAATTAATATTTGACAAAGGAGGCAAGAGCATACAATGGAGTCAAGACAGTCTCTTCAATAAATGGTGTTGGGAGAATTGGACAGATACACGCAAAAAAATGACTTACACCAACTTTCACCATACCCAAAAATAAACTCAAAATGGATAAAGGACTTAAACCTAATACAGGAAACCATTAAAATCTTAGAAGACTCCATAGGCAGCAAAATAGCAGACATATGTCGTAGCAATATCTTTACAGACACAGATCCTAGGGCAATGGAAACTAAGGAGAAGATAAACAAATGGGACTACATCAAAATTAAAAGCTTCTGCACAGCAAAAGAAATCACCAACAAAACAACAAGAAAGCCCACTGCATGGGAGAACATATTTGCCAATGTTATCTCTGATAAGGATTTAATCTCCAAAATTTACAGGGAACTCATACAACTTAACAAAAGGAAGATAAACAATCCAATAAAAAAAATGGGCAAAGGACCTAAATAGACACTTTTTGAAAGAGGACATACAGAAGGCCAAGAGACATATGAAAACATGCTCAAAGTCACCAGTCATATGAGAAATGCAAAACAAAACAACAATGAGATACCGTCTCACACCTGTCAGAATGGCTATCATCCACAAATCAACAAATATCAAGTGCTGGAGAGAATGTGGAGAAAAAAGGAACCCTCCTTTACTGCTGGTGGGGATGCAGACTGGTGCAGCCACTGTGGAAGACAGTATGGCATTTCCTCAAAAAATTAAAAATCTGTCATTTGACCCAGCAATCCCACTTCTAGGAATACATCCCAAGAAATCAGAAAGGATATATGCACCCCTATGTTCATAGCAGCACTATTTACCATAGCTAAGATTTGGAAACAGCCTAAGTGCCCATCAGCCAATGAGTGGATTAGAAAACTAGAAAACTGTGGTACATCTTCACAATGGAATACTATGCTGCTGTAAAAAAAAAAGGAATTCTTACCATTTGCAACAACATGGATGAAACTAGAGAGCACTATGCAAAGCAAAATAAGCCAGTCAGAGAAAGACATATATCACATGATCTCATTCATTTGTGGAATGTAATGACAACATAAACTGATGAACAAAAATAGATATAGAGACAGAGAAGCATCAAACAGATTGTCAAACTTCAGTGGGAAGCTGGGGGCGGGGGGTGGGTAGGGGCAGGGGAGGAGGGAGCTGTAAGAAATCAACCAAAGGACTTATATGCATGCATATGAGCATAACCAATAGGCATAGACACTGGGGGGGG
The DNA here is from genome assembly GCF_963455305.1 of Plecotus auritus. NCBI lineage: Eukaryota > Metazoa > Chordata > Mammalia > Chiroptera > Vespertilionidae > Plecotus > Plecotus auritus. The sequence continues at coordinate 77,256,796 of NC_137773.1, forward strand.
GGGGGTGAGGGCATGTGCTGGGGGGTAGGGGGGGATGGGGGGGGAAGGAGACATATATAATATGATATGTAATACTTTAAACAATAAAAATTAAAATTAAAAGGTGCCTTTTTCACTATAACATGTCACATAATTAACTTTCCATGATTTTTTATTACATTATCTCTTGTAATTAACTCTCTGTATATAACTAATTCAGCTGTTTTTCCTTCTTAGGCTTTTCACTCTAGGTAGGGCCACATTTGTTGTCTGTTTAACTTATTTTCTCCTTTACCACTATCAAAGTGAGTATGAGAGGGTGGACTTCTTACTATGTTCTCATTTCTGTGTCCTCTTTAAAAAATTGCTATGCTATTGAGACAAGCTAGTAAGCCAAGTAAAATAAGGAAATTTAGAAGAGAGAAAAAGATTCTCACCACTGGCTCCTGCAGACAGAGATGTGGGGGTGTGTGTGCTGACATGGTAAGCAACCTTACCTTCTGCCAGCCTGTGTCAGATGGCCCAGAATCCCTTCATCTGCAGCAGCCTCCTGGGTGAGTGGTTTCAGCTCTCTGGAATTATTTGGGTCTAAAGAATTCTTCTGCTTATATTATAAACAGTTGTGAAGAGATTGAAAAATATAGACATGTGTGTAAAGGAAATAAGCTGTAGGGAGTGGTTATAGGGTTTAGCCTCAGACTGACCTGCTGGCAAAGCTGCAAACAATTCTCAGCTTAGAGGGCACAGCCCTCTTAGCATAATTAAGCTTGATCTTGTGACTGCTCCCTAGATCTTTCCTGGGTAGCTAATGGGCTGTGGGAGGTGCAGCAAGTGCTGCCAAAACAAGTGAAACTTACAGGAACATTGTAAATTACCTTGTTTACCTCTGACTATAAAATAAAGCATCAGCTTGCAGTCTGGATCTGTTCTGTGGTCTTAGTCATGCACAGAAGATCCACCTAGACCCAGCTTATTCTCTTTGTCTATCTTTTCTTCATCCTTCTCCAGCCCTCCCTTAGGCTCGCCAAACCCTTGGCTGTGCTGGTGAGGCACAAGTGGCGCCCAATGCAGGGCTGAATTTGGCCCAAGTGGCACTCAAGTGGACCTGAGTGTGAGGGAACTGCAATTGTCAGGTGAAAGGAGGCCCCAAGGAGTGCGCACGCAGTAAGGTAGGGGTGTATTACTAGCTAGGTGTAAAACATGGGAAATGCAGGATTGCAGGGAAAGAATGTATGCGTATCCATGCTTAAGGCTATGCTCCAAGCAAGAGGCTGTTCTGTGAGGTATGAACAGCTTTTCGATTTTTTGGATTTTGTGAGTAAAACCTGCCCATGGTTTTCTGAGGAAGAAAAGGTAAATATAGAGGCATGGGAGAAGGTAGGAAAACAACTTTGCGATCATTATATAGCTGAAGGTCCAGAGGAAATGCCTGCCTCTACTTTCAGTCCGTAGTCCCTGATTTGGGACTGCCTAGAGCCCACTCCAGAAGGGGAGTGGAGGAATGTGGCAGGGGAATCAAGATAGATGGGAGAAGGTTTCCAAAGGCTTCCAACTCCACCATAGGTGCCTCTGCCGCCTCCTCCAGTCCCTGGGGCTACAGCTCTGTGGAAGAGAGCCCTCTGGACGATGTGCTTCCTCCCAAATATGAGCAAGGATTGGAGGAAGCAAGGGAACAGCGCCAGCGAGTTTGGGATGATGGGGGTCTGATACAAACATTTGAGAGCTTACTGTTGCTCATAAGCCTCTCCTTTTACCCCCTAAACAAGCAGAAAAAAGAATAGTGCCTATGTGGTAAGTATGGCCAAACTAATTGAAATGGCTACTATAGGGCATACTAATTCAGAGGAACACTTTCATTTATTTTTCAACCTTCAAAAAGTCATTAGAGAACGACAATTTCCCTGCTTTATTGGTCGTATCTGATCTCATTCAGGTCTCCCTGGTCCATTAGCTATAGGCAATGATGCTATTGATTGCCTCCTTGCTGTAATGCAAGAGGCTACTCCATTTTCTCTTGCCCAGTCCTCCCATGCTTTGCATCATCAAAATGCTGCTGCCTTACGCAAACAATTCCGTATTTCTAGGGAGCAAGCTCGTCAAATTGTTAAGCAGTGCTCTCAGTGTGTAATTCATTGCCCTGTACAATTGTTGGGGGTTAATCCTAGGGGTCTTAAACCTAATCAAATTTGGTAAATGGATGTCACCCACATACCGGAATTTGGTAAGCATAGATGGGTACATGTTAATGTAGATACCTGCTCCCGCTTTATCTTTGCTACTCCCAAATGGGAGAGAGTGCCAAGCATGTAATTAATCATTGCCTAGCTGCCTCTGCGGTACTAGGTCCTCCCTTAGAGCTAAAGACAGACAATGGACCCGCATACACTAGTTCTGCTTTTCAACATTTTTGTCAGCCTAAAATGCAATTACTAAAACAGAAAGGGGGAGACAGATGTTATGTGTCACCTCAAAACAAACTCAGTCATGTTCTTTATACTTTAAATTTTTTGAATTGCAATGCAGAGGGTCATACAGCAGCTGAAAGGCATCGAGCCTCCTGTACAATAGCTTCCGCGGGGTTAGCCCTATGGAAGGATGCACAAACTGGACAATGGTTTGGACCAGATCCAGTAATGATGTGGGGAAGGGGTTGTGTTTGTATCTTTCCAGAAGGAGCAGCGCAGCCATTTTGGGTGCCAGAGCATTACATGCATCACCACAATGGCCCCAGAGAAGCTTCTTGTCCCATCGTTCAAAAGACTGAGAGTTGCCCCTATGACAGCAAAGCAGAAAAAGAAGATGACGAAGGCTATACAAAAGACCGAGGTGCCAACATGGGGTTAGCTGAAGAAGTTAACAACTGAGGCCCAGCAGATGGTAGAAAAGCAAGATGTGGAAGCTACTCTCTCAATCATGTTTCTGGCCATGCTAGCATTGGTTAGCTGCCAGTCTTCTGAGAACTCTTGCGCAGCCAAGTCCAAGGACTCTGAGTAAATCAGCAAAAGAAACTTTCATTTAGTAGAAAAATGTTACTGTAGTTTGATTTCTCTATTATTGTTGTGTTGCATTGGCATTTTTTTTATTAATAACCATGTCTGAGTTTTACATTGGCATTGTTTTGTTATTGGGTTTTGCATTGGCATTGTTTTGTTAATATTTTAATAGTCAGAACTTTGTTCTTGATGTTTAAGTTTTACTTCCATTATTAGTAGCTTAAAATTAAAAGAAGGGAGAGATGTAGGGAGCAGTTATAGGGTTAAGCCTCAGACTGACCTGCTGGCAAAGCTGCAAACAAGTCCCAGCTTAGAGGGCACAGCCCTCTTAGCATAATTAAGCTTGATCTTGTGACTGCTCCCTAGATCTTTCCTGGGTAGCTAATGGGCTGCAGGAGGTGCAGCAAGTGCTGCCAAAACAAGTGAAACTTACAGGAACATTGTAAATTACCTTGTTTACCTCTGACTATAAAATAAAGCATCAGCTTGCAGTCTGGATCTGTTCTGTGGTCTTAGTCATGCACAGAAGATCCACCTAGACCCAGCTTATTCTCTTTGTCTTTTCTTTATCCTTCTCCAGCCCTCCCTCAGGCTCGCCGAACCCTCGGCTGTGTTGGCGCAGCACAATAAGCACTTAACTTTTTTTTTCCCCTTCATGGTATTTTGCATAAAACTCAAGCTAGAGTGCTTAGTTTAGTGGGGTTCATAATCAGAGTAATACGATATTTGTTGAAACTTATAACTGAGACAAACTAAAATACAGAATCAAATATTGTTCTACCTGAGACTAAAACAACCAAGGTCAATAATAAATCAGCCCTTTTCTCCTGATTATATGTTTCTAAACATTACATTGTATTTAAACAGATGTATTATTATTACAGTGACCCAGTCTAAACATAACCGGAATATATGTTTCAGAATCTCTTGAAGTATGCAAAACATTTTAGAGTCAATTGCTTAAATCAAACAAATCATGACAATTTTCTACTATGAATCCAAAACCATTTTAAGTGAATCAACATTTTATGAATCATAACAATACCTTAATATATTTAAAGTCATGACATACCTCTATGAATATGTATAAAACATACGTTTAACCATCTATGGGCAATGTTTGGAGCAAATGTAAGTTCCCAGACACTTTGCATTGAAAGTAACTAATCAATGTGAGTAGTGCAAATGGGCACAAGATTTGGTCATGGGAAAGAAGAGAAGCACTCACAGCAAAAAATAGGTCAAAGTGAGGTAGAGATGGTCAAATTCTTCTGTAATAAGAGATGTCAGCTTTTATTCAGACATCCACATACTTGGCACTTCTAAAATGAAGAAGGCAATGGGCATGTCAGGTCAAAGAGAGGCCAGGTCAAATGTTGACATATGTCAGACAGAAAACACTGCGTGAAGGTAATGCGTGGCTATGTATTCTAACTTCTACATGTGGATTCTTCGGTCTCTGGATAGAACCAGGGATTGCAATACTCTTGGAGATCTGTTATAAATTTGATCGTATCATACTGTTTTCTCTTCTTGGTTGAGCTCTTACTCACCTTAGCCCCAAAGAACTGCAGCTAACCAAACTGACCACAGATGACATTTTGCTACAAAGAGTTCAGGGTATGGCTCAATTAATGAAAATAGATTTGTGGTGCCTCCACATAGATCCAAAGAATTCTAGAAACCAAGCCAAGTCAACAAATATGAGTGTGAGCCAATGATAAGTGAAAATAACTCCTTAGACCATTGAGTACTACTTGGCATTGAATAGCAATAATTTCATTTATATTGCCTTTATGCTTTTACAAGATCAAAACTTCTTTTTCAAGAATTTGTTAAAATATACTTTGAAGAACAATTAACAATTTCTTTAAAATAACTGAGGAAATGTTGGGAAAGGTGTTGTGCCAAATTATTCAAGGCAAAGGGCATACACTTTTTTTGTGCTGTTGACCATTTCATGCTTTGATCACAATAAGCCATCTATTTTTCCATTTTAGGCATTTAAGTTAAAAAGATTTAACTATTTCATAGTAAATAATGTCCCCACCTCCCTGAAATTTTCAGATACTATTCCTTGTCAATTTATTCCTCCTAAGATAAATCTATTAATTTTGATTTACCCATCACCAAGCATTTAAAACAAGACAATCAGGGAGAGATTTAGAGCAATTGAGATCAGGATAATCTTCACAAATCCTCTTTCACTCCTAATATATTCTAACATACATTTTGAGGAACTCTTAAAAACAGGTATTATTATTTTTTTCAATAATATAGGAGCATAGGGAATACTCTCTCAAAATATTTAAGTTCTAGGAAAAAATTTTTATTTAAGCAAGGTGAATAAGATATAAAACAGATATAAAGCAGTGCAATGGGCTTTAAGGAAAAGGCAAAAGTTAAGATTATATTTATGTTTGTTTATTTATTTTACAAAAAAAGTATAAATTTTAAGAATTGCTAGGATTTAAAAAATGTTAACTTAATCTGTTTTAGTCAAAGCAACATGTGTACAAATAAAAAAATCAGGGAAGTATTATATAATAAATAGTGTCTTGCCCCAATATTTTTCTCATCCAACTTTATTTCTCATAGAAACACACTGTCAAATCTTTCAGCTTTTTTAAAAGCATTTTATTTTGTATTTATATATATGCTAGAGGCCTGGTGCATGAAAATTCATGCACTGGAGGGGGAGTCTCTCAGCTCGGCCTGTCCCCTCTCACAGTCTGGGAGCCCTCAGGGGCGGGAGGCGACCTGGCGATCAGGGGAAGGCAACAACCCCATCACACCTCTGCTGCTGCCACTGCCAGCAGTGCAAGCCTCGGCTGGCCCTGGTTACCTGAGCCTCAGGCGGCGTGGGCAACTGGGCAGCTGCCATCTGAGGCTTGCCTGCGCCTTGGGCCAGCCCTAAGTGGCTGGGTAGCTGCCATCCGAGGCTTGCCTGCACCTTGGGTGTTAGCTGGGCAGCCGCCATCTGAGGCACAAGCAAGCCTCGGGCCAGCCCTAGGCGGCTGCGCAGCCGACATCCGAGGCTTGCCTGTGCTTCGGGCCAGCCCTGGGTGGCTGGGGAGCTGAGGGCAGGTCCGGCCACACTGCACATCTGCCACCCCCCAGTGGGGCTGAAAGGACTGGGGGACTCCGGCGGGGCTGAGGGGACTGGGCTCCGCCATCTTGTGGCTATAGGCATTGCCATCTTTTGATGGTGTGATGGTCAATTTGCATATTCCCTCTTTATTAGATAGGATATACTAGAGGCCTGATGCACAAAATTTATGCAAGAGTAAGCCTTCCTTCCCCCGGCTGCCAGCACTGGCTTCCCTCTGGCACCCAGGACCCCGGCTTCCCTCTGGCCGCTGGTAGGCACCAGGGTCCCGGGCTTCCCTCACAGCCCTGGCTTTGTCTGGAAGGACAGAAGGATGTCCGGAAGGACATCCGGTCTAATTAGCATATTATGCTTTTATTATTATAGATATATATGTATAGGTATAGATATATATCTACTAGAGGCCTGGTGCACGAAATTCATGCACGGAGGTGGGGAGCCCAGCCCAGCCTGCACCCTCTCCAATCTGGGACCCCTTGAGGGATGTCCAACTGCCTGTTTAGTTGGACATCCCTCTCACAATTCAGGACTGCTGGCTCCCAACTGCTCGCCTGCCTTTGCCTGATTGCCCCTAACCTCTTCTGCCTGCCAGCCTGATCATCCCCTAACCACTCCACTGCCAGCCTGATTGATGCCTAACTGCTCCCCAGCTGGCCCGATTGTCCCTAACTGCCCTCCCCTGCTGGCCTGGTCACCCTTAATTGCCCTCCCCTGCAGGTCTGGCCCCCCCAACTGCCCTTCCCTGCAGGCCTAGGTCCCCCCCAACTGTCCTCCCCTGCAGGCCTGGCCCCCCCAACTGCCCTCCCCTGCAGGCCTGGGTCCCCCCCAACTGTCCTCTTCTGCCAGCCTAGTCACCCCCAACTGCCCACAACTGCCCTTCCCTGCCAGCCATCTTGTGGTGGCCATCTTGTGTCCACATGGGGGCAGCCATCTTTGACCACATTGGGGTGGCCATCTTGTGTCTTGGAGTGATGGTCAATTTGCATATTACTCTTTTATTAGATAGGATAGAGACATATATGTATACATATACATATATATCTATGGAGAGAGAGAGAGAAACTATCTCTTACTATATTAGGGATTAAGTTGTTATAAGGTCTTCATGTTAGTGGCGTGCTATCCATAGCACATTGATAAAGCTGAAACACAATGCTGAATGAAAAAAGGCAGATACAGACTAGTACATTTTAGATGATTCCATCTGTATAAAGTTCAAAGACAAACAGAATTAACTACAGTATTAGAAATCAAGGTGGTGGTTACCATGAGGAAGGTAGTGACTAGCAGGAGGCACAAGTGGCAGATTTGATTTGCATGTTGGTTACATGGGTGCATTCATTTTGGAAAATCATCATGTACAGCCTTTTGGTTTGTGCACATTTCTTTGTGCAAGTTATATGTCAGTAAAGAGGTGTGATTTTTTTTTGTTTTTTTGTTTTTTTTTGTTTTTAATCCTCACCCAAGGAGATTTTTCCATTGATTTTTAGAGAGTAGAAGAGATAGGGAAAGACAGAGAGAAATATCTATGTGACAGAAACATTGATTGGTTGCCTTCTGCATGCACCTCGACCAGGAGGCAGGCCAAGGAGGTGCCTTCAATGTAGGTATGAGCACTTGACTGAAATTGAACCTGGGACACTTCAGTCCATAGGCCAGCGCTCTATCCACTGAGCCAAATGGAGATTTAAAAGGAAATAATTCACTACAGCATAGGGAATATAGTCAATAATCCTATATAATAAAAGGCTAATATGCTAATTGTCTCCTCTACTGGGAGTTCAACCAGAGGGCGGGGCTGGCCGGCCAACCACCCACGGCCCCTCCCCCTGGCCAGCCCTGCCCAATCGGCACTGATGGGGGCAAGCTGGCCAGACCCCACCTGTGCATGAATTAGTGCACCAGGCCTCTAGTATTGTAATAATTATGTATGGCCCAGGTGGGTACTAGACTTATTAGAGTGATCACATTGTAAATTAAATAAATACCTAATCACTATGTTGTACATCTGAGACTAATAGAATATTGTATATCACTGTAATTTAAAAATAAAAGTTGTTTGCGATACACATGACAGCTGATTTTAACTGGTGAATCATGCCTACATATTTGAGGTGAACTGCTGTAAATCCTGCACCTGTGCCTATGCTTGAGAACAGTGGGTCTCAGCGTTCTTCCTGTCACACTTGGGGAAGGAAAAGCCAAAGCTAATGTTCTATTTTTAAAATATATTTTGATTGATTTTAGAGAGGAAGGGAGAGGGAAAGAGAGGTAGAAACATCAATGATGAGAGAGAATCATTGATCGGCTGCCTCCTACATGCCTCCCACTGGGGTTCGAGCTGGCAACCTGGGCATGTGTCCTGATGGGGAATCGAATCATGACCTCCAGGTTCATAGGTCGACGCTCAACAACTGAGCCATGCCAGCCAGGCCAAAATGAATGTTCTGGGCAAACTCGCTGGGCTATACATGTCAATCTTGTTGAAAACAAGTGTTCCGCAGCTCAGGGCATTGCACTGAAATGTCTCCTTCCCTCTACTTTAAGCATCTCTCTCTGATGTGCTCTCTCCAGTTTGTGTCCGTTGTCCATCCTCCTAGCAGTTGGCTGGGATTTGGCTTTAGCGTTGAAATGTTTCCTCCTTTTATGCCTCAGCTTCATGCTTGCTAACACTTGGGGAGAATCTGAATCAATACCCATAACCTTCCGCCCTCATGTGCCCAGGGGTTACATGATCACCTCAGTCTTCTCTGCAGAATTGGAAGAAAACTTCCAGTTCTTTTATGGGCAGTGTTTGTGCCCCTGGCATAATAATTTTCACTGCACTTAAATAATCTATGCACCCTTCAAACTACAGATGAAAATAAGAAACACTGGCATATCTAGGGAGTCATCCAAAGTAACAGTTCCCTGGGCTATTTGAGTCAAATGTGTCTGGTTCATTTTGTGTGAACAGGTTGTATTTGTTTCAGTGACCTAGTATTTTTATGGCTGAGCATCATTGACCATCATATTTATATAGGTATATAAGTTCAATAAAAACTGCGACATTGTAAACAGATATTTCTGAAAGCAGGGAACAACATTTTCTCAAAATGTATTGTCTCCCTTGATGACATTTTCGGTTGTTTTTGACCAACAAATATTTCTGGAACAAATTTTGTCTGATATTTTATAGGATAAGCTTCTTTTCCCTCTTTTTGTAATTTCCGTTATTTGAAATGGTTTGTTGTTGTTAACAGTGCTTATGTAACCAGTTTATAAGATCAGCAGAATTAAAATGGGCATAAACATAAAACAACTGTTCCTTCTTCCTAAATGCTCTTTTTGACTAATCCATCAAATTGTTCTATTCTCTCCTTGGATGAAGATTCCAGCTTTTCCACAACTCACAGGAATGAATGGTGCATTTTTCAGTGAGTAGAAAGTCTACCCAGACCAATGTATGATCATCAATCTTTTATCAGATTTAAATCTCTCTTTCCCCAGCTCAGTACTGCTGCAGAAAATCCTGCAGTAGGAAGAGGGATACTGTTGGTTTTAGCTTTATATCCCTACCCTCTTCTTTTTCTTCTGCCCCCATCCACCAATCTCTGACTCTTCAAGGGTTGCCTGTGAGAATGAGGATTGGATAGTGGAAGAGTGTTAAGGACACAACAATTCTTACTTGAGTGGGGCAGTTATAATGGAGCCCTCTGTTGTGGCAGAATCCAAATGCTGGTTATTTCTCTCATAAGCCATCTTGTGGGTTCTCTGAAATTCCCCTGTTGGGGAATCCCATGAGCAGTTTCCTGAGGTGGGCAATATTTATCTCAGCTGGCCCCTTTTGGCACTGACCTCAGTCTCTGGCTTCTGGCAGCTACCCTCTATTTATTGGGTCACTTAATTCTAGCCAGTGCTTTTGGATACCTCCTTTATCAGGGTGACACAAGCTCATACCTTTCCATTCAGCCCTTATCCTGTCTATGAAAAACATAACCCATAGCTCTGGAAGAGCATGTTCAAAGCATCCCCTCTTTATTCTTTGCCACAGGTTGCTCTAGTGAGCTTCTTGCCTCTAGTCTCCTCAAACATGAGTCAGGTACCAGACCTTGCATTCCTCAGTTTCCCAAGTTCACTGGGTCATCCCCAATTTACCCTTCTCACTTGGCATGGGGGTTTTGGACTAGGGGTGGGAAGAAAAGCATCTATGTGTTCTCATACTGAAAACTGTTTCTCTGAAGAAATACATGCTCCGCTGTCTCTCAATTCTCAAGCTCCTTTATATATATATATATTTGAGCTAACAATGACTTTTAAGGATCATGAAACTTTTTTTAAACATCCTACCATTCTTTTGATGGTATGGATCCTTGAAATCCTTTATTCTCTTTGTGGTGGCTCAGCTGAGAGTAAGACAACAAAAATATACTGTACATTTATAACAAAATTTATGCCATGCATGGCAAAAACGTCTTAAATTTCTGATAAGTAAGTAAAACATTAATCATAATATATATGAAGTTTCAGAGACAGGGAAGCATCAATCAGACTGTCAAACCACAGAGGGAAGGTAGGGGAGGGTGGGGGTAAGGAGGAGAGATCAACCAAAGGACTTGTATGCATGCATATCAGCCTAACCAATGGTCACAGACACCAGGGGGGTGAGGGCATGAGTGGAGGGGTGATGGTGGTTGACAATGAGGGGATAAGGACACATGTGTAATACCTTAATAAAGAAAAAAATTTTTAAAAAGTAATGGTATATCAATTGACTGAACTATACTGTTTTCCCTTTATTTTTTTTAATGTTTGAAGATCCTCCTTTTTTATTAATGTTACCATATTGATGTGGATGTCTCATCATTTTCCTTTGTAATGGAATAAACAACAATAAGGCAAGCCTTCTGTACAAGCTGTAATTTTCAATTGAAACACTCATTCTTGAACAGTATAAAAATGTCACTTCAAAAGTTATTTGTAATAACACTTAAAGTAAATTTGATTATAAAAATAGTAAATGCAGATTATAGAAAATTGAAAAATATAAAATACATAACAAAGAGATTGAAATCATTTAGAATTCAAAAAATCAAAGATACTTAAAATTTTTTTGATGTATATTTTTCCAGTTTCTACTTTTAAAATATGTGTTTTGTTTCTATTAATGTGGTCATATTGCATATGTGCAGTTAATCCTACTTTTTAATTTAATACTATACATTAACATTAAAGAATAATAAAATAGAAAATAAATATATTTTAATGGCTAAAGAAAATCTATCATATAGTTCTAACATCATATATTTTATCACATCTTTATTATTAAACATTTATGTAATTCTCAAGTTTTACTATAGTAAGCACATCAAGAAATTTCCTTATACATAAATCATTGCATATAGTTTTTATTATCTGCTTAGAATATATACCTATACTGGCTAAATCAAAATCAAGGGGTTTGAACATTTTTAGCTTCTTTAATTTATGTTCTAGATTCCACCAGCAATGGTGAGTACAAATAGTATCAAATTCTACTAGATTACATATTGATTTAAAAAAATATTTAATCCATTGAGGTAAGATTGTCAACAAAACCATATAGGTTTCAAGTGTACAACTCTATAACACATCCTCTGCTTGTTGCATCGTGCACTCATCACCATACTGTTTCCACAGTGGCTGCACCAATCTGGATTCCCACAAATAGTGCACAAGGGTTCCATTTTTGCCACATCCTTGCCAACACTAGTTGTTTGTTGATTTATTGATAATAGCCATTCTGACAGGTGTGAGGTGATATCTAACTTTAGTTTTAATTTGCTTTCTTCTGATGATTAATGACATCGAGCATCATACTACCTGATATCAAATTATACTGAAAGGTCATAGTAATCAAAACAGCATGGTACTGACATAAAATCAGGCATCTAGATCAATGGCCAGAACAGAGAGCTTAGAAATAAACCCACCCCTTTATGGTCAATTCATATTTGACAAAGGAGGTGAGAACATATAATAAATATGTTCTCAATAAATAGTCTACTCAATAAATAGTGTTGGGAAAATTGGACAGATACATGCAAAAAATAAATAAACTAGATTGCCTCCTTAAATCACACACAAGAATAAGCTCAAAATAGATTAAAGGCTTAAATGTAAACCAGGAAACCATAAAAATCCTATTAGAAAATATAGTCAGTAAAATTTCAGACTTTTTATATAGCAATATTTTTTCTGAAATATCTCCTTGGGCAAGAGAAACAAAAGAAAAAATGAACAAATGGGACCACATCAAACTAAAAAGGTTTTGCACAGCAAAGGAAACCATCAACAAAATGAAAAGACAACAGCCCAGCTGGTGTGGCTCAGTGGTTGAACGTCCACCTATGACCCAGGACTCAGGAGGTCATGGTTTGATTCTTGGTCAGGGCACATGCCCAGATTGCAGGCTCAATCCCCAGTGTGGGGCATGCAGGAGGCAGCTGATCAATGATGCTCTCTCATCATTGATGTTTCTACCTCTCTCTCCTTCTCCCTCTCCCTTCCTCTCTGAAATCAATAAAAATAATTTTTTTTAAAAAATGAAAAAACCTGCTGAATGGGGGCATATATTCGCCAATAATACATCTGGTAAGGGGCTAATTTCCAAAATTTACAAAGAACTTACATGTTTTCAATACCAAGAAAAACAGCAACTCAATTAAAAAAATGGACAAAGGACCTGAATAGACACTTTGCTTTTTAAATTTCAATAATTTAACACATGAAGATGGTATTTTATTATTTGTGGTGGTTTTTCTCTCTGATAATCATGCTTTTAAAGTGGCTTCCATCTACAACATGTAAAAGTCTGAGCCATTTGGAATATTCAATCTGAAGCTTCCTTACTTGAAATGAAATAGTTACTGAGAATCTTTTTTAGTAGTATAAAAAAAGTGTATTGACCATTATGGTGGATAACTGTGTCTGGAAATCTGGGCCAAAACCATGTCAATTTTGGCTTATATTCCAGAACTCTGTGGCTTTGCCTTTTTGTTTATTTTATGTGCAGGAGAGAACCAAACTACCTTCTAAATGCAATTCTGGCCGTATGGTGAGCCCTACTAAATCACTTCCATGTGGAGTCAACCCTGTACCTCCCATCAGCCTCTCTTTCCTGTGAGTGTCAACCTAGTGGCAGCCTTTACCTCAGGGGCGAAAGTTCTTCCTCAAAGCAGCAGCTGAATCCACTTTGCAGCTTTTCCAAAACTTGCAGAAAGAACCAGCTCATCACATCTCATGACATTGATTTCAGTACCAGCCATCAGGAAGCCAGGCTGCAGAAGTTGGGGTGCCAGCCCAGGAATCTCTTCTCCAAGCTCACAGTCAGTGCCATTAGTCTAGCAGCAAATGCCTGTTTTTGAGAAGTGTCATCTTCATGGAATACCTGCTCTAGGTTAAATTTTAATAATGCCAACCTATCTTCTTTATTTTCTAGCTTTTTCCTGCTACCCCCATGGTACCTTCCAATTCTGTTTTTACTCTTCTGTTAACTAGTTAACAACTTCACATCTAAAAATTATGTTTGTTAAAATTATTTCTTCTTTAAATAACTAGTGAGATTTCTCTCTCCAGACTAGACCCTGACTGATGCACTCAGAAAAAAACAGTAGAAGAAAATATGGACATGTTCTCTTGAAAATAAAGGGCCAAATACCTACATGAAAAAGAGCCAGGTAGTTGATATTTACTAATGTGCAGAAACCTTTGAGTTAGATTTGGATAGTTCGAGACATGTAAAATATTATAGTATAACATATTTTTAAAGTTGAGAAGATAAAAAATGGCAAAGGTAAAAATCTGGGTTGTGGGTTTGTTTTTTTAAATATATTTTATTGACTTCAGAGAGGAAAGGAGAGAGAGACAGAGATAGAAACATCCATGATGAGAGAGAATCATTGATCTGCTGCAACCTGCACACCCCACACTGAGGATCAAGCCCGCAACCCGACCGGGCCATGTATCCCAACCAGGAATCCAACCATGACCTTCTGGTTCATAGGTCAATTCTCAACCACTGAGCCACACCAGCCAGGCAAAATCAGGGTTTTTGATGGTTCTATGGACTGAATTGTGTCCTCTCCATCTTGATATGTTGAATCCCTAACCCGCAATGCGATGGTATTAAAGGATGGGGTCTTTGGGAAGTAATTAGATGAGGTCATGAGGATGAGATCCTCATGTTGAGACTAGTGCTTTTTAAAGAAAAAACACCAGAGAATTTTCCTTCCCAGTGGTATGAAGACACAGTGATAAGGCAGCTGTCTGTAAACCAAGAGAAGAGCTCTCACCAGAAAATTACCATGCTGACTCTCTGATGTTGGACTTAGCTTCCAGAACTGTTAGAGAATAAATTTCTATGGCTTAAGCCACTCAGTCTTTGGTATTTTGTTACAGCAGCTTAAGCAGATTGTTATTATGGGACAGAACAGTTTCCATTTCATTTGGAAGAAATTATTAAAATTTGATGGCGTGTGAATAAAAGCATTTTTAGGGAGAAAACCAAAGGAGAGGAAATGTTCTTCATGCTCATTGGGCAAAGGAATTCTATGGTCTGGGATGACAGAACCCCAAGTGATTCTTACAATGGAAAGTTATTAATTTTAAACAATGATATTTCATTCACCTATAAAAATGATAGGTACCATTGGCCTTCTGATAAAGTGTTCCAGGAATAGTGTTGAATTTTCTCAGACCCAGTCTCACTCCCTCATATGAACCACCTCTGTGACCAAGATGCTATAAGAACTTATAGAACAAATGGAAGAGAAACTGGCCAGGCTTTGGAAACCATCATGGCAGCCTGGTGGAGGAGGGCAGGATGACATGGATCAGTGATGGGTAAATAAATACAAGAATATAAAGGTCAGGCTTGACCACCAGTTGCTTATCTTATGCAAGTAAGCAAAATGCATTCTACTTACTGAAAACTTTTGTGATTATTCCTCTTAAATGAAATTTTTAACTTTTTGTTTAAATCTGATCTACAAATACATAAAGTGAGTTGTGTTTTCCTACATTTCTTTGTTTATTTCCAGTAAAATAACACAAAATGATGCTTACAAGCTAGAGGGAAAATTACCTGCAATCCCAGGAAGTAACCTATTTGTTTATTCCTTTCAGGTTGCTTTGGTATATATATATTTTTTCATAATTATAATCTTAGTGAAAACAATTTTTTTCATTGCACTATTTTAAAAATTATTGAATAAACATCTTATGTAAATATTTTAATGACATAACATATAACATAACTATATATAATATTATACATATAGTATATGTAGTATATATTTGACAATAATTATATACTCTATTCAAATGTTTTTTGTTAGAAAATAAGTTTTTTCACTTTTTCCTGTTGTCAACAATACATCTATGAATATCTTTGTTCACACACTTTTTGGATTTATGTTTTTTAATTGTTACCAAAGATAGCAAGGATAAAAGGAATAGAGCTTATAGTGCGGAACTCAGTAATGAAATTAGTCAATATAAATTAGCCAGAGTTGTTAATTTAATGTATTTCATTAGCAGAGTTGGTGCTTTCTTTATTTTACTTATTTATTTATTTATTTATTTATTTATTTATTTATTTATTTATTTATTTATGTAATCCTCATCCAAGGATATTTTTCCATTGATTTTTAGAGATAGTGGAAGGGAGGGAGACAGAAAGAGAAACACTGATATGAGAGAGACACATTGATTGGCTGCCTCCCTCATGTGCCGGGTATTGAGCCTGCAACTGAGGTATGTGCCCTTGACTGGAATTGAACCCAGGACCCTTCAGTCCATGGTTGAATGTTCTATCCACTGAGCCAAACCAGCTATGGCAGTTGGTGCTTTCTTTCATTCGACCTTGGGAAACTGGAAAAAGAGTAGGGGCGCTTCAGAGTGATTCTACTGCCTGACTTCACTTTCTGCATCAGGGGTCCTCAAACTATGGCCCATGGGCCACATGCAGCCCGCTGAGGACATTTATCCGGTCCGCCGGGTGCCGCTGCCTGTCCTGCTTAGCAGCCGACTCGCCCGGGCCCGCAGTGTGCATAGGAATTTGTTCATAGTTGTTTTTTTTTTAAACTATAGTCCGGCCCTCCAACGGTCTGAGGGACAGTGAACTGGCCCCCTGTTTAAAAAGTTTGAGGATCCCTGGTCTAGATCATTTCAACTCTGCCTGGTTGGAGACCTCTGGAGGAATGCAGTAATTTACTGCTGTGGATAATAAAAACATGGCAGTGGGGGCGCTGAAGTCAGTGGATTTCAGAGGCAGGATATCAGTGCGCTCATTATATGAGCTCAATGTGATTGGGAAAGGAAAGTGTAAACAAACAGAAACCAGTAAAGGTAGAGAGAGCCTGAGGTAAGAAAAACAAATTCTATGAAGGTTTTCCTCAGAGACTCTTAGATTTCGTGACCAGAGTGGTAAAAGGAAGACAACATTATTGGTTGCATTTTATCATCTCCAACTGTATTCAGAGTATGGAAAAGAAATGTATTTTGTGAAGTCTAAGAAAAAATTATTTTGATTCAGTAGGGACTATTTAAAACAGACATTTGCCTACTTTGTAGTGAACTGGGATTGACAAAATCTGTTTTTGCCAGTATATCACTAGCTCAATTTGAATCAAACTGCCAAAATGTTATTTTAATGGATATTATTGGTCAGCTTCAACTCTAAGTTAAATACAAACATATAAATTCATTTACTTTCAATTTGGTCTTATTTATGATACACATATGATTCACACAGATTAAAAAAAAAGGCTTCCAGTTACTAAATATATTCTCAAGATAAATTGAACTTGTTGACTAGATTTTTCCAAGAAGGGTTTCCATGGATTTTTGAAAATAAACTTAAATGTGCCCACAAAAATAGGACTTATTAAGATATTCTTCCTTATCCTCCTCTTGACTCTTTCCAAAATAAAAATTGAAACTTAGTTTGACCTCTTGTACCATAGTGCTTGCCATGTATCCCAAAACCAAATTACATTATCATCACAACTGAAACAGCAGCCATGGAAAACTGATTTTGAATGGGGCATTCCAGAGTTTAATCTTTAACATCAGCATCAGATAATACTGGAGCTCTCATAGGGTGTTTGGTATGCTAATTGGCAGTACTCTAATAACTTTATATATATAAATATATATATACACACACACACACACATAACTATATATGAACATATATAGTTATAAATATATATATATATACATATATATATGTATATATACATATATATAGCAGTGTATGTGTGGAATATATTACAATTTTTGTGTTGGTTAAATTAGTTAAATTAAATAAAATGCTAAATAATATCATTTTATTACCTAAGTGGAAGTTTGACTGAAATACAGGGTGTTGCAAAAGTAGGTTTACAGTTGTTCATATGGAAAATGATACAATAATCTTATATAATAAAGAAGATGTGCAAATTGACCGTCACACCCTCGCACAAGATGGCCGCCCCCATGTGGTCACCAGATGGCACCACAATATGGCCAGCAGGGGAGGGCAGTTGTGGGTGATCAGGCCAGCAGCAGAGGGAAGTGGGGAGGACCAGGCCTGCAGGTGAGGGTAGTTGGGGGCAACCAGATTGGCAGGGGAGGGCAGTTGGGGGCTATCGGGCCGGCTGGGGAGCAGTTAAGCGTAGATCAGATTGGCAGGGGAGTGGTTAGGGGGTGATCAGTCTGGCAGGCAGAAGTGGTTAGGGCCAATCAGGCAGGCAGGCAGGTGAGCGGTTGGGAGCCAGCAGTACCGGATTGTGAGAGGGATGTCAGACTGCCGGTTTAGATCGGGCCTAAACCAGCAGTCGGACATCCCCCAAGGGGTCCCAGAGCTTATAAAGCTTAGAGACGGTGCAGGCTGGGTTGAGGGACACCTCCCCCAAGTGCACAAATCTTGTGCACCGGGCCTCTAGTTAATAAATAATGATACAAGAATAAATTGTGTCTCATTTATTCATAACTGTAAACCAACTTTTGTTCCACCCTGGAAAACCAAAAAGAAAGCTTTATACTCAGCTGATGACACAGAAAGGACATTTTAAGTCAACTCTGTACTCCTGCACATTTTAACTTGATTCAGACAGGAGAGCCCCTGTGCTGTTATAAACTACACGTTGAATTGAGTTCACTTTTTCCCATCTTTTCTGCAGTTGCAGACAAGAGATTGCCATCGTGCCACAGAGTACTTCCCTGTCAATGCTCTGGCCTCAGGGTGCTCACATGGATGGACTGGACAATGGTTTGGACACTTAGCCTCCATTGATGGCAAGTCAAAAGCCAGGGGAACCATTCACTGAGGCAGGGTTATATTCTTTTTTCCCCTTTTCAATGATGGGGTAAAGTTATGAGCAAGAATGTGTTTTTTTAAGCACATTGATAGATTTCTTTTAAAATTTTTGTAATCAGGTCACTGTCTCATTAGACATTAGATAATATTACTATAGACACTCATTTAATCTAGGGGTATCAAATTTATTCTAAGTCAATCAGTATCAGCTACCATATTTTTTAATGTATAAAACATTATGTTTTTCTAAAATTGTTAGACTGAAAATTGAGGGGCCTCTTATACAAGGAAGTCAGCCGAGGAGGTAGCTGCCCATACCTTGTCAAATAGGCTTCCTCCAATCAAGAGCCTTATTGTTACTGATGTCAGCTGATGCCATAATTGGAGGTGGAGGTGGAGGTGGAGAGTGTGCAGATTCCACAGGGACTGGAGCGTTCTGAGTCTATAAAGATGTCAAAGAATAAAAAGATAAATACCAGAAAGCGATAGTCTTACTCTGCAAAATTTAAACTGAATGCAATCAGCTATGCAAAAGAGCCTGGAAATAGAGCTGCAGAGAGACAATTTGGACCTCCTCCAAATGAATATATGATCAGACAGTGGAGAAAACAGGAAGAACAACTCCTTGAGATGCCAAAAAAGAAGAAGGCGTTAAGAAGAAAACCAGCAAAATGTTTAAAATATTGATTTCTTAATTTTGGGTTGGAAAAGTGGGGGGCATCTTATACATTGGGGCATCTTATACATGGAAAAATATGGTAAGTACTTCTCCTGAACCCAGGTAAGAAGCATTGTTACTTCATTTTGTAGGTGAAGCAGCTGAGGCTCAACTTGAAGAGGTTTAAATAACTTTTCCAAGGTCCACAGAGGGTGAGTAGCAGGGCGGAGATGCAAACCCAGGTAGTCAGGCTCTAATCTAACATATTGTGAAGATCATCACTCTTTAGTCCCTCTGTCACAAACAGTTTCCAAAATAATCTCAAATTATCTGTCTTTGATTTTCAAGAATTTAAAACTATAGACTTTGTTAATCAGGGCTGGTTCAGTCTCTTAAACCAAAAGCATGATATAGTCAAGGCTGTCTGAAAGCTGTGCCCTCCCCAAGAGATTATTATACATGAAGTGATTTAAGAAGCTATAGTTGAGAAAGAAAATGAAGAGGCAAGTGTGGTATTTGATCTGTGATCTATGGATCAATGACCGACAGAGCTGATCTATAGTTACAGGTGCATTTCCCTTGGTTTCTCAGTGGAATAGTAACTATTTATCAGTATTTGCTAAGTGCCAGGCATTGCACTGAACACTTTGATAGTAAGGTATCATTTAATCAGCATTGTTTGAAATTTATAGATGGGACAGCAGAGGGTCAGGGGGTTATGCAGGTTGTCAGCTCCTACACAGCTAACAAGTGGCGTAGTCAGGATTTAAATCCTGGGCTGTCTGAATCCAGAGTTTGTGATTTTAATAATTCTACCAAAGGTTTCCACAGCATAGATCTGGTTCAAGGAAGACAATGTAATGGGCACTTTGGCGCCTGTGGATCTTGGTGCTTTATAAGCTCTGAGATGTTACACCTCTGGAAGGGTAATATTTTCCACAAAGATGTTGGCAACATAGGCCACCATCCTTATGTGCTTTGCAGTAACAGATACCAGTGTGTTAGAGGAGAGAGGAAAGCATATATGAAACTGTCCAAGGTAATTAGGCCTTTTCAAAGCATTTTGTTGATTTCAGAGAGAAAGGGAGAGGAAGAGAGAGATAGAAACATCAATGATGAGAGAGAATCATCGATCAGCTGCCTCCTGCATGTACCCTACTGGGAATCGAGCCCACAACCCAGGCATGTGCCCTGACTGGGAATCGAACCGTGAACTCCTGGTTCACAGGTTGGTGCTCAACCACTGAGCGCACCGCCCGGGCTCAAAGCTTAATATATTGAAGTGACAAGAAGGAACACACACACTCCTAGTTGAAAGTTGGATGCAAAGGCAGATTAGCAGTACAATGATAAAATCTTCTTTACTATTTCATTTTTAAGGGATTTGTCACATTCGCATATTATTAACGAATAAGAATGATATAATAGTACTTTTTCTTTTTAAGTAACCTTTTTATTATAAGTTACTTAAAGGAAGCCTGTCACCCAGTGGCATTCCTTCCCAATCGGGGGGACCCATCTAAGGGCGTTCCTCATAATGAACAAGTATATGCCTGGGTCAGGGGCTGTGGCTACCACTAACTAGGTCAGCTTCCATTTTTTATTTTCAGCACATGACTAGAACCACAAAGTAATGTTGTAAGTCTGGGTGAGTCATGGTTCACTAGCTGATAGTCATTCCGTTGCTACAATTTTCCATCTTGCAAATGTCAAAACTAGTGCTCGAAAGTCCCTAGAGATTTAAGAATGAGTTCCCAATTAAAGCTTAGCATTCACATGGGTTAACAAGAGAGAAAGTACTCTCCAGGGAACTAAAATGCTCTCATTTGATAAAGTATGGACAGTTTGAGACAGCAGATATGTGGCATTTTCAATCTTTTTTCTTTGTTGCAAAATGCTAAGCCCCAATATCCAGATTGCTTCCCTGCTATGTAAGTCTGCCATGGTAAGCCATTTCCTCACTTATGTTAAGTGGAATTATATATTCAGCTATTCCATAAGAAAAAATTCATTATTTAAAACACTTGCCCTCACTTTAGTGTCTCTAAAATAAAAAGCACTAATTTTTAAAAGACATCAAGACCTTTCATTACTGACCATATGTTATACTTAGCCATCATATTAATATTGATTAAAAATAGCTTCCAGACTGATTACTCAATCATCTATTGTATTCGGTAACATTTACCAGCTATATAATTTAAGCCCTGAAAGAGACAGACATTTGTATATATAAGCTTGTGATAAAATGCCTATATTACTCTCCAAATAATACAGAACTATAATTCACATCTCTGACCTTAACCAAGAAAATTTTGTTTTATTGCTCACGATTGTGGAAATATTCTGGGTTCTGGTTTTCCTTAACTCACCCCTTGAGTGCATCATTTGCTCAGGAAAAATGCCCCTAACATTATGAAATTACTTTGCTCAAGATGCCATCACCTGGAAAACCAGCTGTGCAAAAACTATCAACATAGACTTCATTAAGTCACAAGTGTGAGGTCCATATCTTAGTGAGCTTTATTGAGACCATCAGGAGCAATATGGAATGGTCACACTCTCTTTTGGGCTTCTGGGATAACTTCCCTAGTCACCTAAGTTGACTCCTTGGTACCGAATCAGTGGAAGAGACAGTGAGATGTGCACACCCTGTCTTATTGACAAGAGGGTTACTTATATCATTTTCATTTAGTCAGGTGAGAGCGTATTTTTTTCATTGCATGTGTTTGGCTTAAAAGAGGGACTCAGAGATAATCCAGTTAGAACTCAGGCACTCTTTGCAACTCCAATGTGGCAGGTAAAGAGGACATAATCTTTCTGTCCATTTTTTCAGCCTTTTCTCCATTTGTAGTATCCTGGCATGTACATGTCATGTAGATACATGGTTCCATCATAGCTATGTCATAATCAAGATTCCTTTTGGAAGAAATCCTCCCCTTCCCCCCTCCCCTCACTGATTGCATGAGAGATGGAGACTGACAATTTTAAACATGATACATAAAAATTAAAATCAGAAGGATAGCTTATCTGGGTAATCTCTTTGTAAGTTACATACATGTCTAATCACTATGATTTACACCTGAAACAAATATAATACGATACGTCAATGGTAATTGAAAAAACAAGCAGAAGGATATCAATTTCTCATTCATCTCTTTAAGAAATAATGTAAAACAATTAAAGATTATTTTATTTTAAAAATGTATCAATAAACTAAAATATCCTAAGTAAAATTTTTATTTTCACATTCATTTTCCTCATTTATTCATATGCAAAAATATTACATATAATTAGAAAAATGCATATTTTCTTATTCTATAATCATTTTTAATCAGTTCATAATTATTTTTTCATATGTAATATTTAACCTAACTGATGAGCCATAATTGGATTTGAACATTCTCATAGAGTGAGATGTGTAAATTTGTAATGAGATTTTGCTCTAATGGATACTACTAATATTAACAGCTTTATACATGAAGCTCTTTGGCTTCCATAAAATAAAATTTCCAGGAGAAGGTTTACTAAATGATAGTGAAGATAATCTTAATTTCTTTTGATACATATTTGAAAAGAATTACTTCATTTACATGCTTCAAGCAGTGTGTGAATATTCTGGTTTCACCACATGATGGTTAATATTTGAGTATTGCGATTTTGCAATCATTCACCAAATATTTATTTAGAGTCTTGGATACATTAGTGAACAAAAGTAACCTAAAACATCTGCCCTATTTAGTATGGGCTAAAATAGCCCATATCATTGTTTCAAGTTTACATTCTTTTAATTGCCCATGAGGATGTACGTTTATCTATGTGTTTATTTATAATTTTCATTTTTGTGTGTGTGAATTTTCTGCTCATAGATTCTGGAATCAGTTTTCAAAGCAGAGATTCCATGGCCATGTGGCCTCAGTGACCTAAATAAATTGCTCTACCATTTTAGACAAGTCGGGATGATCGACAGTCTTCTCAGTTTCTTATGCTCTCATCCAGGTATCTGGGAGCAAACATTACTAGTAATGCCTCACAGCTAGTCGTCACTTCCAGAAAACATGTGCCAAGGCAATCTGATAAGGAATGTTTCCTGCCACAGCTATCAATCATCTGGAAGAATCCACAGCACCAGGCTTTCATAACCTGTTCTGTCAACCTGTGGAACTCACCAAATACATGGATTAAGTTAAATAGATGAAGCAGCCTTCAACAGCTTAAAAATATCCGATCCTGCCACATTTTCTGCTACCTTTCCTACTTGTGTTATTTAGTTGTCATGTTAGACGAGTTTGAACTATCCCTCTCCTGAGTCATAATACAGCCTGGGTGTGGCTTGTAAGGAAAAGGGCACTGCCTGAAAAGCTGCATTATGCAATGCAGGATCTGTATTGACTGAAGGACGGCAACAGTTCCTTGTCAGATGGCTTTGCTCAGTTGATTTGACTGTGAGTACTTAAAGAGTAAGAAATAAGTGCCCAAAGCATAGAACTTAAAAATGAGGACACCATATGAGTACATTATGACAGAAAAAAATGGAAATAACTCTAGGGGTCAATACCCAAGTTAAGGCACGTGGTTTTGCTCAACACTTTTCTCAGTTTTCAGCACTCCTAGGCTTATAGATATTTTATGAGATAGCAAGTCCTTGGAAAAATCCACTATGGTCTCTAGAATTAATTTCTTGAAGAAATACAGTGACCATCCATATGACAAATCCCTTGCAAAGTCAAGACAAGAGACCAATATATAGAGTCTGAAGCGATTTCCTTAGACTTTGAGAGTTGTGTTTACATTGGATGGCTGAACATTGTTCATATTTGTTTTGTTTCTAATTGGCAAAATGTGGTCTTTGAAAGTAAAAGTTTGATAATGTCTTTGACAAGCCCTGTAACAACATTTTCTGCCTTGTACCATGTCCAGCTACTTGAGATTCTCTGTTGCCCCTCATTTCCTGGGTCTTTGCCTTTTCTTCTGCCTGTAACAATGCCCTTTTCTTCCTTTGCTGGATAGTTCCTGATAATTCTCAAGTTTGGGAAGGTTTTTCTTTCTCCAATTCCAACCCCCAGCTTTATTGAATGTAACTGACATATAACGTTGTTTAAGATCTAACTGTGATGATTTGATGCATGTATGTATTGCAAAATGGTCACCACAATAAGATTATACAACACATCCATCACCTGACCTGATTACTATGTTTTTGTATTATTTTGTGTGGTGAGAACTTTTAAGATTTACTCTTTTAGGAACTTCCAAGTATGCAACACCAAATTGTTAACTCTAGTCACCATGCTGTACATTAGATCCCCAGAACTTCTTCATCTTACACTGAAAGTTTGTATTTTTTTTGCCAACATCTCCCAAATTTCCTCAACTCCAGCCCCTGGAAACCACCAATGTACTCTGTTTCTATGAGTTTGGCTTCTTTAGATTCAGCACACAAGTGAGATCATACAGTATTGATGTTTTTTCTGTCTGACTTATTTCACTTAGCATAATGCCCTTATGGTTTATCCATGTTGTCATAAAAGGTGGGATTTCCTTCTTTTTTTCTCCCTCATTTAATGGTTCTATAATACTCCAATGTACATATATACCACATTTTCTTTATCTAGTCACCCATCAACAAGCATTTAGGCTATTTCCAGTTCTTAGCTACTGTGAACAAAGCAGCAGTGACCATCGGGGTGCAGATATCTAGTTGAACAGTGATTCATTTTTTTCTAGATACATACATTAAGTGAGGTGCTAATGATATGAATTTTTTTCTTAATTTTTTGAAAAAGCTCTGTGCTGTGCCAGTTTACATTCCCTGAAAAGGTTTTTCAAATTCTTTCCTCCTTGCTCTGTCCCTGTCAGCTGCTTTCATAGAATTTAATACAGCATACTTTAATATTTTATTTCCTTGTCTCTTTCCCTCATCACACTGAGCAACTTGAAGGAAGGCAATATTTGTTTGATCAGTATGCTTCCAATAGTGCTTGGCATCTACTAGATTCTTGATAACAATTAATTGAAGGAATAAGTGACAGATAAAAACAAAAAAAGTAAGAACTTTCTGACAATAAGGACATTTGCACAATTGAGGGAGCAGGGGTGTATTAACAAAAAGAGAGCACAGTGTGCCCTGGCCAGTGTTCTCAATGGTTAGAGCATCCGCTCAGGCACGTTGGGGTAGCAACCAATTGATATCTCTCTCACATGGATGTTTTTCTCTCTTTCTCTCCCCCTCCCGACCCTCCCTTCCACTCTCTCTAAATTGCAATGGAAAAATATCCTCAGGTGAGGATTAACAAAAATAATAAGATAGCACAGTGTGAAATGATTGGCAGTTCCTATTCGAATCTTGTCTTAATTTTCTTAAGGACCTTTCAAAACAATTTTTCTATGCTACCATCATTCATTAGCTGCTTTATGAGTCTACAATTTAGCACTGTGGTTAAAATGAATAGGGAGTCATAAATAGTAATCTTTGTTTGCTGTTTTAATAATTGATCTGTCCATTTTTATGCAAATGAGATCCAAATTTGCATTTTGATTGTCCAAATAGTGCTGTCCTGATTGGTTGGAATCTTGTGTTCTCATTGGTCATTATGGAGTTGCTCTGATGCTCTGATTGGTTGGTAAAGATGTAAATGAGAATATAGCTGTGCAGCTCTGATTTGATGGGGCAGTTCTCAGCCCCGTGGTCAAAATATGGTTTCCTTCACAAGGTTGGGGTGGGAGGGGCAGGAATGCAGTGCGGAGCCTCCACAGCTCAGTCTGCTGCTTTCCCCTGATATGCAGTGTGCACGAGAGGCCTCTGTAAACAGTGGTTGCTGGACTCTGAGCATGAATCTGATAAACCAGAAGGAGTCCTTTTGGCAGGTATATTCCCTCTCAGAGTCAACCACAGGAAATGACAAGTATACCATATCTGTTAGTAAATACACAAATGCCTGTTAAAATGATGGTTGACATATTGAACTGCAGCTGATTTATAATACAGTGAAGATGGAATGAAAACTTATAGAAAGTGATCAAGGAATATGATGAAGCATTTTAAAGGGAAAAAAATAAAAAAGACTAATAAACATAAAAAAAATGTTCAACCATTCCATCAGTAAATGTAAATATTAAAACAGCTTTTTTTTTTTTTACTTTCAGATAGACAAAACTACCGAGATTGATGATCTACTTACTTAATTGATAACTCGGTGAGGATGTTGGTGAA
Organism: Plecotus auritus; assembly: GCF_963455305.1. Lineage (NCBI taxonomy): Eukaryota > Metazoa > Chordata > Mammalia > Chiroptera > Vespertilionidae > Plecotus > Plecotus auritus. The sequence continues at coordinate 77,283,070 of NC_137773.1, forward strand.
TAGGCATTCTGATACATTAATGGTGGGAGGCTAAAGTGGTGCCGTATTTCTGGTGAACAATTTGGCAATAGCTACAAAAATAAAAATATACATTCCCTGTCATGCAGCAATCTCAGTATTAGAATTGTTTTCTGTGTACATATATGGAGATGTCTTCCAATACACATGTATTTTGTAGGGTGAGTGCTAGAACTACTGTTAAAAATAAAAGTTGCTAATTGATGAGCATTGATCACCTGGGTCACCACTTTTCCTGGCCAATCTTTGTAATAAATATCCTGGATTTATTGGGCAAGTTGCTTCTCCGCCCTGACTTCCAGCATATCTGTTTATGTTTTCTCTGAGAAGTGGGAGGTGCCTGAGGTGTGTTTTCAGTATCCAGGTCTCCTTTTTTAAAGAACTGCCCTGAGGCTACTGGAGCTGATTTGCCAGCAGATGCAGAGAAGTGCCTTGAAATGTACTACTGGGTGTGCTGGCTGCTGGTAAACAATGACTGTTGGGTAGAAGAATTCATGAAAGCCTGGCTTCCTTACCTCGGGTTGGAATACCTCCGAGGTGTAACTTACATTCCAACTGTTAGACGGGTCAGGCTGAAGCCTATCCAGTTGTGGGACACATGCCTGTGGTCATATCATTGCTTATCATATGTCACTTCATATTAAAGCTATTTGTAAACATTCTAGGATGTTAGACTTTTGAATGCAGGACATGTGATCGATTTACCTCTGCGTGGCCCACAGAACAGCAGAATAATTTTATACACAAAATTGATTCCATAAACACGTAACTGATAGAGTCCTTTTTGTTCTACTTTTTCTTTCCCACAAAGATGGCTGGATGGTTTTTGTTTTGTTGTGCTTATGCCCACTTTTTTTTCTTGCTTATTCCTTTCTGTAAATTATGGCCTGGATTTGTTGGCCAGCTTGCTAAAATGAGCAGTGCACCACTTTGCCGCAGGTGAACATATGTCCTGAAACCGGCTGTCCTCAAATAGATAGAGCTACCTTGTCAAAGTTGACAAAGCTTCTCTCCCTGACCAAACTCCAACATGGCTTCTAGCAGCCTAAGGCAGTGTCCCTGGGATGACCCAGGCTCCTTGAGTTCCCATGTGGAAAAGCACCAGGCTGCCAAGACAATTTATCACTGGTCCCAGCTAACACCTGAGGATAGGCCCCAGACCTCCCAGTCTTAAGAGCATTTATCAACCAAAACAAACAAACTTACTATTGTAAATTCTTCCTCTGTCCCTTGGAGATGTATATGTATCTCCTATAACCAAGGACAGTCTTTTTCAAGGACTTGAAAGCCATTCCTTTGAAATGCAATCATCAGGAAGGATAGGGCCCCTGTCTCCTAGTCTCTGTGGGAGGAACCCGGCTTCAGTAAGTTGTTAATTAGCAGGCACAGATGGCCTAGTAGCATTGACCTTGACCTCTTACCCAGCTTTTTGAGATTTTTCATCCTGTACCTCCACCCCACCCCACGCACACTGTGAGGGCCTCTGCTCCCTTCCTCTCCCTCTCTGCTTACTTCCCCGCCCTCTGCACATCGAAATAAAGCTGTTTACACTGAACTCCTACTGCAGAGGTTATCACTAAGCAAAACCTGTCTTTATGCCTTTAACTAGGCTCCAGCTTTATTTCTAACAACACTTCAGAATCTTGTGGGAAACAATTTGCTTTATTGTTATTAGAGTAAGCTCTAACAGCCATTGAGAGTTAATCTGCATTGCTTTGCTTTCTATTTAGGGTCTTTTGCAAACTAAATGTCCATGATTACCATAGTTTTAGATCCGTCCTGCTGTCCAAACATTAATCTAGTTACCTTCCAGTGACGGATTTGCACAATGCTGAAATATTGGATGTAAAAATATGTTCTCTCCCATTGAGTGAGCATCTGGACCACCATCTCACATTATTTAACAAGTTGTTCTGTCCATGGTTTTAAGGCCTGTACATATTTCCTACTTTTTAAAAAATATATTTTACTGATTTTTTTACAGGGAGAAGGGAGAGAGATAGAGAGTTAGAAACATCGATGAGAGAGAAACATCCATCAGCTGCCTCCTGCACACTCCCTACTGGGGATGTGCCTGCAACCAAGGTACATGCCCTTGACCGGAATCGAACCTGGGGCCTTTCAGTCCGCAGGCCGGCGCTCTATTCACTGAGCCAAATCGGTCAGGGCCATATTTCCTATCTTTAAAACCAATTGTTTTAGTGCTCATAGCATGTTATGTAGTTACAGGATATTTAGGATGACTATTTCATTTCTAAGACCCAATATTTCTAAATGTAATAAACTTAGATTTATTTTATATTATTTAGATTATTATTAAAATGCAATAAACACTATTTCAAAATGTAATAAACTTAGATTTACTTTGCCAGCATAAGTACTTGCATTTTGCAATATTTACAACATGACCCAAGAGAATATTTATATAGTATTATGTAAGTATATATGTTTGAATGTGTTTTTCTTTGGTGTGGAGATAAGCAGAAAAGAATTTGTTAAGTGTTGGGATTTACTATAATAACATATATATTTATTATTTACTTGCTATGTGTTAAGAACTTTATGATCGTTACTACAAACTTCAAGATAGGCAATATATTTCCAATTTCAAAATGAAGGAAATGAAACTCCAAAAGGCTTTGTATTCAAAATGAAGGAAATGAAACTCCTAAGTCTGTGTCATTCCCAAATCTGTGCTCTTTCTATTATACTATACTTCTAAGGTATGTACAGTTGATGGTTTGGAAAAGAAAAATGTTTTTGCTGAGCTATTCTCACAAATTGTCTGACAGCAAACATGTACAGGAAAATCTCCAACTCAAACTTAGAGACAAGAAAAGTGAGTCTTCTAGGATGAGGTGTTTACTCCAAATTTAATAAATTACACCAAGGAACTGTATAGAAAGATGGAAACTTGTCTGTTTGGCACAAGTTAGAATGAATACATTGTATACTATTTTTTAATGTTGTAAAGAACTTTCCTGAGAGGTACAATAAATTTATATAAACAAAGGAAGGACAGCTGCACAAAAGGAAATTGGCAGGGAAATATAATAAAAACAAAAATATCCTCCAGAAATACAAGTTAAATATTCAAACGTATTAAATTATAACTCTTCTATGATTTGCAATTTGTTTTTTATTTATCTTTTTGTCTGATTTTCTGCTAGGATGGAAATAACTACTTTATGACTTTAAAAAAATATTTATTTTTTATTGATTTCAGAGACAAAGGGAGAGAGAGAGTTAGAAACATGAATGATGAGAGAGAATCATTGATCAGCTGCCTCCTACATGCCCTCCTTACACTGAAGATCAAGCCACAACCTTGGCATGTGCCCTGACCAGGAATTGAACCATGACCTCCTGGTTCATAGGTTGATGCTCAATCACTGAGCTACACTGGTCAAGCTATAATTGCTTTTTTTTTTTTTTTTTTTAGTGTGTTATTACCTATTTTTGCCTCTGCTGTGACTTCCATCTGTAGTTAAGCTTCACTATCATTTAATATGCACTGCATCAGAGTTTATTATATAGTCCATCAGGCTCACAGTGACACAGCATTTTTTCAAATCAGGAACTAGATTTTTTATCTTCGAAATTCCAAATTCTTGTTAGAGAGGATGTAATCTTATGGATCAGATTACATTTAAAATCCATAGTAAGGCCCTAGCCAGTTTAGCGCAGTGGATAGAGTGTTGGACTGTGGACTGAAGGGTCCCAGGTTTGATTCTGGTCAAGGGCATGTACCTTGGTTGCAGGTTCTCCAGCCCTGGTCAGGGTGCATGCAGGAGGCAACCAATCGATGTGTCTCTCTCACATCAATGTTCCTCTTTGTCTCTATCTCTTCCTTCCACTCTCTCTAAAAATCAATGGAAAAATATTCTTGGATGAGGATTAATAAAAAATTTAAAATAAAAAAAATACATAAAATTCATAGTAAGCTCTTTTCTACCTTCGCATTAAACATAATTGCGGTGAAGGCCTGGGGAGGATGGGAGTGAGGTGGAGAGGGTCAATGGGGGACAAAGGAGGACATATGTATTACTTTCAACAATAAAGATAACCTTTTTAAAAAGAATTGAGCATTCTTCTGTATGATTGTGGAACTTCTCATTTAAGCTTTGCAGGGAAGGAAAAATGTCTTTTTCTTCTACCCATCTTAGGTTCATTGGCTGAGGCCCTATACATTTTGGCAAAAGATAGGTTATCAAGAGAAAAACAAAGAGGCATTTTATCAACACGTGCATCACATGTGTACACATGGGAGCTCCCAGTGATAAGTAATGCAAAAGAATGGTTAGAATTTGGTTTATATATCAGCTTAGGCTAAACAAAGGGAAAAGGGCTTTGGCATTTGGCGCTTCTGGGCAAGGGACACAAATTATGGGAAGGTGACCAGGAAAAGTAGGGTAAACAAAGGTTGTTTAGCAATTTTAAATCTGTTATGCAGATTTGAGTCAGAGCCTTTTCCTCTGGTAAGAGTTGTTTAAGAGGCCTCTTCTTCCTGGTCCAGGAGAGGGAGACATCTTTACAAATGTCAATTTCCTTCTAAAGCTTTTCCAGAGTTTGCTGGTGCTTCTTTGCATTTAGCTCAAAATAATCTATTTGCCAATGAGGCATATTTTAAGGTGGCATTTACTGGTACATTTCAGTGTCAACTTTTTATGTCAAACTCTTTAAGTTTATCTTTTGTCTTTCAACAATTTGGTCCACAGAAAGGTTTTAGTATCCTCAATTATTTAAGAATAAATCCTTAAGTCATTAATTCATATATATATATATTTTTTTACATTTGGACACAGTACCATTTTAGTTTCAGAAACAAACAAAAAAATTGTTAGGGAATAGTCTCCTAAAATCTTCAGAAAATCTAAATCAGTTGTAATTGTCCCTTTGTGTACAAAGTTAAAGGCCTGGAATAATGGGACTTAATGAGGGGTCCTTGGAACCTATCAATGCTCCTTATTATGGGGCTCACGGATTAGAACATGCAGCTTTGGTTTGAGACCAAAAAGTACAATTGCACATTTGTTTGCCTCTTACTTAAATAATAAGTTTTAAAATTTTATTGTTAATAAAGAGCTTCTGCTTAGTTTCAAAGTTCCTTTCATGATGCTTTTCTTTGTTTCTTAATGCTTTATATTTTTACTGTATTTTCCTATTAACCTCTAAAGTGAAATAATATGGTTGATGCTGAAATGAAAGTCAAAAAGCTTAAATAATTTTCACTTCCAAGAAGATTGTTTTCTCAGTCTTATTTTCTCCCTCTCCCCTTGCCTTTTCTCTCCCTTCCGCTCTCCATCCCTCTTCTGCTTCCTTTCTGGTTTCTTCCCTTTTGTCCCTCCTTAATTCGTTTCTTTCCCATCCCAACACGTTAAAAAATATATTCAAATACATTGAATATTGGCATCTTCTGGGCTTTTGAACCCCCATCCCAGGAATCTAGTTTATTCCTGAAGATTTCTTCCACTTATCCTATTTCTCATAGTTATCAAGTACACATGATAAATACAAGAACTAAAAATTGGAAGAGAAATAAGATAGAAATTGGCTTAGTGATATATGTAAAAACAAAAAAGCATAACTGATCAATGTTAACATGGTTAGAAATTATTTAGGTTCTCTAATTTGATTACTTAAAATATTATCATTTATTTATCTCTGTCCTTGAAATGTTTTCTCTCCTGCCCTTTGACCCTATTCTACTTTTCTTGTTCTATGGTCTATGATGTTAGCTATAAACCTATTTTAAGAATAAAGCTAGCTGCTACTGAAATCTAAATTATAAAACACAATGATTTTAATGAGCTTTTTTCATTAGTGTGGTTTCTCAAACATGGAAACAAGTTCTGGTCCAAGTTTCTGAGTTTGGCAGTATGGGGGCAGCATACTTGTGGGACTCTGGGGATACACAGAGGAACAAATTTGACAGAGTATTAAGAATCATATTCTTTTCCCTCCTATTGGTTTCTATGGGAATTGTTCTACTCAATTTCTAGTCTATCCATTTTAGACTGTGCGTTCTTATACTTTCCAGAACATTGAAAGTAATTAGAGATGAAAGGGAGGGAAAGGAGAGCACTGATAAACATGATCAGGGTTAAATCACGTCTTGAAGGGAAGACATTGTGTGGAGTTCAATAGCTTGCAGAGTTTGTCAGAATTCTATTGATTTTGAAATGTTTAGCTTATTTTTTCTTTCTCAGACTCTGAGGAATGATGTAATTTACTTCTGCTCCTTCAGGTATATATTTTATTTATTTTTCCATTACTTATTTTTAGATTTTTTTAAAAATGGGACATATTTGACTTTATAAGGTTTCTTACTTCACCTAAACACAATTTCATAAACCACAATGAAATATATTTTAGTCATATCAAGTTACTATGTAGGAGGAGGCAAGCACCTAGACACCTAATTGGGGCCTTTATGAACCTTCAAAATTTGATCTCCAGTCTTATCATGTCTTTACCAATTTACTTACAGAAAAACTTACTATCTGTTTGAGGAGGTAGAAGATGAAGAGAGATTAATTTTTAACCTTAAAATGTTGGCTTGTGCTATTATAAATTCTTTGTATCTAAAAAAAGAGGCTATATTTGTATAGGGCTTTAAAAGATGGCTAGAATTTCAATAAATCTTGGTAGTTGAATACTCTCTTAGGTGGAAAAAGCAATATGAGCAAGTTTTTTGTATGATATTTTGGCAAGATTTAAAGTTTCCTGGTCTGATATTTTTTTCAGGGTGGTTTTGGAGGAGGTGTAAAGAGAAGTATTACTTAAGGTTAGTCATAGAAAGCCTTACTATGAAAACATGCTCCAAAGTTATTCTTTTGTTTCCAGAAAATCATCAAATATCTAGAGCGAATAGAATAATATGATAGATCTGCCCTTTAATTTTTTTTTTTTCTTAAACCCTATCACCTCCTAAAAGACTAGGCAGCTTATTTACTATGGCTTTTGGTTATCCACAAGAGCAGGGTTTTTGTCTGACTTTTAAAATAATGTCTCCAAATGGCTAGCATGTGCCTGGTACAGAGCCAGTACTTAATAAATATTTGGTGAATGAACGAATGGATGCATACTTCGGGAATTTAACTCTGGTAATAATACGAAGGACACCTTGTTGGGAGATCCTGCTTTTATTTAATCTCAAACTTCACTGGTCCAATTCCTAAGTCTTACACACACATCCTACCTTACCTTTCAGTGAATCGCTCCTTTTTACGTAGGGTATTTTCTGTGAGCCAACCTTTCTCTCCACCTGTTCGAGTCTCACCCTTGAGAAGGAATGGCATGAGCATCACAGACCAAGGTCCAAATGATGTTTCTTTGGCTTCGTCAGGACAGTTACCTCACTGACTTATGTGTAAAATGTGCATGAAAATACTACTTCATAGAATTCCTGTAAGACTAAAATGAGAAGACCTATAAAATTCCTGGGACAGTGCCCAATGTATTATGGAGGCTTACTAAATATTAGTTTCCTTAACTCTCCATTCTTCAAGACTCAAGTTTCTATCAGACCCTTAAAGTCTTTTCTAATCACCAGAGCCCATAATTATTTCTCTCATTTTTGAAATGCATACTCTCTCATACACTCTGAGATTTTTTTATGTGTCACTTGGCTAACATCTGTACTCTCTTTTTGATGCACAGCCATGCCCTGCCATGTATGTATTGTTCTGAAGGTGTATGGCTTCAAGATGTTGCCACATCTGCTTCTTACAATGTCACAGAATAAAGTTTTGTTTTGTAACAAGTTACTCCTAATGCAATCACTTTGTACTATATACAAAAGATTCTCTGGAATGCATGCCTTGAAATTCCAATAAACTTGAACCTTTCTGAGTTTTATCTGAAATACACTGTAAGAGAGTTGGATTGTGCTATTATAAATTTCTTTGTATCTATTTGCTGCCCTTATTACGTAGTTTTCAGATCTCTTGGGCTATCATACAGGTATTCAGTGATATTGGATTTACTGTCTCATAGATGTGGAATTATTATGGCTTTTATTAACCGAGTCTAAAAAATATTTAAATAAGAGTATTTGCCAGATTAATTTTGTCTGTTAGTAAGTTATTCTCCTTTTTCTAGTACTAAGTTAATATATGTATGTTGCTATTTACTCATATTCATATTATATGAATTTGTGCATATACATATTTTATATTGCATGTTTCTAATTTGTTATTTTTCTTTAAATTATGAGCTCTTTAAGAACTCTATTGCTTATTTTATAAATTATTTTAGTTTTCTGCATAATGTCCTATTTGAAATGGTTTATCATTTCATCTTAGGAGTTTATAATGAAAGGTAACAGGAAATTTATCTTTTCTTTTACTTTAGAATCAGTATTTTAGCCCTGTACATGGAGTAAGGAACATGAAGATGAGTATGAATGTTTTTTCCAAAATATGTATTTCTGTGTTCATTTGGAATCTAAAATTCCAAGTTCACAAGTCTCATTTATTTTATTGTATTTCTGAGTATTTTCAGAAATTAGAAAAAAGATCAAATTTGTTTTAAATTTATTTAGCATAAAATGGAACCATTCTCTAATTTTTAATAAGAGGAGAAAAATTAATCTCTTCCCCTTTTTAAAAAATATACTTCTATTGATTTCAGAGATGAAGAGAGAGATTAAAACATCAATGATGAGAGCGAACCATTGATGGGCTGTCTCCTGCACACCCCCTACTGGGGATCAAGCTCGCAACCCAGGCATGTGCCCTTGACTGGAATCAAATCCGAGACCCTTCAATTTGCAGGCCGACACTGAGCCAAACCAGCTAGGGCATCTATCCCCTGAGCCAAACCAGCTCTATCCACTGAGCCAAACCAGCTAGGGCATCTATCCACTGAGCCAAACCAGCTAGGGCATCTATCCACTGAGCCAAACCAGCTAGGGCATCTATCCACTGAGCCAAACCAGCTAGGGCATCTATCCACTGAGCCAAACCAGCTAGGGCATCTATCCACTGAGCCAAACCAGCTAGGGCATCTATCCACTGAGCCAAACCAGCTCTATCCACTGAGCCAAACCAGCTAGGGCATCTCTTCCCTTTTTTAACCCAGTTGTAACACATACAAAACTGTGCTTTGAAGAATCTTATTATACATTAGTGTTAATATCCCAATTTTCTCTGTTACCTTTTAATAAATCCAAATCAGAGAATTATTTTAATACTTGAATTATATGTTTAAAACAAGTGTAATAAAAATCTCTAAGAAAGAATGATGGTTAGGTGTTTTTAATCATAACAGTGTATACATCTTTTGACATGGCAGAACTATCAATTATTTATGAGGAAGTTAATGTAAGATTACATTTGATGACTTTCCATATCAAATACCTGTTTAAACATTTAGAAAAAAAATGACAGTGTCTTAAAAAGTATATCCTGTTAATTGACTTCTCAAAATTATATATACTTGTCCTGTGTGTATATATATCTATGTGTTTATGGGTATGTCTAGAGATCTATATATATTTATTTTGTGAGCTGGTCTATGGTTTTTATCAGACCCTGAAACAAATTATAGAATTCTAAGGTCTATTTGCCACCTCCCAAGTAAAAGTCTGCTCTGATTTTGCAGGTGGTTAGAATCAGGTGGACCTGCTTACCCACTTTTGCGCCTTCACTTATTCTTCCTTCGAGAAACTGTTATTGAGTGGTAACTGTGTGCCAGGCATTACATAAGATGCTGATTCTATAGAGTGTGGACCCTAAGAAAGAAGATACCCACTAAAAAGGCCCCTTGTCACTAACTGGGTTCAAGAGAACAACCAACACTAGAGCCCAGCAGCCATTTCTACATAGAGGCCTCTCATGCCAACGGTACTTCAGGGAGAGGCCTGCATGGAGCTGTCTGCCTGCACTGTGTGTCTGCTATAGGAGCCAGCCCTTATAAAGGAGATCCTGGAATCCTATTTCAACCAATAGGGCTGAGACTTTTTTATTCAATTTCAGCTGCATAGACATATCCTCATCAGTTTCTTCACTGACCAGTCAGAGTGGCTCTATTCTGACCAATCAGAAAAGTGCCCTTCCAGGCGTCCTCAAACTACGGCCCGTGGGCCACATGCGGCCCGCCGAGGACATTTATCTGGCCCGCCAGGTGCCGCTGCCTGTCCTGCTTAGCAGCCGACTCGTCCCGGGCCCGCAGTGCGCATAGGAATTTGTTCATAGTTTTTTTTTTTTAAACTATAGTCCGGCCCTCCAATGGTCTGAGGGACAGTGAACTGGCCCCCTGTTTAAAAAGTTTGAGGACCCCTGCAACCAATCAAACTGATGATTTGGAGTCCTCATTTATGAGGACAGACCAATCAGGGACCAGGGGCAGGACTTCTGTCTATATAAGTCAGCTAGCTCCCTTTTCATTGAAGACTGCGTTTCCCTGTCTGGAGCTGAAACACTGAGGATGTCTCACTGGGGCAGAGCAGACCAGCACAGGGCAAAGCAGACTGGCTGGGAGCAGGCCATCCAGGGGTGGAGCAGAGCTGTCTAGCTACAGAGGGGCCTGGCTCTAAAGCCATCTGGCCCCAGGGCCACCTCACAGCCATGCTGTATCATTACTGAACTGTTTTTGCACTGCATAAAGTTTTCTTCTTCACCACACCCCAAATTGGGGATTTCTATTGGAGTTGAATTGGTTAACAAGAGATAAAGGGAACTTCTGTCTTCAGGGAGATTAGTTTAAGGCCAACAGACAAGAAAACATGCAATTACAATGCATCATTGTAAGTGCTAAAAGAGAAATTAAGTATAATTGCAGGGATTTGGGGGACCCACATGAGAAACTGTAGTTAGTCCCCTGGAAAAGCATGCGGTGACTAGGAGAGGGTGTGTCATGGCAGACATCTGATAGGAGTTGGGATCTGAGCTGAGTTTAAAGAATAAGAATGCCAGGCCAGTTGGGAAATAAAGGGAATTTTCAGGAAATGGAAAAACTTATACATAAGACGGTCGCATGAAGAGTATGGCAAATTCAAAAATAAGAATGACTAGAACGCCCTAACCGGTTTGGCTCAGTAGATAGAGTGTTGGCCTGCGGACTGAAAGGTCCCAGGTTCGATTCTGGTCAAGGGCATGTACCTTGGTTGCGGGCACATCCCCAGTAGGAGGTGTGCAGGAGGCAGCTGACCGATGTTTCTAACTCTCTATCCCTCTCCCTTCTTCTTTGTAAAAAAAAAAAAAAATCAATAAAATATATTTAAAAAAAATAATGACTAGAGCATAGGATGTGGATGATGAAGCTGCAAACTGGAATTGGAAAATTTGAAAAGCTACATCTAAATGTAACCTTGTTATTTTGTTGAAAAATAGTTGGGTGGCTTCCACCATGTTTATGTTATTATCCACATTCCTTTGTGTGGCACCTAGACCTCACAGTCGCTTGCAAGGTCATCTCACTGCTCACTACTGTGACACCTCTCTGCTCTCCACCTTTCTGCTTTCCCCATAGGTGGCCTAGGTCAGTGGTCGGCAAACCGCGGCTCACGAGCCACGTGCGGCTCTTTGGCCCCTTGAGTGTTCTAACGCCACTTCTTCAAAATAGACTCGCCCAGGCCAAAAACCGACTTCTGCACATGGGCCATGAAGTTTCAATCGCACTGTACGTGCACGCCCGCACGTGGTATTTTGTGGAAGAGCCACACTCAAGGGGCCAAAGAGCCGTATGTGGCTCGCGAGCCGCGGTTTGCCAACCACTGGCCTAGGTCCCCTTTATGGAAGGGATCACATGGAACATAACGGAAGTCAAGGGCCACAGAGATGCTGTTTTTTCCTTCTTGGTTTCTTCATGTCATGGCTGCTGTTCTACTCTGCTGTAGAAGCCCTGTGCTGGTGTTGGGTGACCCTACACGATACATATCACCCTACTCAGAATTTGACATGGGGAATGGGACACAAAAGCCCCTCTACTCTCAAACAGATCTAGTTATAATAACTCATTTTCCTTTTGCCTCCCCATATGTTTTAGTTACCTTTTTTTTTTTTTACAATTGCCAGACTTAGTTCAATCTGTTATAGAAGCATTTAGGTTTTGCCACCCCATTGGGTATTTATTTTCCTCTGGGGGCTCTTGTGTACAGGTACATATATGTATGCGCTTTTCCCTGGTCAATCTCTCTTATGTCAATTTATTTTCAGGCCCAGTCAGAGACCCTAAGAGGCAGCTGACCGATGTAAGTTTGCCACCCTTACAGCAGCTTCAGGGAAAATTCCCTGGCTATTTTGATTGGAATTTCATTTGATTTATAGATAAATTTGAGGGAAAATTGAAATTTATATAATGTTAAGTCTTCCCATTCATTAGCAATGCCTTTCCTCAATGTCTAAACTTTAAGTCCATAAAATCAATAAAATGAACACTGGCTTCCTATGCACCGTTGCATCTCCAGTCCAGAATATAGGATGATGTGTGTCACATGGAAGGATTCAATAAATATTTGATTTGAAAGAATAAACAACTAGAATCAATAATTGTGAAAGGTAACATTCTAATATTTATGAGGAGATGGTGATATTCAGTATTATGGTCTTTATTTTGTCAGATTTTATCATTTTTCTGTACAGCAGTTTTACATCCTTTTTATTTTATTAATTTTGTTCTTAGAAACACTATATTTATTGATGCTATCACAAGTAGAATATTTTTTATATTATTACATTTTCTAATAGGTTATTGCTAATGTGTAAAAATACTCCACTTCATATTTTTCTTTCCCCCAGAATTCCTGTAGAACTCTCTTATTTGTTCTAATAGGTTATATATTTAAATTTTTTGATGAAGACAAAATATTTACAAATAACAGTCCTATCCCTTCCTTCCTTACCCTGCTACCCATTTTTTTCGTTTGCTTTGTTCTTTTATTGGCAGGGGACTCCAGGATTATGTTGACTTTTGTCAATCATGGTGGGCCTGTTGAGTTGCCTTCTCTTAATGAGTGATTACAGTTATTAATTTCTAGAACATACAAAATTATTTTTTACATCAGGAAGTTTTTAGATACCATTTTCTCTACCAAGGATGCTGTTTTGTCCATATTCTTCATTACTCTTTCCTTCACATTATTCATGCCAAAGCTTAAATCTCACCCATGAATAATTCCTGACTCTTTCATGAATAATGGTACAGAAACCAATGACAAACTAATTGGCTTATGCAATGTCACGGCAATTTGTTGGCCCCACATTGAAATGTGCAGAGGTGACTGTGGCTTTAGTCACAATTGGGTTTGATATTGAGGGCTCCATTTCTCTTTCTTGTTTCTCAGTTGTAAATGAGACTACAGCCCACTTCTTACAAGCTTAGCAACTCCACAAACATGGGAACTTCTTCCTCATTAAAGTATCAGATTCTGGTAGTCCACACTTGGGTTATGGGCTCATCCTCACGTCAGTCACTCTTACAGAAAAAAGTAACCACAGTCTTATCTCGATAGTGAGTAGAATAAGCTCCTTGGACAACAGTCTGTCCAAAATTTCTTAGCATGGAAAATAAATAGCTCACAAATCATTGAGATGCAGGCTGGATGGACCAAAACATTTAAAGACCTCTAAACATGCTCAGAAATACCTTTCCTGGCACCCCCATCCTTTTATTTTCTATCTAAGCCCTTTGTAACCTTTGTATCACTGTTCCTAAATTGGGATTATTTCATTTATCTATGTTTCCTCAACTAGAATGCAAGCTCCATGACAGAGTGGACACTGGCTTCCTATGCACCGTTGCATCTCCAGTCCAGAATATAGGATGATGTGTGTCACATGGGAGGATTCAATAAATATTTGATTTGAAAGAATAAACTTAACTAGAATCAATAATTGTGAAAGGTAACATTCTAATATTTATGAGAAGATGTTGATATTCAGTATTATGGTCTTTATTTCTTTTTAAGTCTCTTTTTTGAGAAACTGTATTGCCAGTTAAATCCTACGCACAGCTAAGAGATCTATGAACCTCAGTATAAACTTAATGAATGAAATCTTTGGGCTGATCTAAACTCACAAATTATATTCTCTCCTTTTATTACTGCACCTTGACTTTTACACATATTGATTATCAATATATTTTTATATATATTCTTGCTGTGTTATCTTAAGCATTTTAGTTAACTTCTCTAACAGCTTTCATTTTCTTGTCTATAACACTGGGGTCTTGATATCTATCTCATGGGGTATCATGAAGATTAAATGTGATAATGTTTTTAAACACTAGTACAATACTTTTCAATAGTAAGAATTAAAAAATGGTCACTATTATTGTCATCATTTCTTACCTTTTTGTACAGAACACTTTTAAAGTAGAATTCATGTCAACCACAATAGAGGTGGCTGGATTTTCTTATAAGCTGTTCTTTATGTAAAATTACTTTTGACTAGTATAGTATATATAGTTACTAGTGCCTCCCTCTATCTTTAGGTTATCAGTTTCCTTCTGGTTTATAAAAATCATATTGTAGAGGCCACAGTGACTAAAGAGAAAAGAGAAAAAATTGTTGGGGCCATTTTCTCATAAGCCCATAGCAGGAACCCGAGCCTCATGAACTCACTGATGTTCACATCATTGGTAAAATGGTAGAAAGAAGGAACACTGGGCATTAAACTGCTTTCCAGTAACCATCCGAAAGTCATTCTTTTCATTGGCTTACATGTAAAGTCATCTGAAATACACCAAGTAAAACATTTATAAGCACTTATTTGGAGCAGCAGAGGTAGTCCGAGTTGTCCAGGTCTGTTTGATGTTAACTTTCCTTTCAGCAGGTCCACTCCTTCACCTGAGCCAGGTGCTCTCATCTTCTTGCTCCCAGAATCATGACTTAGATTAGCCCTTCTAGAACTTTCCAAGTAAAGAGATGAGAAGCAGAAGCAGAATGGAAGTGGGAGCTCAGCCAGTGGAAGACTCTGGACATTCTCTCTTTTTAAAAAAATTACAGTTGACATGCAACACTAGACTTGTCAGGGTGATCACTTTTGAGTTATATAAATGTGGGGACTCTCTTTGCAGAGAGAACTTAATGGGATGTCAATGCCTGGAAAGGTGAAAGATAACTGGAACCAAAGGACCAGAGAGAAGCAAGTATTGTTGGAAGCGTGGGTTCAAAGCCAAGAATTGTAGGACAAAGGAGACAAGGAGAGAAGCACGTTAAGGTGTCCCAGTCTATTTCTTGGAACAGGTTTTATTGTTTTACTACTTCCTTTTATGTGTAAGCCATAGTGGTGTGTGTGTGTGTGTGTGTGTGTGTATAGGGAGTGTTAATGTGAGGTGTGTTCATTACAAGAACCATGGATGAGACAGACACTTATCCCAGCAACAAACAAATGGGGTAAATCAGATGGAAGTGCACAGAGAGGCATCTCAATTATTGAGATCTTAGTACTAATGTTACACACTTGTTTGTTTTCCCAAATTTTGTGGATTTCCTATTTTTCTTTTTATTTATTTACTTTGTCCTTTATTTCTTTCTATCTATTTGTTTACTTCTCCATGTCTGCATATTTGACATATCTTTCAGGGACCAACTTCATTTTGTGTTTTTGCCTGGTCTATTACTCATTCACACTATTGTCTATTTTTCAGTTTGGTTGTTTTCTCATTTTCTTTTGTTCTCATTCTTATCCAGATGTTGATTTCCTGTTCACCTTAGATGTTGGTTTCAGCCTGTAAGGTTTGCCTGAGTGATGACTCACTTCCTGGATCGTGGCACAGGGATTGGTGTACTTTTCAACCCCTCAGTGGGCAGCCCAAAGAAGTCAAGAAGTAGCATGCATAGTTCCCGAGAGGAAAGAAGGGAGAAAGTGCTGAAGGGAGTAACTGCCTCCACAAATCTTTGACTCTTATATAGTTTTATCCAAATCCAGCCTAGCTGATTGTTTTAATTGTGCACTGACCTCTTAAGTGGCTTCTCTGTCACCACTCTTTCTAATTCATTTACCCATCACAAATAAGCCCTGATTATCTTTCTTAAAACAAAGCAAGTTATACTGGTACTACTCCCCTAATTATATATAGTAAAGAGATGAGAAGCAGAAGCAGAATGAAGTTATATAAATAGTGAGTTATATATATATATAGTGATCCTTTATATAAATATATTTATACACATACAGGGTAGAGAAAAAGTGGGTTTATAATTGTGAGTACACGGAACAGTTTATTCTTGTATTATTTATTAATCATTGAATTATTTTCCATGTGAACAATGTAAACCTACTTTTGCCCCACCATATATATATATACATATATATATATATCTTCCCATTACCTAAGCGAAAACCCTCTTATCCCTATGAAGTCCAAGCTTGACTAGGAAGATCTTCACAATTTGGCATCAATACCATCTTTCAAACCTGACGGCTCACTATCCGTCACTCTTCTTTTCACCCCATGAACCTATACTCCATTCCAGCAGCATTTCCTCCGTTTTGTGTGTGTGTGACTTTATGATTTTACAGCATTGCATTTATTCCCTTGGCCTGGGATAGTTACTCCATGTCTGCATATTTGACATATCTTTCAGAGACCAACTTCATTTTGTGTTTTTGCCTGGTCTATTCATTCACACTATTGTCTATTTTTCAGTTTAGTTGTTTTCTCATTTTCTTTTGTTCTCATACTTATCCTGATGTTGATTTCCTGTTCACCTTAGATGTTGGTTTCAGCCTGTAAGGTTTGCCTGAGTGATGACTCACTTCCTGGATCGTGGCACAGGGATTGGTGTACTTTTCAACCCCTCAGTGGGCAGCTCAAAGAAGTCAAGAAGTAGCATGCATAGTTCCCGAGAGGAAAGAAGGGAGAAAGTGCTTTACCTCATCTTTTAAAACTCACTTTTAAATATCATCTCTCCTTCCCAGGCAATTTGAAATTTTCATTCATTTTTTAAAAATTTTTATTATTAAGAGTATTATAGATGTCCCCTCTTCCCCCCCCCACCCCCCGCAATTACCTCTCTCTATCCGGTTCCTACCCTGCTGCAGGCCTTCACTTTAGATGAGTTTTTAAATGTATCTTCTTTAATAGTTGTTCTCATTCTCTCTTCTCCTTCTTTTCCCTTCTTTATTTCAACACATATTTTTGGAGTGTGGACTCTGTGCCAGATAGTGTTGTAAATGAAAATATATGGTCTGTGTGCTTAAGGAGTCACATTTACAATGCAATCTCATTGTTTGTGACTTATGTTCTACATGAATCATAAACTACCTGGGAACGAAAACTGTCTTGTCACCAAATTTTCAGTAATTTTATATAAATACATAGGAGAGGGCATAGAACAGGCTCCATAAATGTTTTTTAAAAAGAATGAACAAATATGTTAATAACATTTTTAAATAAAAATATTTTTCTATCTATTATACATATTTAATTTGTCTCTATAATCTATCTGCTAAAACAAACAAATAAAATCAACACTACCATTTCAACACTAGACTAAGTTCAGTACGTACATGATCTCATTTATACTACACAACCCTATTTTATAGCTGAGGGAACTAAGGCATGGAGTGGTCAGTCATAGGGTTACTAAGTAAATGGTGCCACTGAGTCTGCATCAATCCTGATGGATTTTAGCATTTGAATTCTTATTTGCTCTCTCAGCTGTCTCCAGTTACAGTCTTTTGGTCTTTCTTAGTAATCACTGGAATTATAATAAACAGATTTTTTTTCTCATGTTTATACATTAAAATTAAAATGGCCTACTGTTCATTCAACGTATTATAATTTTTATGAAAAAAACATACCCTGTTCTATCTCAAAAACAAAAAAGTAACATGGGATGTTATGGTAATGAACATCCTATTTAATTTTTAATATTAAAAACAAGTGTGTCATAGTTTCTTTAAGGTATATATCAGAGTTTACTTAAGGCTTTCTCAACTTGGTACAAAATGTTCCTACTTTACATTTCAAACAGAATCACAATTAATTTCACAATAATTTGTCAGCATGATTAAAGTTATGAGCTTCTGGAGGCTTGCACACAACTGGGCATGTCCTAATGACAATGAAAACCTCATGGAAGTAAAATAAATATCTACCAATAGAGGTTGTGTTGTGGAAGTACCATCACTATGAGATTGGTTTTATAATTTATTATGCATTATATTCTCTTTAAATTTGGTTTGCATTTTGCTAGAAGGTAAACAAAAGCCATATACTCATTTGTATCCTGCTTAATGTTTTTAAATAGTCAGTCAAATCAAAGAACAAAGAACATTGTTTAAAACATATTGAAAATTTTGTTCATATATATAAAGTTTTTTTAACATCTTTATTGAGGTATCATTGATATACAGTAAACTGCACATATTTATTATTTTTAAAATATATTTTTATTGATTTCAGAGCAGAAGGGAGAGGGAGAGAGAGACAGAGGCATATAGATCAGAGGATTATTGAGTATTATTAATCAATATGTGTTAGTCACATACATACAGAAATTTAAAAAAATAATTTCAAATAACTCAGTAAATTTTGGGAGACAATCAAGGATAAAACAATGATAGCAAAAGGAATAGCTATTATGATAGATGTATACAAAGAATATTTTGGAAGGAAAAAGAGCCCAGAAGAAAATCCTGAGTTTATTATATTTAGTATGCTTCCATAATCTATTTGATAATGTTTCCCAAGGGGAACTAAATATTGTAAAAATGGTACATGGTGTTAATCACCTATGTTAGTCAGAAAGAATGCCATGTACAGAGGTACCCCTGAAATATGATAAGGTTTAGAAATTTGTAAGTTAATATGTTTGGAGCAAAAAATATTAATAGGCCCCAGGAAAGAGACAGTGCTAGAGTGGTAGATTTCCAGACCATAAAAGGCTTTCTAAGGACTTTGTCAGTCATAGATTTCCACTGGGAAATTTTCAGGAATGATGGGACATGATTGAACTATGTCTTTCTTTTTAGAATGAACCCTTTGGATTGAGTGTGAGGTGACTAAAACCTGCAGTATGGAAACAGCTTGGAATCCATGACATCTGATGTTACTTCCATCCAGTTTTACCTGATCCTATTTTATTTTGGTGACAGACTGGTGAATAATGGGATAAGTCCTCCTAAATGGATATTTCATCCCTCTTACAACTACTCCTGGTGGTTGAACTATTTATAAACTACGAAATTTGTGCACGGGGGGCGGGGCGGGGGGGCGCTCAGCCCGGCCTGCACCCTCTCACAGTCTGGGACCCCTCAGGAGATGTCCTCCTGCTGGCTTAGGCCCCATATCCCTGGGGATCGGGCCTAAGCCTGCTGGCGTACATCCCTCTTGCAGTCTGGGATTCCTCTCCCAGTCCAGGACCCCTCATGACTTATCGCCTGCCTGCTCACTGCTCCTTACCACTCGGCTCGTTGCTTCTTAGCACTGCTGCGGAGGCAGGAGAGGCTCCCACCACCGGCGCTGCACTCACCAGCCATGAGCCTGGCTTATAGCTGAGTGGAGCACACTGACCACCAGAAGGCAGCTCCTGTATTGAACATCTGCCCCCTGGTGGTCAGTGCACATCATAGCGACCTGTCATTCCACTGATCATTCCACTGTTGAGTCAATTTGCATATTATGGTTTTATTATATAGGACTAGTGGCCCAGTGCATGAAATCTGTGCATGGAGTGGGGGCTCCCTCAGCCCAGCCTGCACCCTCTCCAATCGGGGACCCCTTGGGGGATATTGGGCCTAAACCGGCAGTCAGACATCCCCCTCCTCTCGCAATCTGGGACCACTAGCTCCTAACTGCTCACCTGCCTGCCTGCCTGATCACCCCTAACTGCCTCTGCCTGCCTGCCTGATTGCCCCTAACTGCCTCTGCCTGCTGGCCTGATCTTGCCCCCAACTGCCTGCCCCTGCCAGCCTGATCTTGCCCCCAACTGCCCTCCCCTGCTGGCCTGATCTTGCCCCCAACTGCCTCTGCCTGCCTGATTGCCCCCAACTGCCCTCCCCTGCCAGCCTGATCTTGCCCCCAACTGCCCTCCCCTGCTGGACAATTTGGTTCTGATTGGTTGGTTTCTATGCCAGTCAGGGTCAAAAGCTCCACCTCCTAGGCAGCCATTGGCTCCTCAAAGTTCACCCAGATTTGGTTCTGATTGGTTGGTTTCTATGCCAGTCAGTGTCTCCAGTCCTATATCCAGGCCTGATCAGAGTGGCAGGGCTGATTAGCAGTCCCTACGGAGGCCCAGAGAGAAACAGAAGCACAGCTGCTGGCGAAGCCCAGAGAGAAAGAGAGAGGCAACAGCTGATCAACAGCTGCCATGGAGGCTGTGGATCAGACCCTGCCTCTCTCTTCGGGCCTCTCTCCAGGCCTGATCTGCAGCCCCCTCAGCAGTCAGTGCTGAGTCGCCACGGCAACCCAGCACTTACTGCAGGACTAACTTCCAGTGTTTGGTTGAGCCTTCAGTCGATTGTTACGGACCCTGGGTTTTTATATATTAGAATTCCTTTATATGTAAGTGACTGCATCTCACCAATGACATTATTTAGTATACTTTGGGGTTCTCCCTCTTTCCCAAATGAAACCATAATGTTTTTTAAAAATTTGTCTTGGATAAGACAAGTAAGCTTTTTGCTATTTATGTAGTCTCTTTCTAGGAAGCTTCCAAATTAATGCTATTCTTATACCTTTTTTAAGTTTTCTTACACACAGATTACATGACCTATACTGGGAGCAGAAGCTGAAATATTGCAGAGAAATGACAAGTCCAGAGAAGCCTTTATGCATAGACAAAAAGCTAAGGAACACTCAGCAGTTGAAGAAGTAAAGAAAGCATATGTTTGAGGTCCATAGCCTTGAAATAGTGAGCCACTGAGAGCAGGAAGCAGTGCAAGCCAGCTGTGAGGGTGTGACCAGGTAAGAGTTACAGTGCCTATTTTGAATGGCTTCCCAATGTTCAGTCATACTGGCTTTGCAGAGCTTCACTCACCACTCATTCCACAAATACTTACCAAGTGCCTGTGTGCCAAGTGCATACTCTAAGTGGAGGATTTGTTAATGAACTGAAGAGCTCTTACCTTGTGGAATTTATATGCCAGTGGCCAAGATTATTTTTGTAATGTTCTCCATGCTATATAATAAAGAGCTAATAGGCTAATTAGACCAGATGGCAGAACAACCTTCCAGAATGACCTTCCGGAACGACCAGTGGGCGGGGGCAGGGCCGTGGGGCCCTGAGGTGGCTGGGGCTGCAAGGCAGCATCCGAGTTGTCCAGGGCTGTGAAGTAGCAGCCAAGGCGGCTGGGACTGCGAGGGCCGAGCCCCTTGCACATGCATCGGGCCTCTAGTCCCTTTATAACAGACCCTTATCACCTGAATGAATACAAGTGTGCCTTTGTTCCTTGCAGTCTGAGAGTCTAATAAAAATGCTGTTTCTATTTTATGGGCATTATTTTAAAGTTATTTTCTTTTTTACCAATATCAATTCAGTAAATTTTTATGACAATTCTAAAAGTATCTATTGACTTTTGGGAGAGAGAGAGAGAGAGAGAGAGAGAAAGAGAGGATTTGTTGTTGCTCTTATTCATGCATTCATTGGTTGATTCTTGTATGTGCCCTGACCAGGGATCAAACCCACAACTTTGGCATATCTGGATAGTGCTCTAACAAACTGAGCTACCCAGCCAGGACCAAAGTATCTAAATTTTACAGAACAGAAAATGAAGGTTAAAAAAAAACTTTTTAAAAATTCCCTGAATTAGATGGTGTCAATAATACAATCTACTACTAGTAGATGGTGCAATCAAGTTTTTAATTCAGGTAGTCTGACTCCTATGTTCATGTTTTCCACCATTTTTCTATGCTGCCTTTTAAGGCACTTGTAGAATTCCCTTTGTGTTCTGTGTAATTATTAGTATTCATCTTGCATCTCCTAATTAATTTTACTTTTCTCAAGGACAGGGTTTCTATTCAGTATTTAATATATATCATCACCAGTATAGACAACTAAGGGGCTATAAATGTAATGTGATGAAGTGATAATGCTGCTGGTAACTTTGGTCACAAATTATATCAGAAGGTAATAAGCACTCTTCCTTGATATCTTCAATTAATCATTATAGAATCACATATTACTGTATACAGTAACATCATGGTGAATCACAGTAATTCTCAGAGAGATGTACATATTAACATATCTTTATATGCCATAAGCTCTGAGTCACAGGAGTGTATTGACATAACATAACTAGCCTCCAGGTACTATAGTAATTCTTCTGAAATATGACTTACATCGTTTGTTATCTATAATAATAAAAGTGTAATATGCTAATTAGACCAGATTACCTTCTGGACGAAGCTGCAGCAATGGGGCCAAGGCAGAGGCAGCCACCATGGCAGCAGGGGCTGAGCCCCTTGCATGAATTTTGTGCATCGGGCCTCTAGTATAATATAACTGAGAATGTTTCCGTATTATTCTTACCTTCGTTACATGGTAAATCTCTTTGTGTTTAAGTACATATTTGTTTTAAATATATTTTTTATTGATTTCAGAGAGGAAGGGAGAAGGAGAGAGAGATAGAAACAACAATGATGAGAAAGAATCATTGATCAGCTGCCTCCTGCACGCCCCCACACTGGGGATGGAGTCTGTAACCCAGGCATGTATCTTTGACTGGAATCGAACCTGGGACCCTTCAGTCTGCAACCCAGGCATGTACCCTTGACTGGAATCGAACCTGGGACCCTAGAGTCTAGCCACTGAGCCAAACCAGCTAGGGCTAAGTACAATTTTTTTGTATCTTCTTTATGTTGTTATATTATGTGGATTTGAGCAAAATGGTTGAAAATCTGTGGATACTTGAGATCTATATACAACATCTAGTTGACTTCACTCTACTTCTTCAATTTACAACAGTGATAGACACCAAACACAAAATTTATTTTGAATATGATCTATCTTCTCATTTTTGTTTCAACATACTGAATTTTGATATAATTCATCAAGATCCCAAATATTGCACAAATGTTTTTGATATTTACCCAGGATGTCCCACTTAAGCAATGTTTGCTAAAAAAATAAAAGTTGAACATATTGCATTGAAATTCACTACTGCAAAAGAATTAAAATGTTTGAAATGCTGTAGGTGCTTTATGAATTTACTCCCTGAGGTATGAAACTGTTACCAAGGAAATATTTGCAAATGTTAGCAAATCTCTCACTTGGTTTTTAGAAGAGGCAAAGGATGACAACATATTTTTCTTGGAACATTTCAATTAAACTCAACCTGACTTTATTGTAATAGTTTCTAACTCCTCAGAGTCATATAAAATTATTTTGTTAATTAAAAACTCTTGCAATTTATTTCAACCATGATGATGGTTTGATATATGTGCTTGTTTTTCAGGTTTTGAAAGTGCCTGATAAGTAGAATTCATAAACTGCAACAGTATCTTAAGGGAATTTTATTATTAATAAATGTATTGAACATGAAGCAATAAAATTATCATGAATTTATTGAAGAATAAACACACTTAAAGAAAGACATAAGGGTGGCCCTAACCGGTTTGGCTCAGTGGATAGAGCGTCGGCCTGTGGACTCAAGGGTCCCAGGTTTGATTCCAGTCAAGGGCGTGTACCTTGGTTGCGGGCACATCCCCAGTAGGGAGTGTGCAGGAGGCAGCTGATTGATGTTTCTCTCTCATCGATGTTTCTAACTCTCTATCCTTCTCCCTTCCTCTCTGTAAAAAATCAATAAAATATATTTTTTAAAAAAAGACATAAGGGTGAATAAACAAGAGTACATGTTCACTTTCTCTGATTCGTGGTTCTCTGTAATTTTAGCAGGTTTATCATTGTCTTTAAAGGCTGATGCCAATTCCATTAGTTTTCACTTATGTTGAAGGGGTAAATTAATTATTTATAATTTTTATAAATTATCATTTGACCATGTATAATAGTTGATTTATAATGTTTTCTTTTTCTTTGGAATGACAAAGAATGGAGATGAGTAAACTAATTCTATACAAATACTTTTCAAAAATTAAGATTCTTACATGAAATAGAAGTTTTAAATGTGTAATTAAAATAGTTCTATTTTTATTATTAAATAGAAATTAACATTAAGAATAAAATTTAGCCATATATTAAAAGCCAGAAAGAAATAGTAAAAGAAAACATCTAAATTAACAGTTTTGCTTTGTGGTTTAAATAACAAGCCATTATTGCTTCTTTGACTTTATGGATTTTATTTTATTTTTTAATATATAAATTTTATTATTAGTTTTTTATTGATTTCAGAGAGAGGAAGGGAGTGGGAGAGAGAGCTAAAAACATCAATGATGAGAAAGAATCATTAATTGGCTGCCTCCTGCATGCCTCTTACTGGTGACTTCCCGGTTCATGGGTTGATGCTCAACCACTGACCACACTGGCTGGACTAATACATAGATTTTAAATCACTCATTGAAATAGGCAAACAACATGATGGATATTTGGACTAAAACTTAGTCATCTTGACAACATATTTTAATTGCCCATAAATTATCTATTTTAAATATTTGACATGTTGGGCTATATCTTCTGCAGTATTTGTAGCCAGTAAAGTCAGTCAAGGAAATTAAATTGTTATGTCTGTTTTAAGATGAAGGTTTTTCATATGCTGGGATGATGGAGAGATTAAGTAAGAACTCTCTTTGTCACTTCTTTCATGTAAAGTTGCCTGTACATCGAGCATTTCCAACCTTTCCGATTCCAGTCAACTGTGGCAAAGTTGACATAAGATAAAATACAGGGAAGTGGAACATGAATGTAAAGTTAGGATATAAATGATGAGGGGACCCGTGCAATATCTTCTTGATTTCAAAATTAACATATATGCTCAGCAATGCCAACCCTGTATTTATACTTTTGAATTAGCCCAAGAGAGAATGCATTTCAACCAAGAACCCTTAATGACATTTTAATGGAACGGAACAACAAAATGAATACCCATAGCAGATTTTCTTCTATAACACTGAAATTTCTTTTCTATTTCTATTTCATACTTTGAACTCTTTCACACTTTGCATTTCTTTCAGGATATAGTTTACTCAAACTTTATAGGAAAATGTTAATTTTTATGTTATAACTTCTGATCTTAGTAAACCTGGGCCCTATTACATCCACTTAAAGATCAAGAACAAAGACCAACTGAGAGAGGAGCTCTGGCTTTAGTAGTTGCTAGGATCAGTAAGTAGTATTGAGTAGAATGGCCTTGTATCTTTAGGCTCCATTTCATTACTTGTAAAATAAAAGTTTTGAGTAGGTTTTCCCTGAAAGCCCTATTTAATAAAGCTCTTAAAGGGTGGGATTATATTGACTTGCATAATGTTTTTTCACTTTCATACACTCTTATGCCACAGTATTGTTCTCAATCATTAGTGAAAATAGCCTCATCATTCTAGATGACATTTACTAGTACACTTCCCAAACCAATAAGAGGGAGCCATCTTGTGGTTTAGGCTCAGAGCGACTTACTCTTATAAGATAAAAGAATGTGTAATTTTTGAAAATATAATAGTTTTATATGTGTTATGAATGTGATCTAAATGTTTAACTTACAGATAATTTAAGAAAAACTCCAGTTCTTGGTATGAGTAATTGTTAGGTTAGAAATATCATTTTCATATATCTGTGAGCAAGTTAACTAATAAAAATATTTGGATAAATGAAAAAAGTTGTTATTTTATATTATAAAATAAATATAAGCAAAATATGTTCATATAACATTACTTATTGGACAACATAATTTAGTTTCTAAAAGGAAACTTTTAAAAATAATATTAGTATGATACTATTTAATATAATTAGTGTATTTTTATTAACAGTTACATAGGTGTTATTTCTGCTAAACATAGGTACTTTTAAATATGTGTTACATATTGTATTCTTATTCAACAGCATATGACAAGCTCACATGCCATTATTAACATATTTAAATTTCAACTGACCAAAAAGTTTGATTTTTATGACTCAGAATTTTAACTACAGAATGTAAAAGATAATATTCAATTGTCTATTTTATTATCATTATTCTGTCCTTTGAGTTATTTTCTGAGATTGCCCAACCTTTTGTTATCCTCAGTAAGTGTTACAACTACTAATTCAGAACATACTGAAAGATTTCCATCATATAAGAAAATAAATCACAGACACTGACATACTAGGTGCTGTACACCCTTAGCTTCAAACAAGTCCTTAGAATTGTCTAGAAAACAATTACTCATACAAAGAACTGGATATTTTCTAGATTCAAAGTAAATTATAAGAATATATTATCTGCATTTTTTCATTATTTTTTAATTCAAAAAGGGAAAAAATCAATAACCTGAATTGAAAAAATATTTTAATTTACTATGTGCAACACACCAATTTAAACCCCATAATTTTAGAAAAGATTGAGTATTGTTTAGAGATTATTGATTAGCTAAAAATAGTACTAACATAAAATATGCATAAATCCATGACTTATGGTTACTACAGATGTTATTTCCTTCCTTGCTTTGCTCTTGAAGGTGGAGGAAGCCTTCCTGTTTGCTCTCCTTGAGATTTTCATGGCCTAATGAGTAGGTACTCAAAAGATTTGTTGATGATAATGAGGATCACAAAGAAAGCACCCAGGGATAACAATATTATCACCAGGTAGACTTCTAGTGTCCATTCTGGCATTTATTAAATGCAATGTAACAGAGTAAAACTGTATTTCTTTCAAGGGATTCAATAATCCATTATCAATCTTTTATCAGCAACTGGCAATTCAAGAAATAATCCATGCCTTTGGATGTTCCACTTTGGAAAATAATTTGGAAACGTGAATAAATTCACCTTGTTTCCTATTTATATTTTATTCCTTTTATTGCTTAGTCACTTAGGAAATACAAGATTACATTCATAAAAATGATCTTTCATAGAATAAGTATTTCAAGCATGGTCAATCTGTACAAAATTACTTTTTTAGGTGTAAGTACTTATTTTTTAAAAAAAGACCTTATAAATCTATAAAGAAAATTATTTCTGTAACTGATCATTTACAAGAGTTTAGTTACCCCTCCTCCCAAAGGAAACAGAATCTGACATCAATTCAAAATATTGAAAAAATAATTTTTTATGGATGGCTTAAAAACAGAGTCCTATTTGGAAAACCAAGAGCCATTAAGCTACACAAGTAAATGTTGTCATTTGATTTCTATCTAGTATTAATTATTTTGAGAACAAAATTTCAGACAATAATTCCTCATGTCACAGAATGGACTATGAGTGAGCCTTCTTTCCCAGCCCAGCTTCTGGTTACCCGTATTAACTGGGTGAATTTTGTAGAGCAGTACACTGTTGGGTAAAGAGTGTCTGTTGAGATAACTTAATAAGACAGCACACACAGGTCAAATATAAGAAAACAGAAAAACAAAAATATCTGACTAATTATAGTATACTACAGTTCAATAACTATGCCTCTTTACAGTTTAAAACTTCCATGTAATTAACAATGTAAATGTGCAAAATTACAAGTAAGAAATATATAGAAAATCAGATTATCAAAAAGAAAACAGCTGTCACCCTGCTGGTGTGGCTCAGTGGTTGAGCATCAACCCAGAAACCAGGAGGTCATGGTTTGGTTCCTGGTCAGGGCACATACCCGGGTTGTGGGCTGCATCCCCAGTAGGGGGTGTGCAGGAAGCAGCTAATCAATTATTCTCTCTCATTATTGATGTTTCTCTCTCTCCCTCTCACTTCCTCTCTGTAATCAATTAAAAAATATATATTTAAAAAAGAAAGCAGCTGTCAACAAGAATAAATTGTGATACAACACATTATAAAAACCAATGAATTTAGTGGTACTGAAAATGATGAGTATAATGAGAATAATAAATATTTTAAACCATGGTAGTAAAAATTAATCATCGCTCACATTATGCTTATTTGCATACATTTCATTTAAGAACATATCACCTATAAATATCTCTAGCTCTTATATTTGCAGATGAACTTGCCTAATTCTATGCCAGCATTTCAGTTGAGAAGTTTCTGATAATGTTATGATATGAATCATTCAAGTGCAACTCAATTAGCAAAGGGCCAGCTTGTCAAGGAAAATCATAATGCCAGCTTAGCAAGGAATTCTCAGTTTATGAATTTTCCAGAACCTTATGCAGCCAATAAATATAAAAAGACATAAATTACAGGTATTCCAAAAATGAGAGACAAGTTATCATATACCATACTGAAACATTTTCTTGAATTTTTATATATTATTTTTTTCCTTAATCTTTATTATTAAACTATCACCTAACTGTGAAGAGGAAAAAAACAAGCTGGAATTCCAGATTTTAAAAAAGCAACCCAACATTCCATTTTGAAATGGTCTCTATGGGCCAGTTAAGTAAAAGTGGTTTATTCAAAAAACAGGTTTTAAGGAAAAGGCTTTCAAATAAACAAAAAGTATAAATACAGTAGTGCCAAGTCATTTTTCTAGATAGTAACACATCTCCTCTCATTCTATCCCAGTAGAAATGCACCCTTATTATACTTTTCCTATAACAATGTATATAGTAAGGCTTCTCTGAAACATATATTACTGGTTTATAATCTAGATGTAATGGTTTCCATCAGGACAGAAATGTACTATGACTTTTGCCAAGAAAACAACATGATCCTTTGACAAAATATACCCTTTATAAAAAACGAGACAAGAGAAATATTTCATATTATTGAAAAGCATTAATTTTTATTGTTTTTGATCAAATTATCTACAGTTACATGATAAATGCCACATACTGTATATGAGTTAATGACTCTGTTTAAAGAGCTTGTTAGTTGCAGAATTGGACTAAAGATAATATAAGGAGAAACAAGTTGTTAAAATCATGCATAATTTTTAAATATACTTTCAGCATAATTTTCTAAAAAAACATGACATCATCTGGACAGGAAGACATACAGAAAACAGACTCAGGAAGACATGTTTTAAATCTACAGAAAAATAACACCATAAAATAGCAATGCTTTTTTTGGTAGTCTTTTAAACATCTTGGCTCATGAATAATAAATCACTGTATACGATATGAAGATGGTAGTACATTAAAAATACATGGCACATTTTCTTTTCATTTTGTCTTCCACAAAATGTTATATAATGTTCATAGAATGGCAGGCTACTTCACACTATTTTTTTCCCCAGCAGCATCATCATCTATCATATGTTAAAATACAAACTTAAGGAACAGCCATTGCATAATTCATAGAGCTGAAAGTGGAGGAGTACAAAATTATTCAAGCATGTTCAAACACAACCTTATATTCAAACCCTTTCCTGGCCTTTAACCCACAGTTCCTCACCTCTGCATTTACAGTATCGAGCCAGACTGGATAATGTGTATGTAACTGGGGTTGACTGAAGGTACCTTTGCCAAACTACCCTAGAGAGAAATCAACAATTAAAATAAAACAAGTTAAATCATATTTTTATTCATTTTAATCTATAACTATAAATTATGTTTGGCTTACAGTTTTTTAAATTAATATTACTTTGTAAGGTTTTCTATATCTTCATATTGTGAAATACATTTTTTTGTTTTTGGTTAATCCTCACCTGAGGATATTTTTCCATTGATTTATTTTTAGAGAGACTGGATAGGAGGGGGAAAGACAGAGAGAAACATCTATTGAGAGAGACACATCAATTGGTTGCCTCCCACACACGTCCCAACCAGAGCTGGGGATAGAGCCTTTCATCGACCAGAATCAAACCTGAGACCCTTCAGTCCTTGGGCCTATGCTCTATGCACTGGCAGGCGCGCGGAGTGGCCAGACCCGCCTGGGGATGGGCCCAGCTGTGCTGTGTATCTGCCGCCCCAGCGGGGCTTGAAGGAACTGGGTGTAGCCATCTTGTGGCTGTGGGCACCACCATCTTTGAGGGTGTGGCAGTCAATTAGCATATTCCCTCCTTATTGGCTGTGGTGCTGCCATCTTTGTGAGGGCGTGACAGTCAATCAACATATTCCCTCTTTATTAGATAGGATGTTTAATCATAATCTCCTACATTGAACATAGCGTATATATATTTAAAAAGTGCATTAGAGATTCTGATGTATAGTCAGGATCCAGAACCACTATTTTAAAAATCATATTTCACTACCTTTAAAATTCTCCTCTTATTTTGCTTATGTGTAACCATAAAAAATACTGAGAAAACTGCCTACAACACTACAAAATCATCCAATATTACTAGTTATTAGTAGCTATTTTGTAGAGGAACTGTTTGACAAATAGTCATTTTTCAAAGACAGTCCAAGTAGATTTTTAGAATTCTTTTGTTAATAGTTGGAAAAAAATTTGATCCATGGAGCTTTACTCATGTGTTGTTGAGGCAAAATATGGCTTTGTAATTAAGAGATGGCCAAAT
The DNA here is from genome assembly GCF_963455305.1 of Plecotus auritus. NCBI lineage: Eukaryota > Metazoa > Chordata > Mammalia > Chiroptera > Vespertilionidae > Plecotus > Plecotus auritus. Next base: position 77,313,468 of record NC_137773.1, read on the forward strand.
CAAATGATTGCACTGCTCACATTTCCCATTTATATTGCAAAATACACCATGGAATCATGGACCTTTGTCCAGAAAATTGAATTATTTTCAATTTGAAAGAATTTATTCCATTAATAACGTGTGTGTGTGTGTGTGTGTGTGTGTGTGTGTGTGTGTGTGTGTGTAAAAAGGAAAAAGATGAAGGCAGATTAAGCTGGAAAGTGCAGAGGGAAAAAGTGAGACAATCCCAGCTATCAGTTCAGGATTTCTCTTTCTTTTGGCGTGATTCCTGGGAGAAGCTTCTCCAGAATAATGTCCTGCCCCAGTTATTTTCAAATCCTAGAAAGTAATATTTTATGCCTGGGCTGCAAGCATCTTTGTCATGAAGAATGTGCTTGCCTCCGCTTTTTAAGTATTTACAACAGCAGCTGTCTCCCTATGGAAGTTTACTTGTTAATATCAATATGTTTTTAGAGAGGAATGGGGGCTGGGATACACGTTTAATTTTAAAGTTAATTAAATTACTACAATTCTTTGTGCATGCTGATTATTTATTCATGAAGAGTTTATGAAACAGTGACAATAAAATGGGATTGCTTCATTTTACCACTCTTTGTAGTACTTGGACAAGAAAGTAAAAATCAACGTATTTGCCGAGGAAGAATAAAAGTGCTGCTGGCATTATGGGTATTCCATTTGCACTCATCCGAGAAGGAGCCTGTGTGTTTATCTATAAACACTTTATTTTCTAAAACATTGTATTAAACAGCACCAAATTGTCTTATAGCTACAAACTGTAAGTCTTCTTATCATTTTTAGCATCTCTTTATAATGTCAAAGGATGAGCTGATAAACTTCAAGGTCTAAAATATGACATGGAAACTGGAGAGAATGACGTGTTTAGTTAAAGGTTCTATTACACCGTGATTGTTGAAATCGACATGATAATTCCTGCAGTGCTTATGAATGGCACTGTGGCCCCAGAGGGAGGAAGCAATAAGGACTTATGAAGGAATTGTGGAGAACACACTTGGCTGACATTATATTCCCAATTTCAGACTTCTCTAGAATTCTAATCTTTATGGCTGGACCTTCCCATTGCTCATTATTCAGACAGGTTCAGTTCCAGAAAGTGATCTTGTCAAAATAGTTTGAAAAACTGCACTAGAAACTCTTTTAATATTTCTTGAGCAGAACTGACAATTTTGGGTACATTTTTAAGGGACATCGAAATTTGTCACTCAAAAAGAATTGTGCCAATTTTGCAACTAAATTCTTATCTGAAATGCACATGAAGTCCGTAACTGACAATGCAAGTTAAGTTTATAGTCTGTCAGAGCTAATGGTGCTAAAAGTTTCAATACCTCTCTAATAGCATGTAACTCAGTCCTGAAGTCAAACACAGGCAATAAAATAATCTAGTTCAAAAACTGAATACCCAAATTAATAAGCAAGATGTGGCTACCAGAAACTATGCTTAATAGGTGGGTACAATTTGAAAGAAAAACTTGCAGTGATAAAGATGCAAAAATTCTCTGAGTTAGTAAGTCCATATCTGACTAATATAGATTATATTTCCATTGATTATATTTGCTTTAAATACACTGTTAAAATGAAACTGTCTTGTGGACGGAAACCATACTTATTCTTTTAATGTGCTTTAATCAAGTTGATTATTTTGTAGTCTTTGCCTTGTCAGCATTAATAAATACAGACAGGTTGTGTGTAAGCTTATGTCCTATACTTGGAATGGCTTCTTTTCTTTACTAGTTCACCATCAACTAGATGAGAAATACAGGTGATATATGCTGATAAATTTTGAAAGTGTTTGCTTTATTATCTACTAGAGGCCCGGTGCATGAAATTCATGCACTGGGGGAGGGGGTGTCCCTCAGCCCAGCCTGCACCCTCTCCAATCTGGGACCCCTTGGGGGATGTCTGACTTCTGGTTTAGGCCCGATCCCAGGGGGACTGGGCCTAAACTGGCAGTCGGACATTCCTCTCACAATCCGGAAATGCTGGCTCCTGACTGCTTGCCTGCCTGCCAACCTGATCACCCCTCCACTCCCCTGCCAGCCTGATCGATGCCTAACTGCTCCCCTGCCGGCCCAGTCACCCCCAACTGCCCTCCCCTGCTGGCCTGGTCGCTCCCAACTGCCCTCCCCTGCCAGCCATCTTGTGGCAGCTATCTTTGACCACATGGGGGTGACCATCTTGTGCGAGGGTGTGAGGGTCAATTTGCATATTACCTCTTTATTATATAGGATGTTGCAAATTATGTAGAATCTATTTTGGAACAGGAGATATGACCTTCAAGGTGGTTAATGGTTGATTGGTCTAGGACTCCAGCATGTTTTCTTTCTGTTTCTTTCTTAGAGTGCTTGCTCTCAGTTGTTAGAGGACACACCTGCAAATTTAAGTATTGCCAATTTCTTACTTGCAATAGTGAGAGAATTTTCTATTTTTAATATGGGCCAATCCCATATTCCCTTGAATCTACTCCATGGAATGTGTACTGTGTACTTTATAGATGAAAGGAAAAGTGAGCTATCAATATAATACTCAGTTCTCCAAAGTGACTAGCAGGTTGAGATCTATTGTGTTAAAAACAGAAAAGTATATTTTTTAAAAAATGAGGGCATGAAAGCCCTATTTTTCTCTTAAATAATAACTACTTACATTGCACAGAGTGGTAGAGTAGTTAACAACCTGCTTTCTTCTGTGAAACATGTTGGCTTATTTTTTCACTTTATTTTTCTAAAATTTCCATTATCTTCCATAAGATCTTAGAAATTCATAAACCCAGATATATGTATTAATATTTTAGGGCTATCTAGATTTTAAAGCAAAATTTATAATTCAAAAATTGTAATTCAAAATTTAGGTAAAGTTTATTAGAATATATTCAAAGAACAGGACTAAAAATTGATAATAGAACTGTCATAATGATTCCTTAAATACAGGAGCTAGGATGTGGATGGGCTCTCTAGGTGAGTAATTGTTATGGAGAAACATCCAGAAAGGTTGAAGAAGGTTTAAAGACTCTGGCTGCCCTATCTGGTTTGGCTCAGTGGATAGAGCAGCGGCCTGTGGACTCAGGATCCCAAGTTCGATTCCCAGTCAGGGCACATGCCTGTGTTGCAGGTGATCCCCAGTAGGGGGTGTGCAGGAGGCAGCCAATCAATGATTCTCTCTCATCATTGATGTTTCTATCTCTCTCTCCCCTCCTTTCCTCTCTGAAATCAATAAAAATATATGTTTAAAAAGAAAATAAAAAATGAAAAGACTCTGGCATTCTTGCTTCCACAGTTTCTTTCTGGAATCTATTTTAAGTAATAAAAAGAAGTTCTAGGTACTTACTATATTTGAACTCCAATTCTAATGATTGGGAAAGACAGAGAACAATGTCATATATATACTAAGGTATAAGACTTCCTAAAAATTCATATACTGTGGAACCATATATTTCAATGGTTGAGATATATAATTATTTTTAAACGTGAAATAAACTTCATGTACTATACAAAAATTACAAATTTTCTAATGTGGCTATTTAAAAATATTTCAGCCTGATCAGCGTGGCTCAGTGGTTGAGCGTTGACCTATGAACCAGGAGGTCACTGTTGGATTTCCAGTCATGGAACATACACCTGCACTGTGGGCTCAATCCCCATTGGGGGGCATGCAGGAGGCAATCAGTCAATGATTCTCATCATTGATGTTTCTATCTCTCTCTCCCTTTCCCTTCCTCTCTGAAATAAATAAAAATATATTTAAGAAAAGATAAAAATATTTCAGAATATCCATATTAGAATTGCAACTTATGTGTGGGTAATTAGTGTATATGCACACATTTTATTTTCTCAATATTAATAGTTTTCTCATTGGCTCGATTTGAAATATTAGGGTTTGACACAGAAATTGTTCAGGCACATACTACCTTAGGATGCTAATTATAATGTACTTTTCTAGTTTGAAAAGATCTAGACATGTTCATTAGAAGGGGCACATTCTTTTAAAAATTTTGGATACAGCCTTGTCACTGTGGCCATATGAGTGAAGACTGTCATAGTATTTTCCTATTGTGATAAGACAATGATAAGTTTATATACATAAGCAAAGAATAATACTTTCTAAATAGATCCCTACCATCCCAAGACCCCTGCTGACAATTTGTCTCATGGCTAGTATTTTTACATTCCAAGTTTTAGGTTTAGAAAAGACATTTTTAATATTTTCAAATATAAACGTAAGTAATGCCCATGAATTTCTTTTGGGTCATAAAATTCATTATATCTCTGTTTGCTTCTGACAGAATTCTTTTAATTTAAGCAATGATGAAGAACTTTTGAAATAAGACGTGTAAAGTATAGAAAAATGTATTCAAGTATTTCAGAGACATATTAAGACAATGTAGTTTATCATTACTTTAAGCTACCCAGCTTATCCTCAGAGAACACAAACAATGTATCTTGCTCTAATCTATCTTTAGTACAAGAAAATATTTCTGTGCTTTTGTTTCATCTACACCAAATGAAGAAGTATATATGTTTAACTTTTAACAGTTCATCGCCTTAACCACTTGGCAACCTTGTCAGCTGCACATGTTTAACTTTTAGGTGCACAGTCCTCAAAATAACTAAAGCACATAGTACTAACTTCTTTCAGTGTGGCACTTACATTTAGTGGCAAAGATGATAATTTTTTTTCTAATATTGTTTTAAATTTTTATAAACAAGGGTAATTTGTCCTTTTAGTTACAAAAATTGTTGAACATACATTAGTTTTTAAGTTATTTTTAAAACTTAGAAGTGGATAGACCAGAGTTCAAAAACATTGAGAAATGTTTAGCTTTAAATGGCAGTTCTTACTTTTAGTTTGAGATGGTTAAAGGTCAGAAAAGATTGCCACCTTGTTCAAAACTGGCTTATTTTTTCCTCGGAATTCTGAGTTCATCGTTTTCTTAATGTTTAAACCTTCCTCTGTTAGTAATTTGGCACACTGAGTTTCCATTTAGTGTATCTGACCAATAATCATGCATATCTAAGAAGCATTCCAGGGCTCTTTAAAAATACATTAATGATAAAAATAATACAAAAAAGAGCAAAACTGAAAAATAAACAGAATCTGGTTCATTTTAACCAAGAACTCTGTTACATAGCTATATTTAATTACACTGCACAAAATGAGTTAATGCCCCATTGTAGTTGAAATAATTCCATGGGGTTGCTGATAAATTTTAAGTAAATATTTTATTCAAAATTATTCACATCTAGTGAATGGCTTATATTAAAATCATTGATTCACAATTATATAAACTGTCAATCCTCACTTTATAGAAATAACTTATTTTTATAATTTAGATTTAAAATCTTCCCTCCTTAAATTTGGAGCTAGGAGTTTGAAATCATATAACTTTGATGGGAAAACTTTTATTATTAAAAATCTCTCACAAATTCAATTTTATGTCCATTAAATTCATTTTTATCAAAATGTAAATACTATAATACCATTGAATTTTAAAGTCTCATTCTAAGTTAAAATTTAAAAATCTTACTGAACTGTGTTCAATTATATCAAAACATTAAACATAATTACATACAGACAATTAAGCAGCTATTAAAAATCTAACAAAACAAGGGTATTGGCTTGAATTTTTTAGTGTTTGTCAATAATTAAAAACACATAGATAAATAGCTAAAACACTTATTTAAACACAACAATGCTGTTTTCAGTATTTTCACCTTCATTCAAAGACATATAAAGTTAAGAAAAGTAGATATTTATAGAATGTGATCTCTTGAGCCATTCATTTTAAATTTCCAAAGAGCAAAATGTAATATTCTAAACAACTAAAGCTATTATCTAAATAATAAAAGTTCTTTATTTTAATCTAATTTGAATTTTTTGTTATTACATAAGTTGGTCTGGTAGTATTTGTATGTACAATTTTCTATTACTATTAAACAAGTTTTCCATTGAATTAACTTATTATTTTTCTATCTGTAACTACAGTATAAGAAAATATTTTAAAGCCTCAAGCTACTAATTTATCTTCAACATTTCCCTTTTATCTTGGTATAAAGTTCATTGTGCAAATTTTACTTTGTAAGATTATTATTAAATTAAAAATAAAGGACTCCAAAGTAGTTTTCACATGTGCTATTATTTGACATTATATAACATATAAACACATTGGCAGTGATACTTCCACTTATGTGATTTACTATGAAAGAGCAAATAAATCAATATGAAATAGAATGTCTATAATACATAAATATATATTTGGTATTCATTAAAAGAATCTTAATTTGCCTCATGACTTTGCATAGCAAATTATAATACCACACACACACACACACACACACACACACACACACCTATGGTGATGACACTTCCTTTTGATTTGAGTGTTTGCACTTGATTGACCCAGAGACTTAATCTCATTGCTGATGGATATCCTCATGCCTAAGAATTTTATAGATAACCCAGTAGAAAATATTAAAAATCAAAAAGGCTAATGGGAAGCAGGCTCGGGAGATGGTGTCAATCTTCTTGGCCCGGTCGATAAAGATCTTCCTCATTTCATCAGGGCTTTCTGGCATTACCTGGACAGGACGGTTTGGGCCCTTGGGGGTCACACTGTCTTTTGCTTGCAGACAGGGTCCCATGCCATAGGCTGTGAAGCTGAATCGACTTTCCCTTACCTCATCATCCTGCCATAAGAAAAACATAAGAAAACACTTTAGTCATGAAATAGAGCATAATTAACAGCAATTCAGAACCATAACTTAAGCTTTATCATGATAAATGTTAACATTATTAAAATGAAAAGACAAGTCTATAAGTATGAGTTGCTTTATTTCCCACTCAAGTTTTATTGATTGAGCATGCATCACATAGTTGTGTCCATTAAGAAATATAAAACTCTCAAATTATACATTTTAATGGAAAAGTAACAATTCTGGTATTGTCTATATATTGCTAGAATATCTAAATAAATTGAGCAAGAAAAAAATCTATTGGGTATTATGTCATATATATTCACAGACTAAATATTTTTTACATTATGTGTATAAATGGGTAAATATGATATTAGAGGGAAAAATACATGCCAGGATCATTGACTGAATTTTCATTTTTCATGGAGGCAAATATTTTAATGCTTATTTCCTACACTTTTATGTTACTTTGTTTCAAAATACAGTTTAGTTCAATAACTCTGGTTGGTTTTTGTTATCCTCAATGCTACTCATATGTTTTATACTAACCCATTTGGCAGACTATAAAATAGTCCCATATTCTGTCTTATATACGATTACTTTTTAAGTGCATTGATTTAGTTGAAATTATTAATGAAATCTGGCAAAAGTTTATTTCATGTTAAAGAAAATTATGAATTATTATGTTCTAAAAATTGTTACTTTTCTCTTAAATGTTACAAATTGAAGAGAATTCCCTATGCATATACATGAAAGAAAAATATAAACTTAAGGAAAAATTATTAATAAAACTATAATAAATAAACACTGTTCATGATAGGAAAATATGGCACTTACTAATTTGTAATAAAATTCATTAATGAGTAATTTAATTTGACAAATTTATTTAGATTGTGACAGTAGATGGCTGCCAATTAATTGATTTTTTTTGCACTAAGATTGAAAGTTTAAAAGATGACATTTTACAAATTTATTATAGTTTGCCTCTTATAGAAGTAATTTTTATGGTAATACAAGAGATAAAAGTAAGTACTCAAACTCTTGAAAAATATTTTGTGTTTTGAAAGTAGGTCAATGAATAGTATATTACAAAATATAAAAGTAACAAATAAAAATTAAAATGGATTCTAAAAATGAGAAGATGATCAAAGTTGATGTAATAATTATAAAATAGGTTTCTGGTGAATTATGAAGTAAGGCAATTCCATCTGAAAGCAGAAACATATAATTATTGGAAAATATCTCAACTGAAGATATACAAGGAATTGGAATTTTGAGGAAACCGGTAGGACATAAAAGCTGATGATCCAAATCCCACGTAATTACTGCTGTAATCTTGCAAAAAATGGAACTTGATTTTTAGTAGTCTTTATAAGAATGTTCATTTGTGTTGGCAATTTGTTTTGCTTCCATGGAGATTTTAAGGCTATATTATTGTTTGCTTTGAATTTTTGATTACAAAAATGCTAAGATTTTAGGATTCTAGCAGCTGTGCTTAGCAAAGTAGTATCTATTGACTATCCTTTTTTCTAGTTTTATTGAGAAATAATTGATGTATATCGCTGTATAAGTTTAAGGTGTACAACCTGATGGTTTGACTTAAATATATTGTGAAATGACTATAATAGGTTTACTTAACATCCATGATCTCTTATAGATAAAATAAGAAAAAAAATTCTTCTTGTGAGAAAAACTCTTAGGATCTACTCTCTTAACCACATTCTTATATATCATACACCAGTGTTAGCTATAGTCATCATGTTGTACATTACATGCCTAATGCTTTTTTAACTTATAACTGGAAGTTTTTACATTGTAACCACCTGCTTCAATTACTACCTTTCTCACCATCTGTTCCAACCATATTTTCAAACCTTTGGAGACCCCCATACCTCAAAACAGAAATAATCATTTAAGATTGACCATATTTAGTGAACAACTGTATTTTTCTCAACCATATCTTTTCACATAACTGACTGTGAGTAAAGGGTTAATGCCAGCCAGCCTGGGCTGTCTCAGGACTGCTGAGAGGGACTTCTGGTTCTTTCAGCATCACTTCCTTGAGAACAATAGAGTTCAGCTAAATGGGGAATGTGGAGTTTGCTTCATCCACAGTGAAGGAGGCACCTGCTCTGGGGAGGCCATGCAGTGGCCTACGTGACCGGACGGTATATAGGCTTGGTGGGAAATAAAGGCTGTGGCTTCTCTGTGTCAAGGTGACCCCAGCCACATGCCTTGGCTGTTGTCTGTGGCAGCTGTATCTACATGTCGTGTGGGTGAGGGGCAAAAGAGCTGTGCTCTTGAGTGCCTGCCAGGCCTCCCACTTTGAGGAAGATGCTGTGTCTGATGGGAGGCCTGCCTCACATGCCCCTGTAGGACTGAATGAACATTATATTAAGTTAAATTCTACAGTGCCTGAAGGGCCTGCTTGACAATTCGACCCCCAAATTTCAGCAGTGGGACAGAAGCTGACCTGGCTCTCAGATCATTGCAGACTCCAAAGGTTGGGAGGGAATTCTGAATGAGAATGTGATACTGATCCACCCTGGGTTTGAGGCAGCGGAGGTTCTTTGGAAAATAACTGAGGATAAATCTTACTATCTGAATATGAGTGACACAGTCTCATACCTTATTGAGTTGGTAGGTGGGTGATTAGTAAAATAAAACTGTAAGGAACGGGGGTGAAAGAACGGAAAGGAGAGTGGCTCGAGATACAATTAATTCCTTGTCTCCTATTAATTGATTATCTTTGAAACTGAAACCACTCGGGGGTGGGGAAGAGAAACAAAAGCAAGGAAAGCAAGCAGCTTCATGGCCTGCACTAAAGATGGAAACAGAGGTGCTGGGATTTAAAAGGACATTGCACTTAACCTTGATGTCACTTCTCTGTAACCCCAGGCAAGTGGCACTGGAAACTAGTAACTATCATGCAGCCCGGTCCAACATAATGTAAACCACAGATAGAAGCCATGTGTGTAAGTTTAAAATTTAAATTTATATTTGCTACAGTTTAGTAAGTTAAAAGAAACAGGCACAATTACTTTTAGTAAGACATTTTCTTTAACTCAGTATGTCTTAAATATTCTTTAAACATTTACTGAAAGTAAAAATTAAAGAGATATTTTACATTCTTTATTTCTTACTGAGTCCTTGATGTCAGTGGATATTTTAACGTGCCTCAACTCAGACTTTATATTTCTAGAGTTCAATAGTGCCACATGTGGCTGGTAGCTACCATATTGAAGAAAGCAATCTATAAATATAAAAGCCTAAGCGACCATTACGACCAAATGACCAGAATAATAAAACGACCAGCCAACCAGTTGCTATGATGCACACTGACTACCAGAGGGCAGATGCTCAGTGCATGAGCTGCCCCCTGGTGATCAGTGCGCTCCCACGGGGGGAGCAACACTCAGCCAGAAGCCGGGCTCATGGCTGGCTAGCGCGGCTGTGCAGCAGGAGCCTCTCCCAACTCTGCAGCAGCACTACTGAGCAGCAACAGGCGCAGTGGGCTGGGATGAGCGTGAGCGGCGTGGCGCCAGGCCCCAGCTCAGGCTTCTCCCTGGCCACCTGCTGCTTGGTGCACTGCTATATCCCTCGGGAGATGTCAGACTGCAGGTTTAGGCCCAGGGATTGGGCTTAAACCTACAGTCGGACATCCCTCGAAGGGTCCCGGATTGCGAGAAGGCGCAGACCAGGCTGAGGGACGCCCCCTGCTGTGCATGAATCTGTGCATCGGGCCTCTAGTTCCAATATAAAGAAGCTGGGTCTCCATGTTTTTCAGGATCATGAGGTTGATTGACCTAGAGGCTGATCATTTTTTTTTGCATGCTGCAGCACAAAAAGTAATGTTTAGTGTGAATGCTAGCTCCTAAATTTGCTGCAGCGTTGCCATTCAGGAATTATTGGCAGGCGTATAATCAATGACCCTTTTTTGAGTGTGTGGAGCCCTGAGTGGTGGGAATCTATACTGAGGAAGGCCGCTGCCTGGTTCTCTCACTGCTGTGAAATAGAATAGCCCTTTAGGGAAGTAGCACTTCGATAATTTAAAAAATGAGCCTACCCAAACCTTATCCTCTGGCCTCCTCTCTGGTAGACACTGTGATTAGGAGAGTCCCTCGGGCATCAGTTCCCCAGGTGGCTCTCTTTTTGGGAAAGCAGCAGGGAATATATAATTCATGGGCACATTTGCTTTTGCAGCTGCCACGCTAGGTTTTACTGATGGAAGAAAAAAAAATACCTGGGCTCTTCAGAAGAAAGGTCATGGCCAGAGGTGAATCTATTAGCTCTCTTTGGGTGGCTTTTAAGACACAGAAGAAAATTGACAGAATTCCTAAGACAGATTTCCTACCATATTATTGCCCGCTGGGAGGAAGGAAATCTGTTCCAGTTCCGGCAGCTGCTTCCCTTAAGAACCCCTGTTAAATCTGCTGCTTTCATCTCAGAAGTTAAATCCAATGATGCCAGTGGGGAATGGAAACAAAAGGCACTTATATGACTTGCTGAATTTACTCCATCCGTTAGGTCAGCTGAAACAAAGAACATTGACTGGAAGGCCAGGATCTCCTTGCTTAATTCTGAATGGGGTTTCAAGGCTACACTACAGTTAAAGTTGAATGTCCAGGAGTAGTGAACATAGCTTTGGGGGATCACTGGGTGCCAATGCACCATGTACAGTAATGCTGCTGGGGAATGAGAAGGCTATATGAAGAGCAAAAGAGAACCTGGTGGGGCTGAGAAGGAGGCATAGTGATGCTGTGGTAGCAGGTATCATGGTCATAGGCAAAACTGCAAATAGGAAAATAAGGGACTAAGATATATCCAGTAGGTGGCATTGTCTTTGGCTAAATGTATAATCAGGGACATGACATGTGAAAGAATGATCTTGCCAAATCTGGCTTGAATCTAATCTTGAGCAATTGTTCCTTAGCCCAGATATAACTGGATATATTAAAATAAGAGCCCTTGGAATTGCCTGAACCTTCCTCTATAGTAGCTATTAAACAGTACAAGATTTCAGGCAAATAAAGAAAGCTCTCAGCTTTGAGTAAGGGAATGGTGGTGACAACATTAATTTTCTCTAGAGCATTAGCGTCTATCCTATGTAAAACTAAATGGGTCCTGAAGGCTGACTACTTGTGTTCAGTCTTCTGAAACCACTCAAGAGTTTCAGAAGGGCAAAGGAGGCTGGTAGGCTTTGATAGACTTGACTAAAGTGTTCCTCTTAATCTCAATCTAAAAAGAGTCAAACACAGTGTGTCCTCTTGTGAGGTAAACCCAAACTATAACCTAACTGTCACCCTTAAGGAAACCCGAATTCCCCAGCATATTGCCACAACCTGGTTGGAAACAGTTTGATTCAGATCACTGTCAAAAGTAAGCTGGTTAATGAGAAATAATAGTTTCCCTCTCCAAGGAGAAAGTCAAAGGAGGTTTTGGAAACTGCAGTGGCACACATGACTAGGTAAAAGTGGCTAACCTTAACCTTGACAAACTACTAGAGACAAGTCACAAACAGTGAAGGGCAAACTGCTGTTTCTTCTGGATCCCACTTGAGAAAAACAGCTTTCAGGTAACACTACCTGAAATCTGGCAGATAGATTTTGGATTTCTGTTGGCCACGCTATATAAAGTGACTAGAAGACAGACTGAAATTGAAAGGGGAACAAGAGATTTGAGGCAGCCATAACCCAAGCTGACTCTCAGAGGCCTTAAAATTTATCCATTCTGCTGCTAAAATACATGTGGACTGGAGTGTCTGGAGAAAGCTCAATAGAGGCTCCCTAAGGTAGCTGCTAGACTAGAAAACTCTCTGATGCTGTGAGCAGGTATAGTAATGTATTGGAATGATGGTTACTGGCATTCTCTTTTCTTCTAAAAGGATCAAGGCCCCAAACTGAAGGAATCTGAAGGGCATCAGACTATATGTAAGCCTAAAGTTTCCACCATGTTAGAGGTGATGTCAAAAAGGCATGGAACAGACTAATGAGTCTCAGAGGGAAGGTGGAGGTGGGTGGTTGGATGGGGAGAGTTTAACCAAAGAATTTATATGCACGTATGCATAACCCATGGACACAGACAATAGTGTGGTGAAGGCCTGGGGTGGGGGGCGGGTGCAGGATGGAGGAGGTCAATGGGGAAAAACAAAGGGGACATCTGTAATACTTTCAACAATAAAGATAAATTTTAAAAAATTTACAGCAAAAAAAAAAGGCATTCTAATTTAAAATCCCTGATAAAATGAAAGTGGTATATTCAGAAACAAGTTAAGGGGAGTACCTCGGGCAAAGTATATTATGTTCATGAAAAGGTACCTATCTGACAATGAACCAGTGATGGAATCTCTAGTTGAGCTACCAAAGTGGTCTAAACATCATGATTCTCTTTCCACTGAGGCAAAACAGGCCACCTGGTTCACCAATGAAAACTCCTATATGGAAGGTCAGGACTCAAACCATACCTGCAGTGGAATGAATAACTGTAGTTGAAGAGAGCAAGCAAAGTCCACACAATGGGCTGATTTGAGAACACTATACGTGGCAGTATGGGAAGAATTGGTTCTTGCTCTCAGAGCAATATCTGGATATTCAAAGATACCCAGGGTGGGAGTTATACTTCCTAATGGAAATTCTAGGGTGGAATTAAATTAGGTAATTTAATGCCCCCCAAGTTGCTAGCTCAGAAGAAGACAAATACCTTGTCTTCAGATACCTTGGACAGGCCATGGACGTAGCCATGGCAGTATCCAGGCCATGCAGCAATGGACAGAACTGTGGCATATTCCTCTGTTGCACAATGAAAGCATCGATGTGGTGAGAGCTTGTCTTGAATATTAAAAAAGAAAAAATTGCTTGAAAATTGCTTTGGGTGAAAGCTCCCAATGACAAGCACTCACACACAGCCGGCAGATGGAATACTTAGGGTCTTTGCCCATGGCTCCCGGAAGATGTAATGGATTTTGGCAGAAATAGACAGCTAGTCCATCTTGGGATTTGTTTACACTGTAACAAAAGCCACAGCTGACAATACTATTAATGGCTTGGAACAAGACATTTTATATCAGTTTGGGCCCCTACAATAGATCTCATTGGACAAAGAAACACATTTAAACATGACCAGTGTATAAAACGGCCCAAGAACACAACATAGGAAGGGCATCTCATACATATCTCATCTGATGACAGAGGAATGGTTTATATAGAAATTGGAATGAGCAATTAAAACATGCATTACTAAAGACAGGATGACAATGACATGATGGCTGGCTAGTTCACTAGATGAGTGTGTATGAGAGTGAATATGAGTGAGTTTAAATAGAAATGCCTTTAGAAAGGTGTCTGGTTTCTGGTGGGGGAAGTGTATGGGGTGGAGTGTTACCTGATATAATGACTCTGGGTGAAGCATGATAATGATCCCTCTTTAGGGAAAACTGCTATTTGAAACTGCTGTTTTAGAATTCTTTGCTGTTTTGAAATTCTGTTATTTTTTAGACTGTACAATAACTTTGTTTTTTAACTTGAATAATAGAAGAGATAAACTTAATTGTCTGACCTTGCAAGCTAGCCATCTAACTGATATGCTGATATTGATGCCAGGTGCCTGTATAGATATGATACCCAAGGTTACAGGTGTCTGTATAGATATAATATGATACTCAAGGTTACAAGTTGTCTGTGTAGATATGACAGGTATTTGCTAGATATGAGATGTACTCAAGGTTACAAGCTGTCTACAAACATAACTTACACAAAGAACTAGAAGGATATAAAAAGGAAATACTCCTACTTGTGTTTGTTCAGAATTTGACAGAGGTAATCTTCTCTGAACCTGCACGCAACAAAGATGATTCCTAACTAATTGGCTCATTAAGTCATCTTGTCCAGCTCACTGATTTGTGATACAACATTGGTCCACAATTGTATTTGCATTTTTTAGCTCTAGGTATCATTGCTGCTTATGACACTGCATCTATTCCTTTAAACTAGAAGCCATTCATGCCCTGTGCAGGCGAGGGAAGAAAAAAATCTTGTGTGCTGAGTAGCTTACCTACTTTATCTGCTATCTCTCTTGCTTTTCATCCTTCTAAAAAGTTAAGTCAATGACCTACAAGATTAAAGATTATTTCTGTCTTGTGAGTATGATTGTGTCTTTAAGCCTATCATCAGAGCTATGGTGCTGTACTGAACAAAGCTTATATCACATTTGGACACTGGTTTTAATAGAAAATGACACATTGGAACAATTTAAACTTAACCATCTTTAAATAGCATTGGTCCATCATAAAAAAATGGCAACAATTTGTAAAACTGCCATCATTCTATGTGCATGCAGTGATGATAGTCTTGGCAAGGCCAATGTTTCTTGCACTGTGGTCTACGTAACACCTGTCTTAGAATCAATTACTGGGAGGGATTTGTTGAGACTGGTTTTCCAGGTCTCCGTGCAGAGATTCCTTCTCATTAGCACTTAAGCTGTCCCACTTATCTGCACGTCCAACAGGGTTTGTGGGTGATTACAATGCACAGTCAAGTTTCAGAAACAAAAGTTTCCTGGAGGCACAATGCAACTATCCTAATCAGCTTGAATTTGTAAGGATGTAAAAAAAATTTTTAAATTTCTCTAACACTTTCTAATTTACATTTTAAGTGGTAGCTTATGAAAATACTGTATACCCTTGTAACGGCTTTTGCATTGGTATTGAACTATTATTTTATTTTTTAGCAATTCCTGTTTTTAAGTTAAGGCTGTTTCTAGGTAAGGCTATATGTAAGACTATACAACCTGTATCTTTATCCGTTTTAAAATGTACTACAAGACACAGGTATATGTTAGAAAAGAGACTTTGAATAAGTATGTCATATAATGTGATTTATTACATTATTATTTTCAAAAGCACCTAGATTATGATGTCACTTAAAAGTTCATCACCAATGGCTTTCCTATTAATTTAGGAGTTGAAGAAATAGAAACCTTTAGTTTTAATGAAAACACTTTTCTCATTAAAATACCTTGTTGAAATATTTATTTCCTGGCAATGGCAACAGAAAATAAGAGGGTGAGGAACATTGTCTGCATAATAAAAATATGTGTGTACTATAGCAAATCATTTTCAAATATTTTATATAGTCATAAATATACTAGATGGTCCAAATTTAAATTCTGAGTCAAGATTGGTATTCAAAATGAAAATGTTCCATTATAATTAAGTGATTGCATGGCCTCATCATTTATTGCCAGGAATCTGTATAGTCTTAATTACTTAGCTCTCAGATTTTTGGTTTTTAGTTCCAAAAAAATAATTATAGCATTATCTAGCAGGATTGTTTTGTTTTGTTTTTAGGGTGAGAGAAAATATATAAAACACCCAAATAAGTTACTCAAATTACTGCTATGATATTATTAATATTGTGTTCATTATAATTGTAGTATTATGAAAATTGCATAATTACACAATATAAAATAAAAACATGAATACCGACTTGAATCATTTTACTATTAGGTATTTTAAATCTACAGAAACTAAACTAGCACTAAAGTGCTATGTAAAATAGACCTACCCAGTTGCTTCCTCTGCAGTGGCCTTGCACTTGTGTTTCACTTAAAAATTAGTCAATGGCAGCCTTGGTCAGTATTACTCAGAGTTTAGAGCATCGGCCTCTGCACCTAAGGGTCATGGGTTCAATCCTAGTCAAGGGCATGTACCTGGATTGCAGGTTCAATCCCAGCCCAGTCAGGCCGTGTGCTAAAGGCAACCAATCAATGTGTCTCTCACACATTGATGCTTCCCTCTCTCTTCCTCTCTTTCTCTCTCCCTCCCCCTCCCTCCCTCCTTCCCTTCCACTCTCTCCAAAAAAAAAAAAAAAACAATGGAAAAATATCCTCAGGTGAGGATTAACAACAACAACAAAAAAATTAGCCAACAGCATACATTTGAAAAGAGCACTTTGCCCCTCTAAGTCTTACTCTCTTATTGGGTTTGCTATATGACTGTTAGAATCCTTTGCAAATCTAATTTCTGCAATCAAGAAGTCTTTAGCCCTGTCAATATGTTCCATGAAAAAGCACAAATGTTTCAGGTGTGCCCATTAGGTGAGGCACTTAGAGTCATCTTATAGCTTCAGAAATAGGATCTCAGCTCTGTTAGATCAGACGTCATGTAGTCAGAGGCTGAGAGAGAGAGAGAGCAAAGGACCGCTAGACCTCACAAAGGTCATGTTTTAAAAAATGACTGGTCTATTGGGTTCTTTTTGAAAGGCTCCACTTAAAGCATTAATTTCTTTTTTTTTTTTCTAACCCTAACAGCCTACAGAAGATGCCCATCCTCAAGGACGGTGACTTTGTCTTGAGGAACTGTACTCTCCTTCCCATTCACCTAAGCCCCCAGCCCACTGCACCTGGTTCTCCCACTGCAGGCCATCCCAGACTCCACAAAGCACTGAAGGCCAAGGAAGCATTAATTTTAAGCACAGTTGAAGCTTTTCTAATAGCTCATCATTAATATTAGATTATTATGTTAAAAAATGCATTAAATAATTTTGTGACTAATTTCTTTGCTTTGTAAACTCAGTGACAAAATTATCCTGTGTTTATGTTTGTTTCAATGAATTTTCTAAAATCACCATCACTTAGAAAATTCTAAGGTAAGATAAAAAACATGAATGATTTAAAAATATTATTTATTTCAAGTAATGCTAAAAATATTTCTTTGATATAATGCCATTTTCTGGAGATATTTTCAGCTTAAATATCTAATGAACTGAAGGCCCAAAAGCAAGGTGTTTAGAGAGACATTTAAAACTTTTGACACTATGTGTTAACCAATATTTAATGTTCATAAAATTAAGACACTTTACAACTAAAAATATAGGTATTAGTAGAAATTAAATAGAATAAATTGAAAATGAGCTCAAGAACATGGCTGATTAAAAAGGTAAATTTGAAGTTAATTTTCCCACAATTAAATGCTCTTAATATGCTTCAATCAAATTAGAAGGGTAGGCATTGAAGAAGGTAAAAAGTTATTTACTCAAGTGCACAATTCTTTCTACAGGAGGGCTGTTTTTACTAAATTTGGAAATGAGACAAATGTTTCAGTTATTAAGCATCAATACCATATTGTGAAACATTCAAAGTGCTTTTCTTTTTATTTAGGGAACCAGAGGCCCAGTGCATGAATTCATGCACATGTGGTGTCCGGCTGGCCTGGCCCCAATTGGGGCGGATTGGGGCAGATTGGGGCTGGGCCTGTTGGGAGGAGGAAACGGCGGGAGGTTGGCTGGTTGGCCCATCCTGATCGGGGACCAATCAGGGTTGGACCAGCTGCGGGGAGGAGCCACAGGCAATTGGCCAGCCGTGGGGAGGGGCTATGGATGGTTAGCCGGCCAGCCCCACCCCTGATTGGTTGGGGGGGGGTGATCAGGGGTGAAGCTGGCTTGGGGAAGGGGCTTTGGGCCAATCAGGGTGGAGGCCAATCAGGGGCAGGGCCAGGCAGGGGGAGGGGCTGCAGAAGGTTGTCAAGCCAGCCCCACCCCCTATTGGGGTAGGGGGCGATCAAGGGTGGGGTCAGCCTGGGGGAAGGGCTGAGAGAGGGTTGGCCAGCCTCTCCACCCTCCCCCTGGCTGGCCCTGCCCTCAATCGGGGTGGGAGAGGCTGATCAGGGGCAGGGCCAGCTGGGGGGAGGGGCCGTGGGAGGTTGGCTGGTGCCCGCCCCCCCCCCCATCAGGCTGGTTTGTGGTTTGCTGGCCACAGTGGGCATCACAGTGACTGGTCATTCTGGTCATTACAGCATTTTGGTTGCTGGCTTTTTATATATATAGATTATATTAAAGACTGATTCCCATAACAGGAGATAGATTGAAAATCCAAGTGTAGATACAGCCATTCAGTTGAATTGCTTCATTCATCTCTATCATTAACTATAATATACATAAGAGGTAAGAATTTTCTATCCTATTCTTAGCTCTCAAAAATGACCAAAAAAATCTTATGTGGTGAAGGAGTAGTGACAGCATGAAGATTGTCAGTGAGTGGTAAATAAACATTAAGAATCAAAGAGTGTTAGTAATGATTATGTGAATTGCTATGAGATACAGCAGCATTAAATATGTTATTTTTATCCTAATGTTTCTTCCCTAGTAGATACCCTTGGGGTGCTTTTTTCTTTCTTGTTCTTTCAGGGTGTTTTTATACAATGACAATGTTAACTAAATTATCCCAAAGGTCATTTTGTTAAAGTAATTTTCTGTAACTTTTAATTGCCAAATAGGAAAGTAACAGATGGAGAAAATATGAAATGCTATTAATTTTCAGTTACATGATTTCCAAGAGTGTGGATTTTGAAAAAAATTACTAATAAAATAATGGTTTATTTTTGTTGGAAAAAATCACAATCAGACAATTCTAAGGTAAGATAAAAAACATGAATGATTAAAATATTGTTTTTCTAAAGTATTAGCCTAAAGTAAAATATTCAGTTTAATACATCTGTATACATTTATATATTATTTAAAAATAGAAGTGTTTAAAAATGCAATTATAGATAAGGTTAAAATACTTTATTGTTGCAAGTTAATTATCAGTATAAAATTCTTTAAAACCTCACTCCTATGAAAACCTTGCATTTATTATAGATGATATTTGAATTAGTTATGAATTATGCTTGACATATTGAATTTAGATGCAGAAATGGTTTGGAGATTGTTGAATGGTAAAATGTCAGCTTAAAATGAATGTTTTATATGAAATATTATGAAAATTTAATTCAATCTTCTATGTTTTAGATTGATAAGAAGTCAATGAAATAATTTTAAATTATTTATATATCTATACTATCTAATAAAAGAGTAATATGCAAATTAACCACCACTCCACTATACCCACAAGCCACACCCACCAGCCAATCAGGAGCAAGTATGTAAATTAACCCCAACTAAGATGGCTGCAGCCACAGAGCGAGCAGGAGGCTTGGGTTTCCCCAGCAATGGAGGAAACCAAGCTTTCTGCACACTCTGGCGGGCCCAGACCTCCACTCAAGGCTACAAAGTTTCAATTATAGAAGATAAATAAATTCCAACAAAAATGGCGCCAGCCATGGAGCTGGAGAGAGGCTTGGGTTACCCCCTGCAATGGAGGAAACCAAGCTTTCCACACACTCTGGAGGGCCCAGGCCTCCACTCAAGGCTACAAAGTTTCAATTATAGAAGATAAATAAATCCCAGATACCAGGGCCTCCGCTTGGGTCGCCAGGGGGCGTGGCCGGCCTGCAGATCACCACAGGCCCCTTGCCCAGGCTGCCCCACACTCCAAGGGAATCCCCACGCTGATCCGGGACACCCTTCAGGGCAAACCAGCTGGCCCCCACCCATGCACCAGGCCTCTATCCTAATCCTATCTAATAAAAGAGTAATATGCAGATTGACCATCACTCCAACACACAAGATGGCTGCCCTCATGTGGTCAAAGATCCTGCCCCCATGTGGACACAAGATGGCCACCACAAGATGGCCAGCAGGGGAGGGCAATTGGGAGGGACCAGGCCTGCAAGGGAGGGCAGTTGGTGGCGATCAAGCCTGCAGGGGAGGGCAGTTAGGGGTGGCCAGGCCGGCAAAGGAGGGAAGTTGGGGGCGACCGGGCCTGCAGGGGAGAGCAGTTCGGGGGGACCCAGGCCTGCAAGGGAGGGCAGTTAGGGGTGGCCAGGCCTACAGGGGAGGGCAGTTAGGGGCAAACAGGCTGGCAGGGGAGCAGTTAGGCATCAATCAGGCTGGCAGGGGAGTGGTTAGGGGGTGATCAGGCTGGCAGGCAGAAGCGGTTAGGGGCAATCAGGAAGGCAGGCAGGCGAGCAGTTGGGAGCCAGCAATCCTGGATTGTGAGAGGGATGTCCGACTGCCCATTTAGGCCCAATCCTGGGCAGTCAGACATCCTTCGAGGGGTCCCAGATTGCAGAGGGTGCAGGCTGGGCTGAGGGACATCTCCCCCCCACCCCCATGCACGAATTTCATGCACCAGGCCTCTAGTTTCTAGCATAATATACTAGATTGTTTCAGTGCCGAGTCATAATCATGGAGTGAAATAATATTATGATAATATAGATATAATAACATAGATAGCATGTGTAAAAAGCAGTACTATAAACCTATTTTAGTTAACTTTGAGATGTCAGTCCCTACAATGCATGTGAAATTAGATTAAATAAAGAATATGTTACTTTATTGAATAGTAGAGGCCTGATGCAAGAAATTCATGCATGGCAGGGGGATCCTTAGCCCAGCCTGCACCCTTTCACAATCCAGGACCCCTCAGAGGATGTCCGACTGCTGGTTTAGAGGGATCGGGCCTAAACTGGCAGTTGGACATCCCTCTTGCAATCCAGAACCGCTGGCTCCTAACCATTGCCTGCCTGCCTGATCACCCCAAACCCCTCTGCCTGCTTGCCTGATCGCCCCTAACCACTCCCTTGCCTGCCTAATTTCCCCTAACCCCTCGCCTGCCTGCCTGATAACCCCTAACTGCTCTCCTGCCTCCCTGATCACCCCTAACTATCTCTGCTTTGGCCCCCGCCATGGCAGCTTCATCCAGAAGGATATCTGGAATGACATCCAGAAGGTTGTTTGACTATCTGGTCTAATTAGCATATTACAGTTTTATTATTACAGATTGTTTTCCTAAATAAGTATTTCAGAGGCAGAATAGCTCTAAAAATAGCTCTGTTGAACCTAATCTCTAAATATTTGTTTTCAGAAAATAATTCAATTCTTACAATTTTTGTTTTACTAGAGAGTATGAAATTTCTAATCTTCATATATCAGAATCATTGAAATAGAATTTGTTTAAAATTATCTGAAAAAGATTTGTCTTCATATATGTAACAAAAAAAATTTTAGGAAATATTTACCTATTGAAAGAATATCTTATACTCTGGAATACAGCATAAACCGACCTATAATGAAAACTATTAAATAATTTAGTGTACATGGGTGCCAAATTGTTTTCAACTTTGGAGCACCATCCATTCAACCAAAATAGAGTACATGTATATTTGTATTTGTCCTAAGATTATGGAGCTGACAAAATGTACAAGGTAGAAAAATCAATTATTCATTATTCTTAGAAGTCACCTTGAGTTATTTTTAAAGTAAGATAACACATAAATACATAAGTAAATAAAATAATGATGTTTTTGCACAGATAGTCAAAGTACAGTCAATGATATCTTTATTATTAAAAGATAACTATCATGCCTAGCAAATTATAAACTTGGTAATTATTTTCAAAATCTAGAACTAATGGTCCATGCTTATCTCACCTGTGCATATAAACAACGGTCAATACCATAATAAGTAGGAAGATGGAGGTGCTAGAATACTGTGTGAATGCATTTTCTCTCAGCAAACCATTGCATCATTACATTATATTGCAATGCAGAAGAAGCTACATGAAATGCATTAAAGCAATTCCATATCATCCACATCTCTCAACAAATCACATATGTTCAGAAATATTTTGGCATGTCTCAATAGCCCTCCAGTACTAATGTAATGATATCATACAGGGAAAAGCAACTAATACTTTCATGCCATGCATACACCCACACATACACAGTACTGGAGATAGGCAGTATGACCAGGTGCGGTGGGTGATGTGCACACAGCAGGCTATGACAGTGTGGGGTGGGGAAATTTGCACACAAGAGCAAACTTTTATTCTTTCACAGTAGACAAAAGGTTCACTTGAAACTTCACAGAGGAAAAAGTAGGTATTAAAGATTGTCTACAATGCCTAAGTCATTGCTGAACCAAATTAAAACTTTTCTAGGAATAATATTTACATCAGTATAAGGTCCCCTGCTGTGACAGACTTTCTATAATGAGGCTATTGTATTTTGCCTGTCCTGACAAATTAGAGTTAAAAAAAAAACTCAGGTAAATCAGTAGTACTCATGAAAAGAAAGGGCACAGAATAAACTTTTAGACTTATTTTGATTATGTTGATTTAAAGATTTAGATTGATAGGACTGTTTCCAAATAGTTTTTGTTTTTGTTTTTTAGTGATGAATTTGGTCAACCCAGAAAGTTACTAGGTTCAGAAAATTGTCTTTTAAAAGTTAAAACAATTAACCCAAAAATTTCATGACAATTACTATAAAAATAAATGGAATGCATTTAATTTTCAATAAATTTGTTTGAAAATCATTTTGTTTTAAAAATAATTCAGTATTGACTGTTACTGAGGTAAACCTGATTTTTCATCAGAGTTCTTTTTTTGCATTTTTAATAAAGCAATATTTATCTTTTATACTAAAGCTCCTATAAGCATTAACTGTTTAGTGACTGGAAATTTAAATACATACCTCTCCCAAAGAGGCTACTATATGTGATTATTTAAATTTAATGCAAATACTAATGTTTCAAATTTACAGTTAAAATAATCAAGTAAAGGTAACTGGGTCATGTAAAACAAGAAGTAGCTAGCTATGTTGAGAACAAATATGCAATTTAGTAGGAAAGAGAAAGAGTTGAGAGATTATATATTATAATATAAGAAAACTTCAGTGCTTTAAAATAATACTGGGTCTAGATATCTGCTATAAAATTCAGATTACTTTAATATTCATCTAATATTATGTCTGTTGTCCATTCATCTAACATTATGTCTATTCTTAACTAAGGCATGTGGTAGAATCATCTGCAGAGGTTTTTTTAAAATACTTTTTTTTTTTCTCAGAAATTTTAGTTTAGTAAACTGGACTATTTGTATATGATTTCCTAGACTAAATTCTTGGCTTTGGTAGGTTTAAATTCAATCACTGAATTTATACATGTATCCTTGTGATCTCTTATCAAACATGTCAATGGATGCCACTATCAAAACCAAAATTATTCACTTACTATACTATCTTAACATATCTTAACATTCAGAATATGTTCTAAAAGACAAAGCTTTTTATTTTTGCCTGGTTTTTAGATTTCTATTTTCTGGTAAGAGGAGCTGCTTTTCAAACTTTTTGTATAAATAAATTTCCCATTTATTTTGAAACTTATTTTGTCAAAGCATTCTTTTATGGAGACTACAATAAGGTATAGGTAATACTTCCGTTTAATATATATTAAAAATTTTTTGACTGATCAAATAACTTGGTTAAATAAGATGAAGGAGAATATTTAAATATCCTTTTACTGAGTGAGGGAAGACAAATGGAATTATTAGAATAAGAGAGTATGCTTAGCTAAACGGGGATGGTGGTTTTTTGGCTTTAAATACGCAAAGGGATGTTTCCCCACCAAACACTGCCTGCGTGCAGAATATGCGCTCTGCTTTTTTACTGATGACAACATTCCTCCACTTAGAGTTAAGAAAGTGAATTTACCGTGTCTGAGAAACGGTAAAACTTCTCCAATGCAAAAGCTTCTGTCTGGGATTGAGAAACCAGAGAATCAAGCATACATGATTAAATATAATTTAATTACATATACCATTTTAACAATCATGTATCAATTAATAGATTTTCACATATGCAATGTATCCACTTCCCAAAGGATGAAATGAGCTAAACAAAACAAAACAAAACAAAACCCTGGATTTTATTATTTTTTCCCGGCACCAAATCTTAATTACAATATTTGCACATGGTGTATTTCAAATAGTGATTAGAAAAATTATAATAAGATATTATTTTTGCATTTCTGCATTTTTCTAGAGTGCCAATTATTAGAAAATTAATCTTGTTGTCTTTCTTTGAGCTAAAGAAGGAATATCAAATATTTGTATCCCAATAGTCTTACAGGTGGTAACACTGAATAAAGAACTGCTTCAGTAAGGATAATTTTTTAAAAGGAGGAACCAGAATTGAGCAAGTGAACTTGTAGTCTATTATGCTATCCACTGGATGCTGTGACTGTTGGATATGAGGTGCGAGTAGAAAATGGCTGAGCCCTTAGGCCCCATGTGGACACCACATGTGTAATACTTCTCATTTCTAGAGTTTGCAGTACATGGTTATACATTTTAAATTGTAGAAAGGAAGAGAAAGGTAGGAAAATAGAAAGTAAATGTGGAAAAGCAAACAAAAATGAGAAGGGAAAATAAATATTGCCTTCCTTATGATTAATGAGATCAGAAGGAAAATTGTCTTCGGCAGCCATCAAAGGGAAAGACAAGACCTTCAGCCCTGTGATACAGGATTGTTTTGTCCTGTTACAGTGTTTCAGCCAGTACCAGGTCTCAAGAGAGAGAAAGGGGGTGCAAACAGATAGTAAGGGAGGCAGAATAAGGGGAGGAAAAGAAAGACAAGGAGAGTGAGGAAGAACTAGAAAAGTCTAAGAAAACTAGCTGACAGAGGTGAGGTCAGGGTAAGGAGATGAAAAAAATTAATCTCCCATCAAAATATGTTTTCATGTACAAATTATATGCTTTCCTTTTCATAAAAAAATTGATCAAATGCAAGATCTAGCATTCGTTTTGTTTTTTTTGTCCAGTGAATTACCCAGTATACCCCAATGCTGATGTTTCTTCCATGCTGCACTGAATTGGATATTTATTGGAGCAGTGATGATTCTGGGGAGTCAATTAGACAAGACTGAGTAAGTTATTGCTTTAGAAGATGACTAATACTGAGTAGGCTCCGCACTGAGAGATCATGGCTTAGTGCTTTAAAAGGTTTTATGAATCTATAAATCATAGTCAATAATTCAGAAACCAGAAAGAATCCTTTAAAAATTAAATCCTTAAAAATCTGCACTATATGAACTATGAAATTTCTCTATTGCTTAAGACTCCACTTTCTTTCAAAATATTAGCTGGCACATTCCCATTAAACGAAGTAAATATGCTGGCCAATAGAAACTCTTCCACACAGAAGAGGAAAGGGGTTGGTTAAAAAGAGATGGCATTAAAAGTCTTAATAGGGAGGAACAACCCCATTCTGTACCTCCAAATCCAATTAGGAGATTATTTCTACAACTTCCTGTGGTCTCCCAATGATGTTCTAAATAACATTTCTTCTAGGTTTAAATTATTAAGTTGATGGACAAAAATAACACTATATTGTGTTTCCCATGGGAATTCAGCAGAAATGTCTTTAAAACATGAAATTATGCATCAAAAAAGACCTCTCAGTTCTACATGAACATTGAAGTGTTAATAAATAGGTAATATTTGATGGAAACAAAAGAATTCATTTGAAAAAATAAACAACTTTAATCGCTGCATTTGATGACTTACGTGAAGTAAAACCACCAGAAACACTCTAACATTGCAAATAAGAAATGATACATTTTTGTTAATGAAAGGAAAAAATGGTGTCTTTTCAGGAAATACACTAGAAAGAAATTGAGAAAGCTCTCATGTCAACAGTATAGCTAGATGTCGCCATTTTCTTCCTGAAGCTATTTTTGACAATTTAAATTTCAGTTGGACAAAACCAAAGGAAAATTATATCATTTAGTCCCCAGTATCCACTTCCTCTCTTCACATCCTATTAAATATAACAGCCCTTGCTGGTTTGGCTCAGTGGATAGAGCATCAGCCTGTGGACTGAAGGGTCCAGGGTTCGATTCCAGTCAAAGGCACATGCCCAGGTTGCGGGCTCGATCCCCAGTAGGGGTTGTACAGGAGGCAGCTTAACAATGATTCTCTCTCATCATTGATGTTTCTATCTCTCTCTCCCTCTCCCTTCCTCTCTGAAATAAATAAGAATATATTTAAATTTATATATATGTGTATATATATGTATATATACATATAACAAATTCTCTGAAATAAATAAGAATATATTTAAATTTATATATATATATAAAACAAATTCACTTTTTAGTGAAAGTTAGTATCCCAGTGAACCCAATGCATTTAATTGCTTACCTTATTCTTTCTCTTTCGTCGAAATCTCAGAAGTTCTTTGTGTTGTCTTGATACAAAATTTACAGCTGCATATTCCAGAAGTGCCGAAAACACAAAAAGGAGGCATACTGCCATCCAAATGTCAATAGCTTTGACGTATGATACCTAGCCAAGGGAGAGAGAGAGAGAAAGAGAGAGTGCAAATTGACTTGTATTGTTACTTCCATTGAGAATAAAACCGAATGTCTGATTCTAAAGTATAGCATGTGTATACCAGCTTGGGGGAAAAAGGGAAATGACACCAACACGTGTTTTTTTTTTTCTTAATAATTTTTTCAGTAATTAACTTTGCAAGTTTTATATATTAGTCATACATCAAAACACATATTTTTGTTAATTTCTTTTCAAATGAGTTATTAGACTATACATATGATTGGAAAAAATAAGATGAAATGTAATTTTACTTTTAGGTTAGTATAGTATAACTAGAAGCCCGGTGCATGAAATTCATGCACTCGGAGCGGGGGGGGGGGGGGGGGGGGTTGTCTCTCAGCCCGGCCTGTGCCCTCTCACAGACCAGGAGCCCTCAGGGGATGTCCGGACCATCAGTCAGACATCCTTAGTGCTGCCACGGAGGTGGGAGAGGCTCCTGCCACCCCGCTGCGCTTGCCAGCCGTGAGCCTGGCCTCTGGCTGAGCAGCATTCCCCCTGTGGGAGCGCAGTGACCACCAGGAACAGCTCCGGCATTGAGTGTCTGCCCCCTGGTGGTCAGTGTGCATCATAGCGACCAGTCATTCTGCCGTTTGGTCAATTTGCACATTGGCCTTTTATTATATAGGATGCTTGGAAAGTATGAAGTCACATTCACATATACCATCATGGTAGTATAATGCTGTTTACCTTTTTAGCTCCATATTTTCTTCATGAAAAAGTTTTCTATTTTGAAATGATTTTAACCTTACAGATGTTGTAAGAACAGTACAAAGAACTCCCACTTCTGTAGTAAACATTTGGTTACATTTGTCTATATATCTCTATCTCTATTATAATATCTATGTCTGTTTCTATATCTGTGCCTTTCTCTCTAAATTATTTGAGTCTCATATTCAGTCATGATGCTCCATTACCCCCAAATACTTACATGTATTTTCTAAAGAAAAAAGAACACTCTCATACATGACTCTAATACATCCAACAACATCAGGAAATTAACATTGATAAAATATCACCAACTAATTTTAAAACCCATTCTATTTCACCAGTTGTTTCAATAATGCCCCTTTTAGCATAAAAACATTTTTCTTTTAGTTGAGGATTTAAAAAAATATATATTTTATTGATTTCAGAGAAGAAGGCAGGGGAGAGAGATAGAAACCTCAATGATGAGAATTATTGATCAGCTGCTCTTGCATGCCCCCTACTGGGGACCAAGCCTGAAATCCAGGCATGTGCCCTGACCAGGAATCAAACCATGACCTCCTGGTTCATAGGTCGATGCTTAACCACTGAACCACTTCTGCAGGGTAGAAATTGCTTTAATCTTGCTCTCAGATTAACTGGACAGTGATTTACTATATATGGCAACTGCTCAAAAATGAAAACTTCTTTTGAGTTTTAGTGTCATTTCTTGTAGTATATGTGTATGTATTACACAACTAAAGTGTTATATGTAAGCAGTTTCAGTAAAACCGTTACTTTTTGTGGAATAAGCATGAGATCATTCATTTTATTTCATATGTTAGACATGCCAATTAGACATGGGGGAAAGTATCTCATTTGCCAAGAATTAGGAATAATAATGAAAGATATTTATGATAACTATTTTTTTTAGGTTTTCCTAGGAAATGGACAGTTACTTAGAAGTTTGTTTTCCCACTAGTAGAAATAAATGTCCCTTCCCCAAGGAGATATAGTTCCAGGAAAACAGAAAGTGAGGCTAGATGTAGGCAAAAATGCACTACTTACTTCTTTGGACTAGTGTGTAGCTACCATAGGGAACAAAACTTTACACTTTGGACATTTGACTATTTCAATGCTGCTTATATCTTCTGTATTTTTTTCCTTTCTCCTCATCTTTAATATTTGGTAAAGTTATTTTTGTCCAATATCGGTCAGTGAAAATCTTGATCAAATATAGGTTATGGTTTAAAAGAGGAAGTGGCTCAATATTTGGGGAAAACTTATGGTGGAGGGAGAAGCAAATCCAGTGAGAAAACACCTCTCTGCCACCTTTCTCAGATGGCTTTTCAGGTCGCAGGCTAGACTTTGCCCAAATCTGTTCAAAAATCCCCTGGCACTTGTGCTTACCTGAATATGTTGCATTGTAATTGATTATTTCTTGGTTGGTTTGGTTTTTTTTTCTGCTTAAACTGTGAATTCTTTAAGGGCAGATGGCATCTCTATTTTGTTCACTATGACGAGAGTGGTTGGCATGTGTATACATATTTGCTGAGTGAATAGACAGATAAATGATGGTGTAAAATATTAAAATGCAAGGGAGGAATGAATCATAGATGATGATTCATATAAAGTTTCACTTTCTGGAGAAATACCTTAGATTTTAACAATTTTCGCTCAAAATCAGGTCATTTCTTTACATCTCTAATGGTGTCAACTTACATCTGAAATATGCCAACAAAGGAGCTCTCTGCATCGCCTCCTGTATCTTACCATAAGCGTGACTTCTGCTAGTCAGAGTGACCTCTACAGAGCAAAGGGAAGTAAGCCCTCATTTTATTCCAGTGCTATGCTAAGTGGCCATCTGTTTGTAAAGCATAAATTTAAATCTCCTAAGTTCCGCAGTTATGCCAGAAATTTCCGGTTGCCTTCAAATATATCTTTTTTGGAAGATGTAATTCTGCTTCCAAAGGTCCTGTCTCAAGCTACACCATTCCTAGAAGAGTATGAGTCATAAAGCATGTGTGCATTCTTTACCAACCTGAATGTATAATGACACGACACAAAGAGATTAAATCAGAAGTTTACTTTCCAGATGAATCCAATGAATGTTTTCAATGACAGCAGAGATATGCAAACATCCTTCATGTCTGCCAGGGTTCTGCTCCTTGTGAACAGCTCCCAATTGTTGGGGCTTCAAAGCCTACTTCCCTCATTCTCTCCTCTTATCTCATCCACCTATTTCACCTCTTTTTCTCCTCCTCCGCCCTCCCTGCTCCTCCCAGTACAGCAAACTCTGGATCTGGGTAGTTTGGAACTCTAGGCTCAGTAACGTTATGTAGAGATAGCAGTTCTTACTCCAACAATCCGTAACATACTCATGACCTATAACACACTCCCCGTGTGATTCAGAATTATCACCTTTCCATCCCCTACTGCCTGCTGTCTGTCCTCTGGGCATTTTCATTCCAATTCGCTTCATCCTTCTGGACCACCTTGCCAACAGTCCCATCATCCACTGTGCTGTTGGAACCTTAATTCTATGTTAAGCAACAATCTCTCCTCAGTGTTACCCATTAAATACATGTCCAAAATCTGTTTCATGGTGTATAAATTCCTTCATGATTGGCTCCCAACTTACCTTTCTTACTACATGCATTCATTCACTTTTTTTTTTCATTCAACATTTACTAAAACCATTAATGTATCCAAATTCTGTTCTTAGTGTTGTAGTTACAGAGATGATCAAGACAGGTAAGATCCATTTTAAATTACTCACTTTAAGCCAATGTGCTGCTACTATTCATTTACATATCTTTCTCCTTTCTCCTTTTAGGCTACTATATCCCATGAGCTAAAAACAAGAGTCAGGTCTTATTCATCTTTGTATTTATAGGACCTACCATGGTGCTCATTATACTACAGGCTCTCGAATAATGTTGATTTGATTGAACTATGTGGAGTGATTTATAATCTCTGGCCATTTATGATTAGAGAACTAGTTTTAATAGCTAACATGCCAGGGAATGTTCTTAGTAATGTCCATAGAACTATTTAAGTGTTTTTAGTAGTTGTCCAAAACTAAGAATTTTAATCCTCATAACCACTGAGAAAACTATTCCCATTTTAGAGATGTGGAGACTGAGGCACAGTAAAATAACTTGCTTAAGTAAAATAACTTGTCAAGTAGCAACCATTAGAGACTGAATCTGAATAATGAGAGGGCAGATTAGTGCTCTATAAAAAGGACCCCAGAGAGCTCCCGCATCCATCCCACCACCAAAGAACACAACTGGAAGATCTCACATCTATTAACCAGGAAGGGGCCCTCACCACACACCAAATCTGCCAGTACCTTGATCTTGGACTTCTCAAATTCCAGAACTGTGAGAAATAAATTTCTGTTGCCTCTAAGCCACTCAGTCTGTGCTATTCTGTTATAGCAGCCTGGACTAAGACAGCTACCAAATTGCACAGCTAAGACTTAAATACAACTAACCTAGCTCCAGAGCCTATGAATTTAACTACTATTTTATGTCTAGTTATTAGGCTGCTTCTATTTAAACACCATTATAAATTTATAAGTGTGAACACACTACGGGAGAATAACTCTATATATCAACATTCCAGCCTCTTTAACTTTTATCTGATAGGTAAAAGTCAAGTCAGTACACACAATACATATTGTAAAGTCCTCTATACTTTTTGGGTTTAATCCTAAAATCTATAATCAACTTCCTAGCATTGTATTTGTCACATAAAAACAAACTAGTTGCTCTGGGGAAGCAACATTAGATCAGGGAAACATTTTTATCCTCTGAAGTACAATGCAAGTCTCCTCAACACCATTCTTACATTAATTATAATGAAGTGTTTTTGTGAGCTAGGAGATCATTGCCTGCTTGTCATATGATAATTCAGGAAGAGATCAGCTTGATAAATTATTTGAGTGTGCAGAGCTAGATTACTGCAAGGCCTTGTCTTTTTTATTATAAAAAATATTTTATAATGCATGCAAAGGAATATAAGTATTATATCTTCTGTAGAATTCTTATATCATACTATTTTTCCCCCAAAAAATGCATTCATTCTACTTTACAAAGTTATTTATCATTTAAAAAATAGAGGAAGTCTGCTTCTTGTGTTATATATATATATATATTATCATCATCAATCATCCTGACTATAAAGACTGGAACCAAATCACCTTGGCCCTGGGAAGCAGTCATGTTCTGGGAGCTTGCCTGAGCATGGCTTTCTCTACATCTACTCTTCCAGTGTTGCAAGGAAGTGTGCATAGGAGGATTCAAGCTAGGATAGGATACAATAAAAAAAAAACCTCCCAAAATATCACTGGCTTGAAAAAAGAGAAGACATTCCATGTCCACTTTGAGTCTAATGGTGACTCTGGACTATTGTCATTGTCTTCCTCACTGTGACCTCAGTTGGAAAATTGGCAATGACCACAGCTGAGGAAAATCAGGGCACTGATGGGCCTCACATTTGATAATAAGTACTCCAGGTCACTGTTCAAAACTCAGTAATCAGAACTACTCACCATCAACCCCAACAACAAAACAAAGATGTGGAACCCTACCCAGAGAAAGCCAGCCTCAGTGGCTGAGGGAGTGGATGGGGCAGGCACTGGTATTTCTGAAACAAAACGCCGGATCCTACAAACACAGAATTGAGGACAAGTGTGGATTATAATCTGCTCACTGCTCACGATATCTTGAATAGAATAATAAAGCATCTTTATGAGAGAACAAAACCCACTGCTTTACAGAAAGAAGCTGGTCATTATTTCAGTGTGACGGAAAAAGAAACCTCCCTGATCTTCAGCCAAAAATTTGCTACCACCATAGTGTCAAGTCAAAGTTAAGTAAAATCAATAGGAAGAAAGTAAGAAAAATAGAGTCCAACGGCCAGAGGGAAGGGGCTGGGTGGAGGCGGGCAAAGGCAGATAAAGGGAAATGGGAACATCTCTAATGGTGTCAACAATAAAATAAAGAAAAAAATACTAAGAAAAAATAACAGTGTCCAGGTAGTGAATCTCTGAAGTCATTTGATTTTGTGCTCTCTGATTCAGAGAGATACTTAGATTGCATATATCTGAGGCAATCTTTCATCACTTAATTGACTTTTACACTAGTCTGTGATAAGATTATTGGGCAACAACAGTTTTAGATTATATTCTCTTACAAGTACATTAGATGAGCCGTGTTAGAAGTACAGCACCATATAGTATTCTGTAGTTCAGAGGCCTGCCAATATGCATGCCTTTCCCCTACTCCACTCAAAGGTGGTCAAAAGTTTTGCTTTCTGGGACCAATAATGTCCTGTACTACAGCCCGAACTATAAAGTGATAGCAAGTTACACTTACTAAGTTATAAATTATAACCCAGACTACTATTAATCAATCCAGAAATAGAAATTTAAAATGCATTTACAAGCAGCCACAACTTAAATTTAAGAATAAGGAATTGATTAAACCAGAACCCGCACATAACTACGTATGGTGCCCAGTGGGTAGCAGACTTATTGGGGGGATCACTTCGAACATTATATAAATGTCTAGCTGCTATGCTCTACACCTGAAATTCATGTTATATTGAATGTAAGCTATAGTTGAAAGTATAAAAACAAAACCAGGGGTTTACAAAACAAAACATCTCATGTAAACCTGTCAGCCAGGTTTATTATTAGGTGAGTTTTCCAGGAATCACTTGAGAGTGATTATTTTGTCAGTTCTTTTCTCAGTTCAATTTGCTTTTTATTTAATAAAATGGTATAAAAATCACAGTGCATTTCTTTTGATTAGCTAACATAGCCCTTTGAATAGGGCGATGTGTTCTCCCCTTACTGACAATCAATCCTGGCAGATTCCCCCAGTTCCTCAGAATTGTCTCATACACTGTGATGAGTAATTCTGGCTGTGGAATGGTCAAATGACTCAAGTATACAGCTCAATGCTTTTCTATGAGACAGGCTGAACATTTTACTGCTTTTTTTCTGGGTATTTTATTTCAGATCACATTGGCTATTCATTCATCTTTGGCTTTGTAAAACCCAAATTGTCTCTAAAATTACCTCAAAGTTGCATATACATATTTTTGTTTTTAAATTTACTTTGATGCTAAAGCTAATGCATTATGGTATTTTTTGAGAAGGATAATAACAGTAATAATAGTACAGTTAATCCCACCTTTCTCCCTCATATAAAACCTATAGAAGATTTTTGCACTTCGTAATGTTTATAGGAAAAATAATATTAGTCTCAAAATCATGTTGATCTTCATTTAAGACCTAAAGCCAGAGAGAGAAATAATAAAAACAATGGCAAAGAATGAAATAATGTTTTAAAAACAGGTGGTGAAGTGGAGTAAAGCTGATATCTAAGCTAAAGGAACTGTCAGGAGGACATTAATTAAAGTTTGAGTAATAAGCAGTGAATCGCACAGCACAGGATGCTGTGAGCTTTGACATGTATCATCCTGGAGGACAACACAACAGCACAGTCCTCCTGATGTCACATTCATACCAGTTAGGATCCTCATAATTCTTCGTGGATGAAGGATGCTTGGAACACCGTATTTATTTTCCACATAAAGGTTTTTATTTTAAGAAATAAAATGTGCCTGGCTGGCATGGCTCAGTGGTTGAGTGTTGCCTTATGAACCAGGAGGTCACGGCCATGCCTGGGTTGTGGGCTCAATCCCCAGTGTGGGGTGTGCAGGAGGCAGCCGATCAATGATTCTCTCTCATCATTGATGTTTCTATTTCTCTTCCTGTCTCTTCCTCTCTGAAATCAATAAAAATATATATATTTTTTAAAAAAAATAAGATGTAACAGGGAATCATAATAGCAGAACTGCATTATTTCCAAAGTGA
This sequence comes from Plecotus auritus, assembly GCF_963455305.1. Taxonomy (NCBI): domain Eukaryota; kingdom Metazoa; phylum Chordata; class Mammalia; order Chiroptera; family Vespertilionidae; genus Plecotus; species Plecotus auritus. The sequence continues at coordinate 77,347,791 of NC_137773.1, forward strand.
TAAACTTGGCTAATTCCTCCAGCCACCAGATAAGACAAGTGCAACCAAAAAGGCTAAGGGAGCCCTGGCCAGAGTGGTTCAGTTGGTTGGGCGTAGTCCCATGCACAAAAAAGTTGCAGGTTCGATTCCCGCTCAGGGCACATGCCCAGCTTGTGGGCTCAATCATGTTTCTTTCTCTCTTTCCCTTCTTCTCTCTCTCTCTAAAAAAAAAAATCTGAAAAAAAGGACTAAGAGATTTTGAAAGGTGACCTGGTTATCTCTGATTTCTGCTGTAGCCATGGTGCAGCTATGGGAGTTTTACAATCATCTGTTTTATAGGACATGACTCAAGTTAACACTTAGATGAAACTGTAAGATCTAATTGTTGTTGGAAATGATTCTTAGGTACATGCTGTTAGTTACTGGCATTTCTTAATATATTGATTTTTTTGACCTGCTCAGTTAAGGTTGAATTATATTGTTGACTTCTCTCTCCTCTGCATTTTGGTTTTGGATGTTTTGTGTTTCCATAACATCATCTTTATTGTAATAATGTACTTCCTATGCCCTTGTTTTCTGAGGTCTAAGGCCTTTATTTATAACTTCAAACAGAAATGAAAAAGACATTAAGCCTGGTAGGTGCTTTCCATACTGATTTTTTTGGACCAAATTATTTATTCTACTGGGAAAGGAGAGTTTTGCAACCATTATTATCTGTCAGGAGTGTTTGTGTTATGGTTCTAGGATATACGTGAATGCAGTAAAGGGAGTTTAAGACATTATTTAAGTAAAATTATCTCAAAGTTGCATATACATATTTTTGTTTTTAAATTTACTTTGATGCTAAAGCTAATGCATTATGCCATTTCAAAACTATTTTAAACTCTGTGATTGATTATATACTTTTTTCTAATTATGCCTTCAGATTTAAGAATTTATGTAGTGTTTCTTTGTCAATGTCAACTACAGAGGACATGCTTGATAACTGCTAATTTTCAGCTTAATGAGATCTAGTAAGCCCAGTAAATGTAGGCTTTAAAGTCAAGTGTAGAACAAGATATATCTATCAATACCCATTCCTCTCATTATAGGATTTACCTATGTTTAGGAATTATCTGTTTAAAAAGCACTTATAAAGTTGGATGATATTCATTTGCATTATGTCTCATGATTTTAACAAAAAAGTATGAATAATTCTCTCATTTTCTGTGCCTTTTTCTTTTTCTTTTTTCCCCCTAATGAATGTAATATAGAACCAAATTATTATGTTCAATGAAAATTTTTATTTTTTTTATTTTTTTTTTTTTAAATATATTTTATTGATTTTTTACAGAGAGGAAGAGAGGAAGGGAGAGGGATAGAGAGTTAGAAACATCGATGAGAGAGAAACATCGATCAGCTGCCTCTTGCACGCCCCCTTCTGGGGATGTGCCCGCAACCAAGGTACATGCCCTTGACCGGAATCGAACCTGGGACCCTTGAGTCCGCAGGCCGACGCTCTATCCACTGAGCCAAACCGGTTTTGGCCAATGAAAATTTTTAAAAAATTAAATGTATTGCCCACATCAAAAATTGTATTATAAAGTATATTACTTGTTAAATACTGTCACATTAATAAACTTTAAATGAACCCACTTGCATCACATTTGTACTAAACTTTATTGAAGTATATTTTGACTGGATATTAGAATCTTGTATTTAAATGGTGAGGACCAAAATATTACTAAGAGCAATAGTTACTAATTGCGATGTTAATAGGAAAACCTGACTACTCTGCAGCCCCTCCCCCCATTTACATCATTGCTGACATTTACGACTTCCTCTCCTTTAAAACTGCAGGGTATTTTTGAGAAAGATAATAACATATATTTTGAGAACTAATTAGATAAGAACACAATAGTGAATAGAAATCCTTCATTTTTTTCTTGTTGATTTTTTTAATGTTACTTATAGATCTCTGTGCACTCACACAATCATGCTATTCAAATAAAAAAATAACCATTCAATTTATATTTTCTAACAGCTGTAATCACTTGTATAGTTGGCATCTTTATGAAAAATAAAAACTTAATATGTTTTCTAAGAACCGATATTTTTATTATGCTGTAAGAAAGATATATGCAATATTTAAATTCTTTTTCATTAATTTGGTAATTCGCAGGTGAAAAACAGTGCTCTGCATTAATAAAGAGTAATTTAAGTTCTCACATTCTTTTAGAGAGATGAAAAAATGACATACTCTTGCTTTTCAAATTAAGTCAATATTTAAAGGCTCAGTACTAAGTAAATGTTTAAATAGACACATACTGTGTACTGAGTTACACTCTACGGATCAAAATACATACAAGATAGTTTGTTCTTTCAAAAAACTACTCCTCGTGGGTTTCACAGACAAAGTGAATGGGGGGGAAGTGAGAGGAAATAATTTAGGATAAACAGCTTTTGGTGCAGAATTTGTAATTTTCATCAGCTACTGGCTTCCGTGAAATATTTACTTGAATTGATTAGCCACCTTTGAAATTTCACGTGTTTCTTATTTTTTAATGATTGGTAGCTCTAATGCCAAAGGAAATGGCCATAGTGGTGGGGGCAGAATGGAGAAATCACGTAGAATCTTCCCACTTTCCTTTCTCTACCCCTTCTTCCCCTCTTGTTTTCCTTAGTATTGTTGATAGGACAGATTCGGGTCTAAGAAAGGAGATGGAAAGTTTTAGCCATAGCAGTATCTGAGGTAGATAAGACTATTTGTTGACAATCCCTTTTTCCTCCCTTTCTCTCCTAGGCTTCCGTGGGCGGGGAGTACAGTCCCCCACCTGTTATGACTTAGGGGATGAGAACAGAAGTGACTGTTCACCTTTCATGTTTCTGCTCACCCTCTTGCTTTCCTGCACTCCTCCATGGGAAAAGCGTGCTATCGGTACCCGAGGTCCCAAAATGGGAAGACCCAGGGAGAGGGCCTGCACCCACTGTGCAGCCTAGATCCAAGCCCATCCTAAGTCAGCCCATCTCAGACAAGCCCAGAAGAGGGAGAGGCAAAGCGTAGGCCTCTGAGCAAGAAAAAACCTGATAAGCCATTGAGATTTGGAGATTGTTTGTAACACAAAATAATTGCAATATACCTGCATTGAAGCAGTGCCTATCGCCCCATGAATCTCATAATGTATTGTGTTAAGAGCTAGGGTTTGGATGAACTTGGAATCTAGAGATTCCCCCATCCCTGCCAAGTTTATGTCTGGGTGGGTGTGAGTATGTGAGTGTGCATGTGTGTGCATGCACATATCTTTCTGTTTGACATCCTAATTTCAAGGGTCTCTGATATGATAATGGGTTTGAAGCTCATTTCTAAAAGACTAAACTAGTGTGTACATGGTGACACTCATGTATTTCTGTGAATGATACAAAATAGAAAACACGAACCAGAACTAGACCTTAGCAGGTCCCTATGAAACAGAATGAAAAAGGAATGGGAGTAGATCTCTAATAGGAAATAACTGATCTTTGGAAGCAGAAAAGAAGGGGTAAAGTGTATGTAATATTGTAGAATACCCATGCTTTCCCAGAGTTCCCTACTGTGGGTTCATTCTAGAATCCATAGTTTCTAAATTAAAATAATATTTTGTCCCTTCTCTTTTATTTCTAGCCATCCCCATGCTTACTAAAGAATATAATTCCCCCAGATCCAAGATCTTAACAAGGTATTAGTATAAATCAAATTTATACTAAAAATAATTAAGTAATTATTACCATCCCCTTTTTTACCCTGATTAAACTTAACCCTTCCAGGAAAGATTTTTACATCTCTTTAAAATACCACACAATGTTGAGATCTCAAAGAGTATGGAAGAAAGTTTGGGGTGAGTGGCTCTTACCTTTAACTAAACTGAATACTTGTTCTGCATATGGGGTAGATGTGGCCATGGGGAAAGAAAGGAGAGAGAACACTTTATGTATTCAAGTCCATTTCCAACAAGAGGAGGAGGACCAGCCACAAATACATCTTTTCCTCCTCTTTCTGGGCTTTCATTTATACTTAGGAAAATTATCTCTATCCAGCTACAGTTTACTCCTTGAAGTCTGAGGCCTACATGTCCTTGGTCAGAAATTTAGAAGTTTTTGACTTTTTTGACAATTCCATGTGGTTATCTTATAAGGCTCTCAGAATTAAAATGTTCAACCAGAGATCAGTTACCTTCACCAAACTCCCCCATCAGTATCTATCACAACTACTTGACCAGTTACTCACCCAAATGTTATGCTTCACTCCTGCCTTTTCATCAATCCTCAATGTCCAGTTCATGAATAAATCATGTCTATTTCACCCCCAAATACACCTTCACAAAAAATATCTATCTCTGCTGCTACCAACCCAGCCAGACCATCATCTGCTCTGGACGACAATAGTTTGCTCTCCTTCCACTTCCACCCCTTCTATCTATCTCCACAGGGAAGTCAGAGCGATCGCACAGCTTATTAAAATCCTTCCAAAACCACCCCAAATAAACCTAATCTTTACCACGGCCCACAGTCACAACCGTTTTCTCATTCACTCTTCTCCAGTATTAGGAAGTGTTCATCAAAATATACAACTTTAAAAAGTTGTTCCCGCCCTGACCGGTTTGGCTCAGTGGATAGAGCGTCGGCCTGCATACTGAAGGGTCCCAGGTTCGATTCCGGTCAAGGGCATGTACCTTGGTTGCTGGCACATCCCCAGTGGGAGGTGTGCAGGAGGCAGCTGATCAATGTTTCTCTCTCATGGATGTTTCTAACTCTCTATCCCTCTCTCTTCCTCTCTGTAAAAAAATCAATAAAATATATTAAAAAAAAAAAAAAGTTGTTCTCAAGAGAATGCATTGTCACCCTCACTGGGCCACTGATGAAGGCACTGCAGAAATGCCAAGTAGTTTCAAGTTCCAAGAAATGAATCACAGGAGTCTTCTTGCTTTGGGCTATTACATGCTTCATTTATCACGACAAGGTAGAGGCCAGTGTCAGAGAGGGCTCTCAGCTCTATAGTTCTCAAGGTGCAGGCTAAAGCATGTTCTTTAAGACTTTCTACTCTGAGTCCTTCGTATTCTACAGGAGATTATTAGCAAAGAGCCAGGACAAAACACTAAGTAGTTATCATAAATTAATGATTTATTGTTTCTTCCTCCAACGCCTGATAATCTGATAGTTTTCCTGAATTTAATTTGTTTTCCTGCTTCCTAGATTTTGTCAGTAGGACAATGGTGCTTGTTTTAGTGGTAAGTCTTTCTGGCATGTGAGAGTTCTTTTGTGAGGTTGAGAGTAGCACATCTTAAGGTACAAGGTTTCAGACATCTGTTTTTAAATGCAAATGTGAGACACTTGCATCTCGCCTTTCTAGTCCCTCCCCACCCCATCACAGAATCAGAATTTTTAAGAAATGTTCTACTCTTTTAAATGATTTCATCTCAATAGCTTAATTCTTGTTTATTCTGGCTATTCACCATCTGCCTTCCCTGAATTCTAATGTATTTAACTGAATATGCTCAACCTTCCATTCCTCAACTATCGCAAAGCCTAAAATGATATGGTCACCTTCTCTTAAAATATCACCTTACTAATCAATTCTTTTTTGTGGCTTGGAATGAAATGTTATCACATTTCCAGTGGTCATTGTCCCTATAATTTGAGAGATGTAGAGGTTTTTTACACATTTATGTATATAATTAAACTCAGAGTGAAAAGTGCATTCTTTCCCTGAGATCACAGTGAAATAAATGCCTTAAAAATCTTTCCTAATTTTTGAGAAAAAGTTTGAAGTCATCCCAATCCTTCTTTTCCTTAAAAACAAAACAAAAAACAAAAAAAAACGCGTGTCTTCATTTATTTTTTTATAATTTATTGATTTTTAAAATTTCTGCTTCCTCCACTCAAATAATCTTTATGATCTCCCAATGCTGCCTTAATCTCTGTATCCAAATATCTTTATGTTGTGCCTCTTAGAAGCTGAACTTTCCTAATATAAAGCATTTTGTGTTCTTTCTGGTTGCCAACTTACAGAACAAATGAACTTTGATTTCTGTTTAGCTCATGAGGAAAATCAATAAGGAAACTGGCAATTTCCTTTACAAATTACTCAGAGAGGCCTTGAGACATTGAGACATAAACAGGAGTTGGCAAAAGTAGGTCTAGAGTTGTTCCTATGGAAAAAGATATGCAGATTATGATGATTATAATAGCTTTAATAACTCAAAAGAATGTCACAATGCAACCATAAACCTGCTTTTGCCCACCACTGTATAAATAAGCTTTGAGATGAATTAGTTTAATCTTATATGCAGATTTACAATTTTCACTAAGACAATTGTGGACGAAAGGAGCCACATGCTAACCTGACAAGCTCAGGGGAGGCCTGCGTGGCAGTCTTGCAAACTCAGAGACCTAAAATAACCACAAAAGATGGTTTGAAAATTAAATATTTAACTACAAACAGGTTATAGTGGGTAGTCATGTCCTAGGCCGATATTTTCCCTGACAAAGATCAACTTAGATCTTTACTGAGCCATTTGCCTTTTTGCCTCTAAGATAACATATCTGTGAGATGTCTGGGTAACTTGTAACTTCCTTTTTACCCCGGACCCCTCAGGGCACAACAAATGGCACCAGGACATTGCCTCATTGTTATTGTTATCAAGTTAATCATCAACTGTTAATTACGTTAAAGTATCCTGTATCCATCTCTGTAAAAGAAGCACATGCCCATCATTTAACTTTTTACCCTATCCCAGAGGTTTCCCCGCTTTGCTTTATCCCACCTCCCTAATCTATCACCAGTGAATTTCATGTAACCCACCTACGTCCCTTTCCTTTGATTGCAATGTATAAATACAGATGTAACCCTCCATTCTCGGGAGCATTATCTCAATTCACTGAGGTTCTGCTTCCCGGCATATGTCGACAGTTTGGCTCAAATAAAGTCACAAAAAATCTTTACAGGTTTCAATTTTTTTTTCGTTAACACAATATTTTACAAAACACTAGTTGATATGCATAATTTTGAAAATACAATTCAGTGTTTAAAAAACAAACCTTATTTTGAAAGGCAACCATTAGATCTTAGCAAGGCAGAGGGAGCATTGCTAAATATCAAGTTCTTCCCATATTAAATAACATTTTTAGTAATAAAATATTCTGTCATCAACTTTTATTTATTGGAACATTTTAATCTAATAAATTGAAACATAGAATGCAATTCATAGGAAGGGTTATGGGAGTCATGAATGTATATTTACAATGTACTTGGCATTGTAATTAGATTGCATCAAATGCACACGAAAAGTGAATACCATTTTTAAAAAATATATTTTTATTGATTTCAGAGAGAAATGGAGAGGGGGAGAGAGATAGAAACATCAATGATGAGAGAGAATCATTGATCAGCTGCCTCCTGCACATTCCACACTGTGAATCAAGCCCGCAACCAGGGCATGTGCCCCGACTGGGAATTGAACTGTGACCTACTGGTCCATAGGTTGATGCTCAACCACTGAGCCACACCAGTGGGGTAAGAGAATATTGTTTTATTATATTTCTGTCATTGCAAAGGAAATAGAGAAGCTTGTTGCAAGTTAGATAGAATTACTTAATTTAGAGAGGAGAAATGTCTTTCTTAGAAGTCATTGAGAAGAAGAAAATAATTGTCTATTGTTACGTTGTTAAATAGATGAAAAGAGAGACTATGTTGTATTTCAACATATCTTCTGAAAAAAACGGGGTCTTTTACAAACCTCATAAAGAAAACAGTTTATTTTAATACTGGCAGCACAGCATGGCCTAAAATTGTGGTATTAGATAAGCTTTATTTTTTTTATTGACCTGTGGCTGCTTAAAAGGCAGAGGGGAAAAAACACACCCCAAAATAATATATTTAACTCAGAGTACAGCAATATTGGCACTCCCAATATTTTACACCTGTGAAAGTGTAATTGCTATACATTTTGCTGATGGGAAATTTAACAATACATTTCAATGCTTACAGCTATTTAAGCAGCAATTCCAGTTCTAAGAATTTACACTAAGAAAAGGATACAAATAGATATAAAATTATATATGTGCATGTATATATGTGTGCACATGTATATGTATGCATATTTACAATATTCATTATATGAATGTTTATTATTGTGTTAGTCCTAATAGTAAGTATATTATTATGGTACATCCATACAATGGAGTATTGTGCTTTTATTTAAAATTACTGTATAGCCCGGCTGGCATGACTCAGTGGTTGAGCATCAACTTATCAACCAAGAGGTCACGGTTTGATTCCTGGTCAGGGCGCATGCCTGGGTTGTGGGCTGGATCCCCAGTGTGGGGCATGCAGGAGGCAGCTGATCAATGATTCTCTCTCATCATTAATGTTTCTCTCTCTCTCTCTCTCTTCCTCTCTGAAATCAATAAAAATATTTTTTAAAGTAAATAAATAATAGAGTTACTGTTTAGATTTACTTTATGTATTTGATAGGTTTCTAAATGTAAAACAATTTATACATATAAAATTCTATAGTGTATGAGAGTATTATTGATGTTTAAATAATTAAGGGTCATAACTATGAATATATGATATCATTGGTTTGCAAAATTTTTTCTTTCTTTTTTTCATTTATCTTTATTGTTGAGAGTATTATAGATGTCCCCCATACTACCCCCATCCACCTTCCCAACCCTCCCCAGGCCTTCATCACACTATTGTCTGTGTTCATCAATTATGCATATGTGCAAATTATTTTTCTTTATCAATTTTTATGTTTTACAAATGTTTCTGCCTTGGTCATTACTTAAAAATCAGTAATGAATAATAAGTACTAATGAAAAAGATCTGACAAAAACTAACACATATATATGTATCTATATATGACTATGCATCTATACATATTTGTGCTAATTAATATATTTGTATGTCCATTGTGTGCACTTACCTTTGGTAAGGAAGCTCGAGATCCTGAACTCTGTGTGGTCATAGTCAGCACAGTAGTTATTCCCAAAGCTACCCTGGCCGGAGCAGCATCCATATTGATCCAGAATGAAACCCACGACAGAATAACAATCAGGAGACTGGGAATATACATCTGGATCAGATAGTATCCCATTTGTCGTTCAAGATGGAATCGCACTTCTATACATGTAAACTTTCCTGATTGATTGCAAAATAAAGACAGTAATTGGTAAAAGTAGGTCTTTGTTTTGGCATCAAATCTCACAGGTTCCCCTCCCCCCCCCCATAATTTTGTCCTAAAATTTTCCATTACAATAAAAAGGGATCCTAAATCATATATGCAAATCCATTTCTGAAATGTATTTTTTCTTGTTTTTCTGCTAGCATCTAGAAGCAACAAGAGAACGTACTGTTTCAGGAAATAGTATAGTATTCTTATTACTTCACACTTGGTTAACACTGCATACTTGTCAAACTACTCAAAGGTCTATTATTTCACTTGATTCTAACAAATACCTCTGAGATGGATGAGGGAAATTACTCAGTGACTGTAATGTTTTTTTCTTGTTCATTGACTGTTTCTGGTGCTTTCAAGTATTTATTTAGAGTCGGGTACTACTATTTGTTCCAGAAGCCTTTACATTGACTTTAAAGTCAGTGCTAAAGGATAAAAACAATTAAAGTTGACTAGTTCCTTAAATGCAATATCTGTAATTTATTTTATGCATTGATAATTTAGAAACTATTAATGCTAACAAATAGGAAAACATATTATTTCCCATTGATAACTTCAAACATAACTTAAGAACACACCTAATAAAAAGAAACCTAAGATACATTTGTCCTATATATTCACATCTTTGTGTCTCTATTAGAATAATTAATAGAGGCATAAATTGTGGTTTAATTAAACATTTTGTCGATATTTCTGTTTATGTCCTGGTTCTATTCCCTACTCTATTGCCATGTTACCTCTCCTTAAAATAACTGTTTATCTGAACCATCTAACTCTTGTTTTTATTCTTCCCTTATTCAAACTATTTTAAGAAGGATAAGGTCAGGGAGTTAATACACTGGTTTTTCTTTAAGGGACATTCTCTAATCTTATTATAAGAGAAAGAATCAAAGAGCACAGCTGGGAAAATTGCTAGTATATATATATTGCTAGTGTAGGGTTCAGTACATAATTTCTATTATTGTGACCTGAGCCACATGCTACAGTATTGCATGGTCTGGGCTGCAGGAAGAAGGGATGGATGAGATTCCAGAGCTTAAAAGTCTTAACAGAGTTTCATAAACTCTGGGAAAGTTGGATTCCACTCTTAAGTGTCTAGTAGTCAGAAACATATATGCCAGCTACACGTGATCCTTTTATCAATTTATCAAATACATACAGAATTCGGAACCATTCTTGAAGTATATGAAAATACTTTAGATGTTTAAAACTCTTAAAATATAATTTTTTAAAGTTTTTCTTTAAAATAATGAAATAAAATAGAGCAAGAATAATAAGGCATTTTCATGATGTAACTGTTAAATAATTCAAGTAATCTCATGGTGTAATCAGTAACAATTGCTAACCATTTGGGTACTTTGAATACATTCTTTACAGTTCATATGATTCTCAAGAAAAAGGAGCCCTCATTGTGAGGATATGTTTAACATGGTGACTATAGTTGGTAACATTGAACTGTATAATTGAAATTTGCTAGGAGTCTAGAACTTAAATGTTTTTGCATGCACACAACAAGTAAATATGGGAGGTGATGAAAATGTTGATGAACTCAATGGGGGGAATCATTTCACAGTGTATATTTATATCAAATCATCACGTTATACACTAATGATCTTACAATTTTAGTCAATTATCCCTCAATAAAATTGGAGGGTAAGCATTTTTGCTGATATAGATCTAAAGGAAAGTTTTCTACCCTAATCGGTTTGGCTCAGTAGATAGAGTGTCGACCTGCGGACTCAAGGGTCCCAGGTTCGATTCCTGTCAAGGGCATGTACCTTGGTTGTGGGCACATACCCAGTAGGGAGTGTGCAGGAGGCAGCTGATCGATGTTTCTCTCTCACTGATGTTTCTAACTCTCTATCCCTCCCCCCTTCCTCTCTGTATAAAATCAATAAAATATTTTTTTTAAAAGGAAAATTTTCCTGTTTAGAGTAAAACGGTTTCTCTCCCCCTTCCTCCTGGGGTGGACAGGCTTTTAATATTCTCACATGTACAGACAAATTTTCCATATTAAAATCCACTCTATTATTTTCCTCAATAAATATTCATTGAGCATTTGTGTACTTCAGCAGATCCCAGAAATACAGAAATGAAGAGATACAATCCTTAGCTTTATTAATGTATGGTAATGAGAGAAACAGATAACATATAAGTAAACATGTCAATTGAAGGTATAATTTCAGACAGTGAGAGCAGGAGGAGGAAGGGAGTGGATGTGGGTGTTTAACATGTGCTGGTGATGAAAAGTCATTTGAAGAGCAGCCTTGAAGTATGTGAGAGTACTAGGTTTGGGATAATTTGGGGAAAGAGGCTTGTGTATAGAAGAAAGAGCAAGTACAAAGGACCTGAAGCAGGAATGAGAGTGGCGAATATGAGAAAGTGAGCCAGTGTAACCATGTACAGAGCAAGGCAAAGAGAAGCAGAAGAGGGTTTGGGGCAAGAGACACCACCAAGTTTGTGACACCCTGTTACAGCAGCCTGAAGAAACAAATCCACCACCCCAAAACAACTCTAGATACTTTCTAGCATTTCTCTGAAAGTTCTTTGTCATTAAAACTGCCCCTAGATGGTTGAGCAAGGACACTGGTGTTGACCTGTCTGCTCTTTGTTGTTGTGTAGAGATGTTAAACTTGAACTCTCTACTAAATTAATATGAGCCTCCCTCCTGAGGAACTGTGATAAGGGGTGAGAAAATGGTAGCAACTTTCTCACCTGACTGTGAATTGGTTAAGAAGTAAAAAAGATTAGAGGCCATGTATGGTAAAAGGTCAGATCACAGTTCTGGGAAATGCTGAGCCCAAGAAGAATCAGTTACTGTAATAAAGTAACTGATGCAGCGGAGACGCCATGCATTAACCACACAGGAGGGATGCCTCCGTGGAGGACAGTTTAACAGAATATGTGGGAATAGGTTAGACAGTTAGTATAGATATTATGGAATACCCCGTGTCAGTTGAGAGAGGTGAGCAGATCTCATGAATGTACTGAATCTTTCAATCCTTTATGTGAATATTTGGCTTCTATCCTCAAAGGCAAAATATACTGTGTCAGTGTGAATAGTAGGTGCTTAAGTAACCATACCTTAAATGCATGAAATTGTGGCCAAAACTTTAGGCAACTGATGTCTTAAAAATTTAAAAAGCAATTTCTTTCATTTTGTTAACAAACACAATGTTTACATCCCAAGAAACATTAAAAGTAAATTTTATTATTCACATAGAAATTAAAGAAACTTTTTTTGGAAACATCATTACTATGTAATTATGAGTTTTTCACACAAAAAATAATTAAATGTAATTAAACACTGAACATTTCTTTGGTCCCATACAAAAATAGGCAATAAGTCAAAGCACCTGTAACTTCCTATTTTTCTGCTCCATCACTATGGAAAACATTGAGCTATAAATAGTGAAAATAATTAACCTAGCACTACAATTAAGAAACATCTGACTATCATAAAACCACAAGTTGTAATGAAGCATACCTGTGTTGTAATGTTTAGTGCAGTATCGTAAATCTTTCTCTTCTTTCAACAGAAATTGGGGCAGAGTGAGTCCTTCTGCCACTTGTACAGGTGCCTCATCTTGCCATTCAAAAATGAGGTCATTCATTGTGTATCCAACTAGGCAAAGCATAATAAATTATATATATATATATATATATATATATATATATATATATGGCATTAAAGGGCATTCAAAGAGATGAAAAAGCACACACACTACTTGTACTACTTGTACAGTTTATAGTACATGGGATGGGAAGACCAAACACTGTTACCTTAACTCTATCAATTGAACTATTCAATCTCACAAAAGTCCACTGAAATCTATTCATATGGAATATTTATCAAATAATGTAATAAAGTGTAGTAAGCTACTAATAAGTATAACATACATATACATCCTTTCCTTGGTATGGGCAACTACTGGATTAATTCAACAATTCATTTTGGTTCTACTCCATTGGATTTCTGCTCACCGTCTCTCAAATTATTCAGGACTTTTTCAACTGAAATTGAAATTGTCACTGGTTAGGGAAGGACCTCAACTATAATAATAAAGGGGGAGAGGGGGTAGAGAAGTACCAGAGCTGATACCTTCCTTAATTTAATAACTATTTTAGTTTATGGTATCTGAGTCTAGGTTCCAGGTCCCAAAATGAACAAAATAATATTTTAAATAGAAATGTCTGCTATTCAGGAAAAAATAAGAGTACAAAGAAAATCCACATAGAATAGTTTGTGGAGGAAAAAAACTCTTGCACTTACTGTGAGTTCAGGAGGGAATGAACTAATGTATTTTGCAATAAGTAGGCACCTTCTAGCAAATTAAATTTCCCATTTCTATTGGAGAAGTACTTAAGAAAGAGCAGAATTTTATATTTTCCTTCCTTCTGAGTGAGAACTTGTTTAAATGTACATTTGGAAGCTGCTGCAGATCAATGGAACCCGTAGCGGAGCCTTGTTACAATGCACAACCACCACAGAGGCAGAAAGAGAGGCAGCAGGTCTGGTCTCCGAACTAAGTCAAGTGTTTCAGGTAAAGGAAGCAGAAGCTCTAGGTCCAAGAAGCAAGGGAAACTGTCTCCAACAAATTTTAGAGTCAGCTTGCTTGGTGCACATTAGGCTAAACAGAACAATGGGTAAGGGAGGGAACTGATCACTCTTCCCCCTCCCCCCAGTATCTGGAAAAGAATAGGTTAAGCTGTGGTGGGAGTGACTTAACTCAGAGACCCAACTGCACCCACTGACTCTTGGGAACACCTGGCATCAGCAACTCCCCTGGCAATGGGGATGGTAGTCACAAGGACATCAGTGATTAGACGATCTCTTTAGATTACCTGGATTTTGCTGTCAAACTTAATAGCAGCACTACCATCAGTGTAATGGATCCTTATAGAGCATGCACTACTTGGTAGAGTTTGTAAAGTCATCGAGACTGCAGGGGTACATCTGAATTCTGGTTCCAGACAGATATGGGAGATATAGAGTCTGCAAGACTATGCTCTAGACCACTGGACATAGCACAGCAAGGACTTATGCTGGACTCACTCATACTGGAATATATTTCATTGAACCCTTCAAGTAATGATTGGGTTGCTAATCATAGAAGGTTTTACTTTTAAGTCCTTTGATGTATTCATTATAAATACCATTTTACATAGAGAGAAAATAGATGCACATTTCTCAAGGATTAAAAGATAGTAAAATAGGCACCAATTCTTATTTGCTTCTAGATAAGACATGTACCTTATCCTTCCATACCTGAAATCTCTAAAGACACAATATGGGCAGTTTTGTCCCAATTTAGACAGATAAATGGAGAAACGAACTGAAACCTCATTTTGTTTTTACATTCTACATTTTTCTTAGGGGTTTCTGTGAAAAGAACCGCGCCCTCTGAAATTCCTTCAAAAACAAGCTTTCATTAGTCTCCAATGCCACACATAGGGAACATATTTAGTTTGCTCTTGTTTAATCATCCACATGAAATGATTAAGGTATGGGCATTTCATAATCAAACTATGCTTCTTCATTAAGGTCCATAATATATTTAAGATGGAAATCAGAGGAAAAATAGTACAATGGCATGTTTAAGGGATAATTCATTATTCTGAGCAACTTACTAGATATCCAAGGAAAATAACTAAATGAGAATTTTGCTTCAATAAACCTTCAAACATAGCTTTAAAAAAATCAATACTCTTCTACACAGTTCAAAGTGTTTTAACATCCTTACACTTTCGGTTGGCAGACTTTTATACAAGTCTGAGATTGTAAAGGAGAATAGACTGGCTAAGGAGATCAATGTTGTGAGTTGAATTGCCTTGTACTGTAATAAGCTTCACAGCAAAAGGAACCTTATTCAGGGAACATTAACCTTAACTTCAGCCAGAAATCTCATATGGCAGCTGCAGTGAAACGTAAACAAATAGCTCGATGCAACCAAAAATTGCTTCTTCAACAAGTATTTGTTGAGCACCAACTGCATGTAAGGCATCCGGCTGGGCATCAGGGAATGTGAGGTGTTGTGGCCAGGTAGAAAATAAGTGACGTGGGAGAGGTACGAAGTGGTGTGTGCCTTCAGAAGGGGGATCTGTCATACCCACTTGAGTTGCATCTTGAGAAAAGGCAGGACCCGTGTATCAAGAATGTGAGAGGGCAAAGGAAACAGCATCACCCATTGAAAGAAACTGCGAACTCCCAAGGTTTATAACAGATCTAGCAATAACTTCATTGGTCTAGAGCCAGTTTGCATAAAGGAGCGTATGGAATGAAGAGATAAATTAATGTCAAGTGGTGTAAAGTTTAAATTCTAGGTTGAAAGGTTCAATCTTTAAAAATTCCCTGTGGGCAATGATAAACAATTGAATCTTTTGAGCAGGGAAGTGACGTGACAAGAATTGTGCTTTAGAAACATTACTCCAGCAGGATCCTTTCATGGAATTCACAAGGTCTGAAGTGCTTTATAATCATAAGACATAATTTACGTTTTTCACTGTGTTGACATTTGCCCAGATGGTGAAAAAACAATGGTGGGTAAAAGTTCTGGTGCGTTAGCATAATTAAAGGCAGTGGCACCAAACTGCTGGCGGTGATTGTGCTCTCTAGCTCCATATATCACAGCAAGAACAATGCACTTCTATTTAAGAATGTTCTTGATCCTTGATGGATAATTTTATCAAATTTTGACCCTTATATAAATAACTTTTACAATTCTGTGTGTCAAAATCGGAAATGCGTAGCAAGCAAGTCAGCTGCATACTATACTATAATAATTCTTTTAAGGAAAAGCCCTGGCATGATTGATTTGAGGGCAAACCAGCTGGTTTTCCTTGAAATAAAACAAAACACAAAACACACCATGTCTGGCAAACTGTGAATATTATAATTAGGTTTATGGCAGACCATTTTCTTAAAAATAAAGGAAGTGAGTGAACCTATCACACCCAGGTCAACGACTGATTTGTTGTCAATGATAGACTTGTGCTTTCAAGTCATAACTAGAATTTTGAAAAAGTTATTATCCCAATACTTAAAGAGTTTTTGATGAGTTTCAAGGTGACATTAACAAATGTGACCTTTCAATATGGTACAATGATGTGTGCCAATGTTTGGAAAATATGAATAACTCATTAAGCTACCATTTTCTAAATGACCAAAGCATGATGTTAAAAACCATGCATAGGGTCAGACCAGTGTGGCTCAGTAGTTGAGCGTCAATCTATGAGCCAGGAAATCACAGTTCGATTCCCAGTCAGGGCACATGCCTGGGTTGCGGGATTGATCACCAGTGGGGGGGCATGCAGGAGGCAGCCGATCAATGATTCTCTCTCATCATTGACGTTTCTATCTCTCTCTCCCTCTCGCTTCCTCTCTGAAATCAATAAAAAGAAATATATTTTTAAAAAATCATGCATAGGTAAAAGATCCATTCAACATGCAAGCTAGAGAAGTGGATTTTAATTTACAAGAGTATGGAGAGTTCATTGATATGGTTTCCAATTTTGCATGCAACTAACCTTTAAAGAACTACCACCTTCAGAAAATAAAGATATTTGTGTGTTTTGATGGATTGTTTTGTGTGTGTGTTTTTCTTTTTTGCATATTATAGAATTTCCTTCTTTTAAAGGCTGAATAGCATTCTTTTGTATGCATATACATTTTCTTTACCCATTAACCTGTCAATGGGCTCATAGGTTTCTCTGTACCTTGGCTTTTTTGAATAAACATAGAAGGGCTAATATTTTTTTGTGATCCTGATTTTAATTATTTTGGATAAATGTCCAGAAGTGGGATTACTGGATCACATGGTAGTTCTGCTTTTAATTTTGCAATAATAGGGATGAACTTTGAGGATATAATACTAATTCAAATAAGCCAGTCATAGAAAGATGAATATTGTGTGATTTCACTTATATGAGGTATCTAAAGTAGTCAAATTCATATAATCAGAAAGTGGAATGGTGGTTGCAAGGAGCTGGGGAGAAAGAAATGAGTCAATAAGCATAAAATTTTAGTCAAACAAGATGAATAAGCTCTAGAGACCTGTTGTTACAACCTCGTACTTACAGTCAACATAACACACTGTACACAAAAAATTGTTAAGAGTGTACATCTCATGCTACATGTTCTTAACACAATTAAGATGAATTATTTTTTTAAAGGTTTTTAAATCAGAGCAAAATAATCTGAAAGAAAATTTCTCCACCAATTTGTGCTAAAATGAGGATTCTAATTTACTGAAATATTACCTCTTACTTATATTCCTAGTGGACCATTGCCAAAGAATGAGAATTTTTTTCTTTGTCTTCTCAAGTGTGCAAACAAACCTTTTCAAAAATTTTTTTTTAATTTTTTGTCAAAATTAGAAAGTAATTAAATGTGTATTTAAATGAGAATAAAAAGTTAAAGAAATTTTTAAAGTTTCCAATCTAAGCCACAAATAGCTTACACACAGTCTTTGCTTATAGCTCATGTCACTACAGTAGCCTTCTCTGACGATCGTATAAAATACTTGTCCTCCAATCAGTTGACGGTCACCCTTTCCTCTTTATTTTTCCCATAAAACTTATCTTTGCCTGAAATGGTATATGTTGATCAAGCTTTAATTTTGTTTACTGTCTTCATAGCATCCTAGGATTTAAACTTTATTCTGTTTTGGTCACTGGCATGTTTCCCAGTACCTAAAATAGTATGTGGCTTATAGAAGGAGCTTGAAACTACTACACACCTATTGGTATGTACAAAGTCCAGAACAGCACCACCACCAAATACTGATAAGATTGTGGAGCAAAATAACTCTTTCATTGCTGGTGTGAATACAAAAATGATAGAGTAACAGTTTAGAGGTTTCTTACAAAAGTCAACATACGCTTACCATTAGATCCAGTAATCATTGTTTAATATTCACCCAAATGAGTTGAAAACATGTCCACACAAATTTATAACAGCTTTATGCATAATTGCCCAAACTTGCAAACAATCAAGATGTCCTTCAGTGGTACATTCAGACAATGGAATATTATTCAGTGCTAAAAGAAATGAACTAGCAAGCCATGTAAAGACCTGGAGTAAACCACCATGCATTTAAAGGACTATAAATTCTGAAATAAATGCTGATTACCAAGTGGAAGAAGCTAACCTCCAAAGGCTACATCCTACTAAGACTACATGACATTGTGCAAAAGGCAAAGCTATGGAGGCAGTAAAAAAAAATAAATAAATGGTTACCAGGGGTTTGGGTATGGGGAGGGAAGAAAGAATAGGCAGAAGACTAAGAACATTTAGGGCAGTGAAGCTATTTTGTATGATACTATAAAGGGATATATGCTATTATAAATTTGCCAAAATTTAGAGAATTTAACCATCAAAAGTGAACTCTGATGTATGTTTATGGATCATAATAAACGTACCACTCTGATGTGGGGTATCGATATTGAGAAAATCTGTGCCTGTGTGTGGGGCAGGGATGTGATTGGAAAATCTTCACTTTATGACCAGGTTTGCTGGGAAACGAAAACTGTTATAAAAAATAATGTCTATTTAACAAACCAAATCTCACCAATAAAGACAATTCAAATATTACAAATAAGAAAAAATAATATTATTGAAATGTGGCCTTGGATTCAATTTTACTGATCCATTAATTTAACAAATAATTACTGAGTGCCACTCCATATAAGTACATAAGTATGTTAATGTGCCAGAACCACAAAATGACCTGGCTCCAATCAAGACGCTCATAGTTTAGTGGTAGCTGACAGTAAAACAGATAAACTGACAGATTGTGGAGTCCTACAGAAATAAGCAGAGAGGTTGATGAGAGCTCAGGAAAGGGTCCTAACCTAAACTGAAGGGTAGAATCAGATAAAGTTAAAGGGAAGACTGTAATGATGAAAAGTGTAGCAGGGTTAAAATAAATATTTACCATATTCAGATGTGAAAATAAAAGAACATTTGTTTTCAACTCCTTGACAATGCATCTAAATGTGGCACCTCCATTCCATCTGATTAGGGTGGACTTCAGGGACAGCAACTCAAATTGACCAATTGAAAATGACAAATCTCTTTCTGGGAGCTTAGTCTTAAGAGAAAATGTTCAGTCTTTCAAGATTTCTCTTTTTCTTCCTTTTTTTCTTGTCAAGAAGCCACTTGCTTATAAGAAGGCTAACCATACATCTTTGTTTGCCAAGAAATCCCTAGATTACTTCTTCTTTCCTCATGGTCTCTCTGACTTAGCACTTGTTCTAATTTTTGTTGTTCTTTTATAGATTAAGTATTATTGTTAATCACTTTTAAAATACATCATTATTGGTTTGATAGGTCTTCAATTTTACTTCAAGATTCTCCCATGGTATAAAAGAGTCTGAGACTATTTTAATGTTTAAATGTTAGGCTAAATTTATAAAACAGCCAATATTAGCAATGGTCCATATGTCATTACCAGACCCTTTAAGTAACAAAGAAACTAACATCATTTTCAGGGCAGCTAACTCCTGATCTGAGTAGTGGCAGAAGTTTTCTCAACTTTGTTCCCCCTGCTGGCCACTTGGTGTACAAAACGGAGACATCTGTGAAGTATCCGTGAATGCCAAAGTGTTGTGGAAAATTATGTTAGTTGTAAGTGAAGGTTGAGTAGTGCTGCCATGGACTGTATAAAAAGTAATCTGAATGCTTTGAGATCAACAAACATGTATTTATTTTATGATTGGCAACACTCACATTTTGTAAAAAACCCTTCAGGCAGCAATGGGCTAAAAGAAATGAAGGTTCATATTTATTTAAAACTTAAGCATTGGGTTTACATTTCACAAGAAAGTTGATGGTGAATGTGCAACTTGAACATTTAACATTTACGTAAAGGGGCTACATGGATAGCATTATCCATGTAAAATCCAAAAGACACTAATGAGCTGAAAACACATCAGCATTTATTTCAGAATTTACAGTCCTTTAAAGAATACTGCCCAAAGATGATAATCGAATATGTGCATTTACAGGGGGAGCATTTACATGTCTATAATAATAAAAGCATAATATGCTAACTAGACAGGGTGTCCTTCCAGACGTCCTTCTGGAAGACCTTCTGGATGAAGCTGGGGCTGTGAGGGAAACCCAGGTCCCAGGTGCCAGAGGGAAGCCAGTGCCAGCAGCCAGGGGAAGGAAGGTCTACTCTTGCACAAATTTCATGCATCGGGCCTCTAGTCACTTTATAAAAACAAGTTTTTATTTAGATCAAATTATTTTTTTCTGAATTAATTTCACTTTGTTGATATCAAGTTTTCTTGGAAAAGTGCATAACAGAAAATTTGCATGCAAGTAAGTAAGATTAGTCTCATTCCCTGCTTCAAAGAGAAAGTTGGCTAAATTAATTTTAAATGTGTTTTATTTTTAAATTCAAATCTTTAATCCAAGTATGCTTTTGGAATTGCATTTGTTGAAGATAAAATACCAGATGGACTTGTAAATCCTATTGTAAAGTCTCTCTTAAAATCATTTAAAAAGTTCAACATTGAAAATAAATGTCACTTATTTGTGATGGAGCTGAATAAAATGTTTGTTGGAACTCATCACTGTGGTA
This sequence comes from Plecotus auritus, assembly GCF_963455305.1. Taxonomy (NCBI): domain Eukaryota; kingdom Metazoa; phylum Chordata; class Mammalia; order Chiroptera; family Vespertilionidae; genus Plecotus; species Plecotus auritus. The sequence continues at coordinate 77,368,552 of NC_137773.1, forward strand.
CAAACTATGTGCCTTGTAAATTAAAAAACAAACTATGGAGTTGCAATATTTTTGGAATTAGTTGTGATACATTTGATTTATTTTATGTTCATAAATTCTGTTACATTCTATCAATTGAAGAGAAGCTGTAGCTGTTAAAATTTACAACTTTTTAACGTAAACACAGAGTAACTAAACTATAATTTTTGTGTGTAATAAAGCTGATGTTGAATTAAAATAATATCTCATCATGACACAACATATTTTTTCTATTTACTGCTTGTCATTAGTTAATTTTTTTAAAAAATTGACTATTTAAAGAAATATTTGTAAATATATCTGGAACTCATCACACAATGATGAGTTCCAGATATATTTACAAATATTCCGATATATTCTGTAATGCTATTGAGCTTTTGGTAAATGGGTTCTCTAAATTTTGGTTGTATTGTTCAAAATGGGTTGGAAATATTTAATCAAAATTATTTTATAAATAGAGCACTAAATTTTTAGATTCTAAATATTTTTAGCAAATAGGATTTATTAAAATGAAGTTTCTAAACCGGAACACATTGAGATTCATCCCTACAGTAGAAAGGGAAAAACAGTAAGGTCTTAAATAATGCATTTATATTTTAAATTTAAGAATTGTGCTATGGAATACATTAGCTTAAGGGGAGATTATATTGATGTATTGCTTGTTTTTAATTAGGTAACTTACATTGAAATGAAATTAAATTAAGATGACATATTTTCTAGCATCTAAATTAGCAAAGAATTTAAAAGTATTCCTAAATAGAAGCACCTACTTTGATTGAGTAGTGTCCCATAAACATATTAATTGCTAAACAGTACTCTTATTCAAGACAAAGACAATATCTATAAAAATATATGGGCTGAAATAGGTTACCTATTTCAACAAAAAAGTTAAACCAGACTTTGGAATTATCAAATATTTTAGCTATCACAACTATATAGATTATTTTCTCAATTAAAAAATTGATAGTCTACACAGTCAGATCAATTGCCAGTATAAAAATTTGAAAATATAAACATTAAATCATCATTATTGAAAAACAGAAATGATTGCAATAAAGATACAGACATGCTATGGTCTAGGGTAAAAAGACTCATTATTGTGAAAATGTTATTCTCCCATAAAAAATCTACAATATTAACTCAATTTAAATAAAAACCTGCCCTACCCAGTTTTCTCAGTGGTTAGAGCACCAGCCCTCTGACTGAAGGGTACTGGGTTCGATTCTGGTCAAGGACACATACTTTGGTTGCAGGCTCAATCCCCTGCCTTGGTCAGGGCGTGTGGGGTAGGTAACCAATCGATATGTCTCTCTCACATCAATTTTTCTCTACCTGTTTCATCCACTCTCTCTAAAAATCAATGGAAAAAAATCCTCAGGTAATGTTTAACAAAATAAAATTAAAAATCCTAATGTAATTTTCAACTGTAAATTAATCTGAAGTATAAAAGTGCATGCACAGCAATGGCAATTTTGAAAAATAAAACGTCAATAAGCAAGAAAATGGTGATGGAAGGAGACTTGCTTGAGGTGGTGAACACATAATACAATATACAGATGATGTATTATAGAATTGTACATCTAAGACCTACATAATTTTATTAACCAATGTCACCCCAATATATTCAAGAAAAAAGGTCAAGAAGCAGACCTGCCTAAAAAAGGACACGTTATATAAATAAAGCTATGGTGTTTAAATAACTTCAGCTTTGGAGCCTCTGTACCCATTAGGTAAATGGCACAGAACAGAGTCCAGAATCAGACGCATATATGGAAATTTAAAGTAAAAATGACATTTCAAATCATATGGAAACATTTTTAATAAGAGAGAATGGGGAAAATGTCTACCTTCTTAGAAAAAGATTTACACAAAAATGTAGTCTACCTGTGTTTAAAATGTAAGCATGACCTGTGCTATAAAATTCCTGTGTTAAATATATATTTTAGTATTTTGGGTATATGGGAGGCATAATTGATTAAGAAAAAGATTTTATTATATATATTTATATATTTACAACCATCTGTAGTATGAAAGGTATCATAAAGTTAAAATTTTGAGGACATATACAAAATAACACATATAAATAAAAATGAAAAGATAATCTCATATAAAATCAGAGACAGTTTAAACAAAAAACAGACTGAAGAAAGAGTAATGGCCACTAAGTATGCAGAACAAAGAAAGCTCAGCCTCAGGGAGAAAAAGACACGATGGAATACAATGTTATATTCATCAGATTAGAAAAAAAAAAAACTTTAAATCTGAAGCAAGATGGCCATGTTAATATGTTTTGTACAAAATATTATTTTTAAACTATCTATATTTTTATGTTTGAAATGTCTTTCATATTTATACCACAGAAAGAATATAAAAAAAGGGGTCAGGAAGCAAATTTGAAAGTGGATAACAGTGAAGAGGATTTTGAGTTGAGTTTCAGTTAATTTGTTTGTTTTTGTTTGTTTTTCAGTTTCTAGTGTTTAAATTTTCCAGTACAAACATGTTGATTTTTTAAGACATCATTCAAATGTATTGTCTTATCCTCTTTAAAAATCAAATGATCTGTAGTCATTTTAAAAATAGCTTAAAAGACTACAAAAGTGAAAAAGAGGTTATTACTAAGTATTTTATATCATGAGTAGTATACTATAAAATAAATACTCATTCAAAGGGAAAATGTGGCCTGTGAAATTAAGTTTAAAATGAGTTTTGAGATTTTTTAATATTAAAGATTCACATTCAGTTTTAAAAGTGAACTAGAATCATATTTGACCCAATTTATTCAATTGAAAGAGAAAGAGAGAAAGAGAGAGAGAGAGAGAGAGAGAGAGAGAGAGAGAGAGAGAGAGAGAGAGACACTAAGATTTCTGGGTTTGACCCAGCTTGCAAATTCTTATGTTTTTAACTAGCAGCTGGAATTTTAAAAACAAAAGGAAGAAAATGCTCACACTTGGCACATGTCTGCTGATTATTGCCAGGAGAAATATCACTCAAGTAAATTTTATTGACCTGACAAGGAACAACTGCTATGTCAAAATGTATTTAATTAAAACATTTTTATTCATAATTTATACACTTAATTTAAATACATTTACCATAGTCAGGTTGTTATATGTGGTTTCATTTACATTATAGGCCTGCTAAATTATCTTTCTAGTGATTGCACTTTCTCTAAAACTCTCTAGTGTGACTAACCTATACTCATTATTCTGCTATTTGACTGCATTTCTCTTTGAAGACCTAAAACACTTTATTACAGACCACAGATGTAATCTTTTTCCCTCTTTCTCTCAGACAATGGTGGAAATATAATTTTGACTTAACTGCTTTTTTTCAAATGACAATTACACTGAAAATTTTATTCACATTTCTCAAAACTTCACAAAATTAGCACACATTGAACATCCAGTGTTTTAAAGTTCTTATGAGAAATCTCAACTAAAATAAAATGATGACCTGATCATGAGCCCTGTTCATGACGACTGGATGGATTTCTGCCCTAGGAGAGGATATAAGAGGGCTTGTCTGAGTGCCTCTTTGGAATAAACTCCAGCTTATGGAAAAACATTGTCTGGCCACCAGAAGGCTGGAGGTTCAGATCTACTCACATTTATGAAATAACTTATTTCATAGACCTAAACTATAAAAACAGACTCTACAAGCAAACATCAGTTTGGCAATATCTAAAAGTTGAGTAATGTTTTGAGTAGAGAATAGAAAGGCACTATAATAATCTTTTTACTAGCCTCAGGATGTTTTGATGCCTGATCTTTCAGGATAACTAGTCATTTATAAGGACCACAACTATCTAATCCTTGGGAAGGAAGTCCTGAATAATATTAGCAAGAAGACCCACTTCAAATTCTTATTTCCAGAAGATTTGAAGAGTATTATTATCAAATAGCAGAAATTTTAACATGATTACATAAATACCAGAGAATTAAATTATAAATTTCTCTTCAAGGTGAAATATTATAAAATGTCTTTCACTGCAATACATTCATTAAAATGCAGTAGAGAATACAATAAGTTCGGAGAGAAGATAACTCAGTTTGAATTATTCCTATATTATTTTAGAGAATTAATATTTGTTAAATAATTCACAAAATTATTTGTTAAATAATTTTCAATTGTGTTTTAATTCTAATTATTGGTATATTTTTCTTTGTGATCTAATTCACAGCTTACTAAATGCTAATTATTTCAAGGAAAAGTGAAAAACGAACTTTAGAACAGAAAGTTATTGCATCCAAAAGATATATCATGGCTAAATTTTTAATAGAAATGACAGAAACAGTGATTATAATAAGGTTGAGGATGAAAGTCTGATCACAAATGAGCATGTTAAATACCTCCAGAGCTATTTTTACCATTGTCTGTGTGCAGACTATTCACAGATATAGTTCATCAGTTTCAAAATAGCAATGTTGGGAAAATTCATGAAACTACTCGTGACTTAGGAAAAAAAGTCACTATTTCTATAAAATATTGTAATTTCTATTGATGATGTGTTTGTATCATATCTATAATAATAAAAGCGTAATATGCTAATTAGACGGGATGTCCTTCCAGAGGAAGCAGGGGCTGTGAGGGAAGCCCGGGTCCCGGGTGCCAGAGGGAAGCTGGTGCTGGCAGCCACTGAAAGGAAGGCCTACTCTTGCACGAATTTCATGCATCAGGCCTCTAGTTAACATATAAAGGGCATATATGCAGAAAATCCTCCCATGTATGGGTTCATTATAATCATAATTTTATTTTTAATGTATTATTTTATAGATTTCAGAAAGGGAAAGAGAGATAGAAACATCAATGATGAGAATCATTAATTGGCTGCATCCTGCACGCCCTCTACTGAGGATTGAGCCTGCAACCAGGGCATATGCCCTTGACCGGAATCGAACCTGGGACCTTTCAGTCTGTAGGCCAATGCTTTATCCAGTGAGCCAAACAGGCTAGGGCTATTATTTTAAATTAACAGTTCTCTAGCAGGCCTGGAGACTGGAAATAATATAAATCCTCCTTACTACTGCCAACTACTAACAATTTGATAGTTTTCTTTCTTTTTTTCAGATCTGCATCTGGACTTTTCCTCCTACACTGATTCAGACTCAGAGAAATCAACTAATTGCTAGGAACCATCGTCTACAGATGGGTATGTTGTGAAGAAACAGGTCAAACTTGAGATTTCTGAGATCCTGGTAACTAGACATTCTATAAATAATGTAGAGACTTTAAAATCTCCTGGAATGTGAGCAGGATACTTACCACACAAGCAAAAGTCCACTCGGAGGAATCTATGACCACAGATGCCCCAGAGGAAAAGGTATAAATTTAGCATCTCTGGCCATTGTTCTCACTACTCACAATTCCTGAGTTTTGACCTCAGTATTGTAGTAAAATACTTTTAAAGTCCATCTCACCAGTGTATTGATGTAAACTCTTTAATCATGCTCTTATGTGCCTTTAAAAAAATAGATTATTTTATCCAAACTTTCATTACTTATTTTTTAATTTTCTTGTTTTCTAGTTGTTTACTTTCATCTTGATCTTCATTACAGGTAAATTCATCAATTATTTTTGTTTACTTGCTTGATTTTGTTTTCCTCTTGACCCTTTGTGTAAACACACCATGGTTTCTAGATGTTATGTTTTTAATTTTACATGTCAGATTTGTGGTCTTGTATATTTATAGAATTTCTTGAATCCTAAAGTTAAGGCAACTTTTGCTGTCATCTAAAATGCAGCTCACTTATCTTACAAAAGAGAAAACTGAGTCTCTGAAAAATTAATGGATCTACATAGTTTATATAGTTTCTTAATGAAGAATTTAAAGTTATGGTGCATTTTCCTGAATTAGTTTTCTTAAACAGGAAGCAGCAATGGAGCACATAGTTGAAGGAATTATTGAAATTGGACACTGGTGCCATCTCTGGGAAAGGTGCTACCCAAATTTTGAAAGAGCATTCTCTGGAAAGGTCCTTTGAAGTAGGATGCAAATATGAGAGTTGGGGAAACTGGGGTTATTTGGGGAATTAATTAAGGAAGAAAGAAAATGGTGACAGCTCTGGGCAGCAAAGAATATATGGAAGGATCACAGAAAAAAAGACATAATCTTATTACCAAGTATGCTGGAATATTAATGTAAACCATATAGTCAGCAAGATATTTGAGGAATGCTAATGTTATCCTTACAAACAAGGATTTCAAAATACCATTAATGATAATATGTTTAAGTGATTTGTGACTGATTTAAAGAGCAGTTGCTAATTTCTTTCAGTAGTAATCAATCAAGAGGAAAACCTCTAGTGCATGTTGCAGACTTTTCTCAGGCCTCCCCTGCCACGAGTGTATAAAGGTATGCTGTCCAATTCTCTGAATAATTAACTAGGAAAGATATGGATCATCAAGTTGTAATTATGGACTGAATCTTGCAAGATGATATTTAACTGGGGCAAAGGCAAAATACTTTGCATTTAGTTAAGCAAACCACCTGGGTAAACACGGAATGAGGCACATAGAACTTAGTTGTAGTACTTAGCCAACTGCAGATGGGGTCTCTGTCAAGAGTGTTTTGCAGCTGCCTCTAATGTATGAGTAATCTTAGGCTGCAAGTCACAGAATGATTGGCACTGTCACCATGAGGGGATGACCTACACCACATGTCTTCGTTTAGGCCAATTCGTGGAAAGACATTCAGCCGGGTGGGAATAGGCAGAGGAGAGAACTGGAGGTCTTTTCATATGAAAAAAAAATGAATGAAATTACTGGGTATATTTAACTTGCAGAGCTTACATAAGAATACCAGAGTCACAATTTATAAATATTTGGAAATCATCAGATAGATTTCAAAATGACTGATGCTTGTTCTAATTTTGTGAGCTATTAATTCATAAGAGTTTGTTCCATCCACTTCTTAATTGTGTGACTTTGGGAAAGGCACTTAACCTTTCTATCCCTTAATTTGCTGATAATTTTCTGAAATAAGATCTACCTCATTAAGTTGTACTTATGATTAAGCCAGGGACTATGTGTGATGGATAGAAAACTATGGTGACATCATCTTTTTATAAGACTTGTAACTATATTATGTTTTTAGTATATTGTCATATGGTTAGAATATTTCATAATGAGCAAAAATTCAACCTACAAAGAAGTGGACAGATTGGGAGACAATGGTCATGGTGTTAAGTAGAATGGAATAGTTAATGTTTAAGTGAGGACTGATTTTATAAGTAACTAGTGCATTAGTGAATATTTTTGTTTTGGAAAAACTTACTTTCTAATAAACATTGTAACTGCAGAGGCTTAAGTAATACATACTCAGAAAACAAGAACTGTCTGTATCTCTGACTATTCAAGCAAAAGGCACAATATTATTTTGAATAACATCTACACTGTATAAATTATGAAAGAGCTTGAATAACTCAGATGATTAGGAAATAATCGTTGCTCAAATCTATCATTCGCCTTAACTAATGTTAGCATAAATTCCAGAGTAACCAGTCAGTTGAATCACATGTAGTTTTGAAATGAATCTGAAAAATTAAAAAGCAAAAACCTCCCATCTCTCTTTATCCAAGATGGGGTTTTTATCCAAAGCCCCATCAGAACATATTTTGAAAGGTTTTTAAAATTTTTGTCGGAACTTTTTCTTCAAATTGGCCCTTAAAAACATTTTTTCTATAATTTTGGGAATTTAGACTGTTCTTTGTTAAAAAAAAAAGTCCTTTCTACACCAAATTGTTTTCTTATATTTGCTTTTCCAACCTGAATAATTAAATTTTCTTTAACTTTCTCACATGGCTGATGTTTTCCTTTTTTGTTACCTACTTTCCTCTTTAGATATGAAATACATAATTAGACCCTTTATGAATATAGTGATAATTTTTATATCCTATGTCATATTTGTCTTTTAATAAACAACAAAGCTTTATTATGACTCTAAAAATTATTATGCAATATTCTTCCATGATTAAAAATATCCTCTGTTTCTTTTATCGTCTGGAGGAAAACTTGCTCATCTAGGCTGACACACAAAAAAGGCTGAAAATAAATCTTTAGGGTTTTTTTCTTACCTCTCTTCCTGCACATTGACTTGCACTGTATAGTCTAAATCATAATATAGCTGTTTCCTTCCCTCGTAGATTAGCTATTTATGAAGCAACCAAACAAGATGCATTTATAAATAAAACGGTAATGTTAATGAAAATTTGATTTTTGAAAAGATAACCTTCTGATTTATTTCATTCATCCAATTTAAAAATATCATGCCGTGGATCCTGAACTTGAGTAAACTAATAACAATCTACTCCAGAGGAAAAAGGTTACTGATCACATTAATATTTAATTTACCTTCTCTAGACACATCACTCAATTTTACATCTTATCAGTAACAATTACACATGAAAATTACATAGTGTTTTTTTAAAATTAAATAAAGCACTTTATGAAAAGCATGACTTCATTGCAGAATTCCCTCTGTAGCATATGAGTTAATATTTTTACTGATATTTTATTAGGTATACATGAATTTTGAGGATGCAAGTTGTCATGGTAATTGGCCTGTGTATTTTCTGGCTGCACTTGAGAGTAAAAAAAATAAATATTAGAAGGAAGGAAAAATAAATGAAACTAAGACAATTTCTGTACACCCAAAAGCAAGCATTCACTGTATTTATTCCAGAATTCTTTTGCGAGGTTGAATGAAGAATGTTCTAGACCAGAGAAGAAATGGTACATTGAACCTCTAACTTTTATAAAAGTGGTCAGGTAAAACGTTGCTGAGATTTGAGGATAAAGCACACTGTGGATCAGGCCTTTAGATTTGATAAGGAAATGTCTGAAACTGGGACATACAAATGGAGCCATTTTCCTTCTATTGTCTTAGTGCAGTAGTCAGCAAACTGCAGCTCACGAGCCACATGAGGCTCTTTGGCCCCTTGAGTGTGGCTCTTCCACAAAATACCACGTGCGGGCGCGCACGTACAGTGCGATTGAAACTTCGTGGCCCATGAGCAGAAATCTGTTTTCGGCTCTCAAAAGAAATTTCAATCGTTGTACTGTTGATATTTGGCTCTGTTGACTAATGAGTTTGCCAACCACTGTCTTAGTGGAATTCTCGGTGATGAGATTTAGCTTTCTAGTTTAATCTAACCTTCAGTTTTAGTGTGATTATTTCATTTTTATTTTAAGTTGCAGCAGAATAAGTCATTATGCTAAGCACCATTTGAATTGAAGTCAATAAATTTTGACTTATACTTAAGTATTGAAAAAAAAGTAAATTAGTTTCCTAATTTTTTTTTTATATTCAGTGCAAGTGCTCTATGACTGCCTTCCATGAGGAAACTGGATTATTTGTATCAGAAGGAGCATCTTACTGTCTTTCTCTGTTTTACTCTTTCTTTCTGTCTCCCAGTTTTGCTTAAACTCAGTGATGCTCTTTTTTTGGTCTTTATTTTAAACACTATCTTCAGAAATTTCATGTTTCCAAGCAATATTTTTAACTTTATCTCTCTATAGTTATACAACTATTCTTAATTCAAGCTCTATTCGAAGACACCCATAATCTAAAATAAATTTCTAATTAAATATGTATTTTCACAAGAAACGTGGCATTTTTAAGCAGATATCAGCTTCTGCACTCCTTTTCCCATGATCACCTGTTCTCTTCTAATTCACATAAATGAAACAACATTCAAACCCCATGATTGAGAGAAATCTTGGCAGACTCACCTCTGTTTTTTTTAAATTTTAATTGATTTTAGAGAGAAAGAGAGAAACATCAATTTGTCATTCCACTTATTTATGCATTCATTGGTTGACTCTTATACGTGCCCTCATGGAGAATTGAACCTGCAAACTTCGTGTATAGGGATGATGCTCTAACACCAACTGAGCCAGGGAAGGGAGCCTCACCTTTATGCTTCATTCTTATACAAATCATTGAGAAAGTCTTCCAGATGTCTCTTTTTCCCCCCATTATTGTCTCAGCTCTTTGAATATTTTATTACTTTATGATGAATTTAGCTATCTGGATAGATTTCTTCTCATGCTCTTAATTAAGTAAGATTTTTGCCTTAGGATTTTTCTTCATTCTAGATCAGTGGATATGACTGGAAGAGAAAGTTGCTCAAATTTTTCTTTTATTGTTTTTAATCTAACATATTTACTACATTTCTAACATTTTTCATTTTGTATTTTTTTATATGCAACCTAATATTTTTTTCCTTAAAGAGTTTCTCCCAAGGTGTGCCTAGCTTCTCAGACTTTTCAAAGTACCAGCTTTGTGTTTTTATGTGATTCTTTGAACGTTCTGTTTTTCCTTTTTGGTCTTCTTGAGTGGAATGCCTAGCTCAGTGGTTTTTTAGGACAAAAAACTGCTTTGGTTGTATCTCAAAATTTTTGATACTTAGTGCTTTGTCATTTAGTACCAAGTTTTTGTGTGTTTTTTTCTTCTTATTTAAATAGTCATTTAGTACATGGTGTTAATAGTTTCCAGGCACATTACTGTATAGTAATGTATAATAATTCATTTTAATATCTAGAAATTTATAGTAATTTTATATTGTTATTGATTACATTGCATTTTAGTTAGAGATCACATTCCATCATGTGTTGATTCTTAGGAATTTATTGAAGCATCCTTTTATGGCTTACTACATAATCTTTGTAATGCTCTAATTTGCTAAAAACAAATGAAACTATGAGTTTTCTCTCTATCTGCAAATTAATGAATTATTCTGTTCAAATATTTGTACCTGTACTTTGAAGTTATTGACTTATCTATTTTTAAATTGTAGTTCTGGCTGCTTTATATATTTAGTAGAAAATGGAAGACATTTTTATAATCATTATACCTTATTTATGTATTGTTTCTTTACCAGCATGTAACCCAAGTGTTTCTCTTATTATTTTTTCCTATAATTTATTTTTTCTAATATAGAAATTATTATCTTGAGTTTTTTAAAAACATATTTCTCTAATGTGCATTTTTCTTATATCCCCCAAGTTTCTTTGCGCGGTATTTTTAAAAAGTGTTTAGTTGACAACATATTGTAGAATTTTAATATTTGTTAATATCTAGCTTGAGAATCTATTTTGATGCACAGATTTAACCTTTGCATCAATTTTAATTATGATAATATTGAGAGCTATTTTTGCTCTCTTCCCATGCTTTATGTATACTATATTTTTATTTATTTTATTTTTCTTCTTTCTCACATTACATTTGATGAATCAGTATTTTTTTTAGCTCTGGTTTGAAAGTTATTTATTCTACTTTTATATTTTGATGTTACCCTTAGCTCACTTTTTTTTTGTTGTTGTTTACTCATCAATTTCTGCCATAGAACTCTTCCTCTGATTCCCCCCACATGCCTCTTCTCAGTGACTTTTTTCGTACACTAGGAATTAGTATCATCCAGGGTTTTAAATCCAAGTCATGAATGTACACTATTAGGGGTGTAGAGTTATTGCTAGTTTAGACAAAATAATTTTCTAGTAAATTGCTGTGTTTATTCACTCTTAGTATTATTCTTCTTTGTCACTTTCTCCTTTGTGCTAACAGTACAGCATTAACATATGCTTATCATCTTTAATGGAATTATTATATTGAATAAATAACTCCTCAACTAGTTCTTGAAGTCCTTCAAAACAGGGACTTTGGGGCTTTATTTATTGTTGTAGCACCCAACATATTATGTGAAATATATTAGGTACTTGATAGATATTTTTCAATTGATGCTTAAATGAATGAACATCCCCCAGCACACTTAAAACAGTCCTGGCCATTGACATACACTTACTGAATATTTATTGAATTAAAGAAAGTTGTATCATCACAAGCTACTAAAACCTTTGTCTTTAAATTCTTTTTCTTTTTTTTTCTTGTTTCCAAGGCCTCTCAAACCAGTTTGTTTTCTTTTTTCCCCTTTTACAATCAGACTTCATTCAACTGTAAACTCTATGTTCCTCACAGCTCTTCTTCCCAGTAGATTAAACTCTTTTAAATCTTTTCATTTGTGATTTTAAGCCATTATTTTAAAAAAAGATGTGGGTATTTGCTATGAGTTTAAGAAAAACACCTTGAAGATTCTGACCTCAGTAACTTCCACTTTGACAGGATTTTAATGTCCACTAAAAAGGTTAAACACTATCTCTATTTTGAGCCAAATTAATTTCTAATAAAAAAGCAGGAAGTGCTAATGACTGAAATATGAAAGGGGCACTTGAGACAATCTACTCATTCCTGATAAAGGAATTAAGAAGCAAGGGGAAGGGAGCAAGAGACTCTGTTTTCCCTAGTTGAGTTTTTGATTAATTTGGAAGTGTTTTGGGAAAGGAGAAACAATGAAAGGTCATGTTATGTCACCACTGTGTCCTGCAAATTAGCCCTTTCCTTACTCTAAAAAAAAAAAGTCCAGAGACCCAGCTATCTCTCAGGTGCTGTTTTCTCTCTCATTTTTTTAATAACTAACTTTCACAAATAACAGATTTTACTCACTGCTCTCACTTTCTCATCATGCACTTTTTTAATTTTTTGAAATCCAGATTTGACCCTAATCATTTGAATCACATTTGTCTCTGTCATCAATAACGAGGATTTTTTTCTTTTTTTAATTTTATTTTTCAGTTACATTTGACATCCAATATTATGTCAGTTTCAGGTGGACAACATAGTAGTTAGACATTTATATTACTTATGAAGTGATACTCCAATGAGTTTAGTATACAACATTATTGACTATATTTCCTATGTTGTCCTCTTTTCAATAACCTTTTAAAAAACATTTCACAGCATTTGATACTGTTAAACAGATCTCCACATTCTCTTCTCTTTTGAGATGAAATGCTATTAATTTGAATTTGCCACCTATGATGGCCCTTTAGCTGAAATTCCTTCCAACACCCTCTAAATATAGACATTTCTTATGGATCTGTTCTTGATGTGTCTGTTTTCCTCTCTATATTTTATCCTTCAGAAATTTCATCTTCTTATTTGAATCACTTTCCATATGGCTTCGAATAGTATATCCCCAGTTCTAAATCTTCCCTTTGGCTTTATAGCTAAATTTCCCAAACCCTCAGATATATTAAGATTTAGAGTTATCAATATTCCCTTCAGTATTTACTTCTTCATCTTACGTTTTCTTTCTTTGTCAATAGTTCCAATATGATTCTACTTATATAAGTGCTTTAGCTCTGACTCATCAGGGTCCAGAGCCTTTACATCGACTTTGTATGGGAGTGAATGAAGGGTAGCAAAATATGCCACCCCAAAATATGCCACACTAGCATAAGGAGTATTTGAGATAAAGGCACTTGAGAAATAGCAGGTGCAAGGAGGGCATTCTAATCTCCCCCTTTCTTCCTGAGAATAGGAGCTAAAAACTACCAGGTGAAAGATGTGCTCTTTGGACCAAGAAAAAAGAAACATTCTTCAACAGGAATCAAAGTCAATAGAACTGTGTGCATACAGAACTTGTTAAAATAACTCTTATCTTCTATTAGCCTCGCACACAGTTTAGTTACTTTTCCACAATTGCCTCTCTTTGTTCAACCTAGTATGAAAGCATTTAGGTTTTGCCACTTCTTTGAGTCTTTATTTCTTTATGAGGGATCCCATGTTACATAAAACATATCTATACTAAAAAAAGGTAATATGCTAATTAGACTGGGAGATCTTCCAGGAGCCCTTCCTTACATTCTTCCGGACAAAGCCATGGTGGTGGGGCCGAGGCAGAGGTGGTTAGGGGTGATCAGACCAGGAGGGGAGGGCAGTTTGGGGTGATCAGGCCGGTGGGGGGGCCATTTAGGGGCAAGCAGGCTGGCATTGGGGGGCAGTTAGGAGTGAGCAGGCTGGCAGGGGGATCAGTTGGGGGTGAGCAGGCCAGCAGGCAGAGTGGTTAGGGGAGATCAGGCAGGCAGGCAGGTGAGCAGTTAGGAGCCAGCGGTCCCAGATTGTGAGCGGGATCAAGTCTAAATTGGCAGTCGGACATCCCCGAGAGTTCCCAGATTGGAGAGGGTGCAGGCCGGGCTGAAGGACAACCCCCCCCCCCCCTGTGCACGAATTTTGTGCACCAGGCCACTAGTGGTAAATAAATGTGTATCTTTTTCTCCTGTTAGTCTGTTTTATCTGTTTAATTTTCAGGCTCAGCCAAAAATGTTTAAGAGGGTAAAGATAAAATTTTGCCTCCCCTACAGTATCAACCTCTAATGTTTCTACCTTCTACATCATTCTGCTTTGACCCTATTTTTATTATTTTTGGTTGAAGTATTATGAAACTTTTTATTTTTTAAAAAATATTTTAATTACAGTTTACATTCAATATTATTTCATAGTAGTTTCAGGTATATAACATAATGGTTAGAAATTCATATATTTTACAAAATATTCCTCCTGATATTTCCAGTACCCACCTGGCATCGTACATAGTTATTATAATACTAGAGGCCCAGTGCATAAAATTCGTGCAAAGGGGGGGTGTGCCCCTCAGCCCAGCCTGCACCCTCTCCAATCTGGGACCCCTCGAGGGATGTCTGACTGCCTGTTTAGGCCTGATCCCACTGGGAATGCAGATTGGTGCAGCCACTGTGAAAAACAGTATGGAATTTCCTAAAAATTTAAAAATAAAACTGCCATATGACATTTTCTTAAGTAACCTTGGTTCATTTGGATGAAAGAATCTTTAAGAGCATAATATTGACCAAATCATGTTCTTGCTCCTAAATCTTGGCCTGCTCCTCACTACCTATTGGGTAACATCCAGCATCTCTGGTTTAGTAATTAGGGCATCGGTTTGCCTTAGACTATTTTGCATGTGATTTTTATCTCAATATCTTCCCATACACCTAATTTTGCAACCAAGATACAGAATCAGCCTATCTTCAAAATTCCTTTATAATATAGATTTTAAAAAATCTACATTGCTGGGAATCTTTTGTTGTTCCTCGCCATTTTTATTGCTAAATAGCTCCCCCAACTAAAACTTGATTATTTTATTTTAATCTAATTTAGAACCTTATCCATGAGTATGCTTAATATTTAAGAACTACTTATAAAGTTAATGCATTCAAGTTTAACAAGAAAGGTATTATTATCAGAGAAATAGCTATTTTCACTTCTTTACGTTAAGAGAACCCAACAGCATCGATGGACCTGGAGACTATTATGCTAAGTGAAATAAGCCTATCCGAGAAAGATAAATATCACATGACGTCACTTATTTGTGGAATATAATGAACAAAATGAATTGACCAACAAAATAAGACCCAAAGCATGGAGGCATGGAACAGACTGACATACCTCAATGAGGGGGTGGAGGGACAAGGAGAGATAAACCAAAGAACTTATTTACTTATATGCATAGCCCATGGACATGGACAATAGGGTAGTGAAGACCTGATGGGGTGGGTGGGTAGGGGCTGGGTGGAAGGGAGTAAAGGGGGAGAAAGAGGGAGACATCTGTAATACTGTCAACAATAAATGTATATATTAAAAAAAAGAGAGAACCCAATGTAGAGGGTGACCTCATTCCCCCATGAAGTAGGCACGCCATCTAGTGACAGCTCCACCACACTACAAGCCTTGCCTCTGAGGCCTGCAAACCCGGAGATCCACCTTTAAATTTTCCTCAAGGAATAGATCAAAATGAAACTTTAAAAAAAGATATAACATAGTACCATAAGAAAAAATATTGAATAATATTTTTTATGGCATTAAAATTAAACATGCATACCAATTAACTTAGGGTTGACTATATATAGATAAGTTCAGAGAAACAGAAGGACCTGCACTTCCTATGTGTTGACATTAATCAGTGATGTGTTTGGATCCACTTTGAAAGAAGAAATTTTTAAAAAAATGTCTGTTAGCTTGGCTGCATCTCTGATAAAGTGTGAAAAATTCCTTTTTCCCCAAGATGACATATATAACAAAACCTGCCGAGTATACTCTGAATAAATGTTAGCTGAGAAGCAGCATAATGGTTCAGAGTAGCACAGACTTTGGAGCCAGGTGGTTTGTTGTGACAACCTTCATGAACTGGAGCACAAAGCTCAATTGCTCCGAATGACCATTTCACATCTGGAAACATGACAATAACAATATCTTTGTGGTATGAGAAATAATATATGCAAACTATTTGGTCTATAGCAGGTGCTCAGTAAAAAAGTGATCGTTTGGTTTTAATGATTATTATCCTTTTACCTTTGATAATTTGTATAGAGACATAAAACTGCTTTTCCAGCTTAAAAACTATTATTCCTAGGTCCCCATTTCTTTCCTTATCATAGCATAGAGTGCACGTGTTGATAGGCATCATGACTCTCAATACCTGGTGAGAGATACCATGCTTATTTAGTAAATATCTGACAACAACAATTACAAAATAAATTATCTACAGAATACATTAAAAACCTTTAGTATCGACTATATTTTTTAAAGTATTCAGAAAAAGTAAGTTGTTCGTACTTACAACTCTCCAGTTGCATTATGCACGTTTGCACATCCATTGGAAAATTCTTGAGATCCATTGGACAGGAAAGTGTTAATGTCAATCTGAAGAAATTCAAAGCAATTATTCTTAAAAGAAAATTATGACACCCTATGAAAGTTATATTGTTCAAGGGTACAATTGGAAAGCAAAATTGCTGTCGGTAGTGACTAATGTTTAGTCAAATAAAATTAGTTCCAAGTTGGCTGTTATTTATCCTGAAACAGCTGTACCTTTACACTGAGTGGCCAGATTATTATAATCTCTGAACGCATAATAATCTGGACACTCTATATATATATTAGAGGCCCGGTGCATGAATTCATGCATGGGTGGGGTCCAGCCAGCCTGGCCAGGGGGAGGGGACATGGGCAGTTGGCCGGCCTGCCTGCTGGTTGAACTCCTGGTAGAGGGGACAATTTGCATATTAGCCTTTTATTATATAGGATATACACTGAGTGGCCAGATTATTATGCATTCAGAGATCATAATAATCTGGCCACTCAGTGTATATATAAATCTGATTTGGGGAAGGGGAAGGAAAAGAGCTGTATATTTAAACATCCAATCACATATATTTATCTATCTTTTTTTTCCCATTTAGAGATGGCTATAGATGTCTGAAAGAAGTCTTTATTTCCAGAAGAGACCTCCAAAAAAGAAATTTGAAAGTGAGATAGATAAAATGAATACCAAATGCCAAAGAACACACTTCGCCAAAATCACATGGAGCATATTTGAGGAGGCAAGTATATCCTGGGAATTGGAGTTCTAAACGTGGCAAGTTGGAGTGCAGAGAAGCAATCCTGTGTGACAACTCCCTGTCATCTCTGTAACTGCAGTAAAGAAGTTGAAACGAATATCCAGCAGTATTCAGCAGGGGAATAAACTCTGAATCTACTCCCTAGAATTGTCAAGTCCTACCCTGAACTAACAATTCTAGGTGATAGAATGGGCTTTTCCCCTGTGGGACTAGGGCATGTCACCAGGTCTTAATCAGGGTCAAGTAACAGCCCTCTAGAATAGATGTGACATCTTTCCATGCTCACCAAACAAACTTCTGATTTGGCTTCGGGCCAAGTGACTTGGATGGTGTACACCAGCACTTTCCCTCTTCCAGAAAGTATTTGAATGTTGGCATTCCAAACCATTCGTCACTCTCGAATTTATTTTTTTTTTATTGGAAAAGTTTATTACCAAGATATCTTCAGGGATTACCAAGACTTTGTAGTTCCTGGCCCTGAGAAAAATACGCCCAGATCTAATCAAACCCAAGTTTATTCAAAGCAAGTTCTTTTCTGAGAACTTTCTGGCCAGCCCCTCTCATTGCAAGTATTCCCAATGAAATTCAGTATATTGATGAGCGCCCTAGGCAGAGTTGTTTACTTAAACTTTATGACCATAGGCAGATTACTTTACCCTATAATGGTTCAGTTTTCACCTCTCTAACATGAAGAAATGACAGTATCTGATCTGGAGAGGTGTGATAAATATGTTAGTAATACATGTAAAGCACTTAGATAAGTGCTTACACGCAGCAAACACTCAATAAATATTAGTAATTAAGGATTACTACTACTTTCTACCACTCTCAGCCTTCCCTATCTTACCCTCCCACAAATTATATAGGATGGACACAAAATGATTGGATTAAATCACTCATAAAAATGTAAGCTTTTACAAAAGTGATTACCAGCTCTAGCAAATGGAACCACATTCTCAAAAATGGCATTACAACACAGACCATGCATTAAAGTTGTAATGGTGTGTGTTCTACAGTGAATACTCTTGGTGAGATCCAATGAACATAGTCTGAGAGACATAAATGAACAGATATGTGACGCTGCTAAATGTTTAAGATTCCCAGGAGGGTCATTTGACAGTTCACTCAAGTCAGAGGCCATAACACACGAACGTAATTCATAGAGTTCACAATTCAAAAGCAATTTTCTCCTGGCTCAGCTAGGTTGAGTGAGTCTGTAAGCATGATTTTGTAGATTTGCAAAGTTCTCCCTTAAAAAGGCATTTGTAAAATCAGTTGGACATGATGTTCTGTCTTGAGAAAGGGTTTATTAGAGGTGTGTGCACAAGTACGTTTTGAGTGTATGCACATTAATTTTCCAGACATCCAAGGCCCACTGGCCAGCCAGCTCCAAATTTTGGCTTGCAGAATGAACTCTGTGACCTTTTGTACGGAAGTAAATAGAATTCTGAGAACCTTTTCCAGGCTCTCACCATGCGTGTGATGTCAAATTCATATCCTGGCTATTTTTCTGGCATAAAATGAGAGACATTACATAATTCTTTTTTTTTTAAAAAAAAAAGTGCTTGAAAGGAATTATTTGGAAAAGAAAAACACTAGAACTCGTCATAAATCACATCCTGAAAAACATTTATTTATTGACACTTGTTTTGTTTAAGACAGGACACAATTGCTTCTTTAACAGCATATGAGTGAAAAAAAATGTGTCAGTATGGTGGATGTGATATTGAATTTCTTCATCAAAACATTACAAGTAAATTGTGATTTTTCCTGACCACATCAAAAGAAAACGAAATCAAAAGGTAATTAATCACATTCTACTGTTTTGGAAATGAGAATCTTCTTTGTGGTGAGAGAGGACACTGAGTTCTCTTTCTGGGACAAGACACATAAACAGGATATGGCGTTTTTAATTTTGTCCCAAGAAGTCTTGGCTTAGTGAAGTAGTAATGTTAAAAAGGATGATTATAATCTGTGACAATTGACCTCATTAAAATTGACATATTACCCATTTTTTTGAGCAAGCACTGCCCTAGAGTATGCTGTCTATCTCAACCATTAATTGAAGTATTAAAATAATGCTTTGTCAATCCATTTTATGTTCTTTATGAAAATAAGAAGTATTTTTATGAGTTTCTAATATTTCTAAATTTAGTGTTATAAGGACAATGGCAAGAGTCCATATAGGGCTAATTTGAGGATTCTGGAAAATATCAGAATTTAAGCCTTTTTTTTTTTTTTTTGGTTTTGTGGTTTAGTTTTTGTTTTGTTTTGTTTTGTTTTGTTGTTGTTGTTGTTCAGTTTAGTTTTTTGTTCTCTTTTTAGAAATATAAAATTAACAACTCAATGCCTATTATATGCCAGGTAGTATGCTGGGTGCTTTACATATATTATTTCAGGCACACAAACTAATCTATAGTGACTAAAAGCAAATCTGTGGTGGCTCTGAGATGGGGGAGTAGGACAGTGTTTGAGGGGCAGGGATTTTAAGTGTCATGAACAAACTTTTGAGAATGATACATACATCCACTATCTTGATTGTGCTGATGATTTCATGAAACTGTAATACACATGTTGAAACTTATCAAATTGTACACTTTAAATATTTGTAGTTTGTTACAATTCAATAAAGCTGGCTTTTAATTAGAAACAAAATAATTTCTTTTCAAGAGACTTGCTCCAAGTCACAGCTAGTAAATTGTAGAGGCTTGACTTGGGTTGGGAGACATCTTGCTAGGTGTACCATGACCACAAGGCTTTGACTATTCTTTTACCTTTGTCATTTCTTAGGGTTGTTGATGCAGCTGCTAAATTTGAGGGATGTGATAATGTTGTTCCCCAGGAGAAAGAGAAGGCTGACTTGTATTTTGCTATAAAAGCCCCAAACTCATGTTTCATAGCTGTGACACAGACCCTTGGTGTGTGCTATATTCATCTGGGCCTGTTGCATGGTTCCAATGAGACTTGAGAACAAGGGACAAATAAGGCAAACATGGGGATGCTTGTGTTGCTTGCTGGCAGTTAGTAATAAATTCCTTTGTCTCCAACCCAGGAGTTTTGTGTCCTCAGTCAGCACCCACTAATCATATATTGGACTTGAATTGATGTTCTGCTTTTCAAATCATTTCTTTGTTTTCTATTTCTTGGTATCTTGCTTCTACGTCTTGGGAGACTTCTTCACTTCATCATTCCAAGTATTCTACTATTTCCTCCCACACACACACTTTGGTTCACTATTTGTTCTTATTATGCTCTGAATGACTCACTTTCCTTTCCTAGAAGTATCTTATTTCATGTATCCAGTTGTCTCATCTGTCCAGAGATTTTTTTTTATGGTATCTTCTGCTCCCTGCACTTCCCCTTAAATCATTCATCTCCTTTTGTTTCTTTAACTTTCCTCTTTTATCTTTATTTTCTTTGTATGTTTCTTCTGATATCTGCTTCTTTTTTATTCTTGTTAATATTATAAGATGCCCTCAAATGTCTGTTTATATATAAGAACAAAGCACTAAAAACTATTTGTAGCTCAATTAGTAGTGGATGGTTCATTGAGTAATAAATAGTCTTATCTGTAAGATGACTACATGACCACCATTTTTCATTGGAGGTTCCCCAAATGTCAATATCTGTATTTTTTTCTGTTGGGCAAGTTAATTTCTCCAGAGGTGTATTCTTCTGACTACTGCTCAGTAAAAGTTTCTATCTGGTTTTCAGCATTTTAGGGAGGACAACGGTATCACCATTTAGTGTATCCCTTGCAATCCTTATTTTCTTGGTAAGATGCTTATGACAGACCCAGCTGTGCCTGAAGTCCCTACTTGTCAAGTTCTTGGCACAAGCTCTCTGAGGTTTTCTGTCTTGCTTTCTGCTCTGGTCAGAAGGCAAAAAGGCAGCCCCTCATCTAAAGGATGTACTAGTAGATGAGGAAAATTAGGAATAGAAAGCTTGCTGATGTTCCTACAAAGTTTAAGTTGATTCTTTTTCTGTGATCTCTTGCCTAGTACCTACTTTCTGAAGTCTTCGCTGCCTCAAATTTCTAAAAGTTTGAGGGTAATATTTCTTCCTTTTGAATTTTCTCACTTTGGCTTAGATTTCAGCTATCTCTGTCTGTTAAGTAGTTTTCCCCAGTGCATTCACTTTCAAGCTTCCTAAAGTATGTTGTCATCATTCATCTGTCACAGTCTTCTTTTCCATTCTTTTCACCCTCCTGTGTGTCAATGCCATTTTATTTCTTATTTAGTTTCTTTTTTTTAGTGGGTTGAAGGAGAAAGTACAGATAAATGGATAAGTTAAATAGGTCAGGTTTGCCAGGACATTCTGCTTCTTTCTTAAAACAACTAGGAAAGCCAGATTTCTCATGAAACATCACAGATGCTCCATTTGTAAATTGAATGAGATTTTTTTTTCTAACACAACTTTTGTTAACAAAGAAACTATTTGCCAATTGAAGATTTCAAAGTACTGTGAGATTTCCAAAAACAACTCATAGAAAAACAAATTTAGTCTTTGATCATGTGAGCCAGGATATAGCAAACAAAAACTAGGAGCTGGGAGACATCATCTTGTTTCATCTGAATTCATACTGAAAAGACAAGAATGCAGTTCTGAATTATTCCATAATTTTCTTCAAAATATTAGAAGAAATGTGAGCAAGTCATAATGGATAGCATCATTTTCCAATTCCAATAATGTGATAAAAAACTAAATATCCATAATCATATAGCACACACACACATTATATTTCAATTCTATTGATGAAAATATTCTAGACATCATAACTGCAAAATGATTATTTCATGCCATCTGGTGATATATTCTTGCAGCCACCTTTATTCCTACCCAAATTCAATCACTTATTTCCATAGTTGGTTATTTTCTACCAGTTGTTGGGCATTCTTTTGAACTCTTGCATGGATTTACATAGATGTGTATTTTTACATACACAGTTATGCTTACATATATAGAATGTTTTAAGTACAAATAATCATAAAACATTTCTCTTGGATTTAAATATATTTTGGAGGCCTTCTCTTATGAATAACTTTAGATCTATCTCATGCAGAATATTTCATGATATGGGACTATCATTGTGTTCTACTTTGTTCTTATTAATGAATATTTAGGGGACCTTTTTGCTGTTGCCATTTCTATGGTGAAGTGGGCATCTTTGTAAATGTATCTTATGTGTACATAAACACATAAGTAATGTAAATTCCTAGAAGTAAAATTGCTGAGTTGAAGAATAAATGAATTTTATATTTTTATATACCACAAAAACATATTTCCAAAGAGTTAATGTCAAGTCATATGCCCACAAAAAAGGGTATTAGACAACACTAAATATTACCTGTCTTATTAATTTATGCTCATACATTTATTTTTTTTAAGTTTTCTTATCTTTTGCTTTTCATTCCCCCCACCTACATCAATGTTATAATTCTTGCTTCAACTGTCAAATATGAAGAAAACTCAAGATGAGAAGAAACATCTATCATTGTATTTACTTATATTTTTGCTTACTGTTTTCTTTCTACCTTCTATGTTCCAATGTTCCTTCTTTTTCTTTTTTCTTTTTATTCCCATTGCCATTTATTCTCCCTATATTGTCCCCCCAATGTTTCTTCTTTTATTGTTTCCTTTCTGTTTGAAATACTTCTGTAGCTACACTTTTAAGATAGGTCTACATGTGACAAATTCTCTTAGTGTTCTTTTACTTAAAAATATGATTTCCCCTTCATTCTTGATGGATATTTTCAGTGAATACAGGATCCTAGGATGACAGTTCTTTTCTTTAGCACTTAAAAAAATGTGTCAGTCCTTTCTGGCCTCCATGATTTCTGATGAAAAAGCCTAATAGTTTTTCCCCCATAGGTAAAATGTTGTTACTCTCCAAATGCTTTCAAAATTTGTATTTAGTTTTCAAAAGTTTGTCTATAATGTGACTTGGTATAAATATCTTTGGGAGTCATTCAATACCTGGGATCTGGAGCTTTAAGCCTATTATAGAATTTACAAATATTTCAGCCTTTAATTCCTCTAATATATTTTTAGCTTTATACCCTATCCTTCCTCTATCTGAGACTCTGATGACATGAATGTTAGGATTTTTATTATACTCCATGGATTATAATAACTTTGTTTCCTCAGGCTCCAAGTCCTTACTTTTCTTATGGCTACTATTGGGAGTCTTTTTAAGTTTGTTATATATATTGTGTGTAGGGTTCTTAGTTATATTTAACAGAAGGAATAGAGACCATATGTCTGTTCCATCTTCCCACTATCTTTTGATTCTTATACTTTTAATAGTAATTTTCCAAAAAGGTTCAAAATTTTCTTGCTTACACCTGGGATTTGCCATTAAGTCATTTATTCATTTGGGAGCATAGGGATAAATTACTGATGAAGTCTGAAATCTTCTTTATATCTTATGTAGCAATGAATTATTCAGGATTATATTAACACATATTAGACAGTTTTCAGCAATGTGACAAAAGTGTCAGTTAGAGTAGAGTGATGTCACCTTGTCACCCTTAGGAAGTAATGTATGTATTAAAAGGAAATTTATTCACATGAAATAGGAAAATATGAAAAACATAATATGTTAGCATGATGTTTGTGTTTTGGTATTAATTATTGTTATATTTTGGTATTTGTTTTAAAAGGCTACACAATCTTCTAAGAATTAACTTCTAAAAAAGTAAAATGCAAATAAAATCTTTTCTAAAGGATAGTCAGAGAAGCTCAGGAAATCTAAAAGAAATACGTATTGTTGAAAAATAATTTATGGGAAATGGATCTCAGAGAAACAAATCTCTGTATTTCTTCACCTAAAAATATTACAAGAGGATGCATACATAAAAATATAATCACAATGTATGATTTGGCTACCATTTCACTTGCCCTTAAATCACTCACTGACCTGGCTGATTAATAACCTGGGCTACTTGTTAAAAAAGCGGATTTATAAGAATTATTCATACAGTTTCTGGATCTAAAACTTGGGCCTGCTATTGTTGATTAGACATATTTGGAAATAGTACATTAAAGGAATTTAAGTGGAACAATGAAAGCAGTTAATCAAAAATTTCAAAACACTCAATAAAAGCAAATTAAAAAAAAAACACAATACTTTTCCACCAAAATCAGGAATTTAAGTCTGTGACTCACCTTATTGAATAAAGAACATTTCCATTCTTGAAAATTCTTAACAGTTTGTTGTCTGTGGTAACTTCGTGAAAGTTGGCACCCTTTTCATTGGCAAAGAACAGGTCAGGTTTCCAAATGGAGTCCAACATGGAAGGGTCTAGGTCTAAAGAGTCATCAGGATATTCACTATATGCAAGGCGAGGATCGTTCCATTTCTGACGAAGAAAGATATTCACTCTGTAATCCTGCAATAAAAGAAGGACAAGGGGTGGGGGGAAAATTCTGCTTTAAAGAGTTTAGAATCTTATGTGCTATTTTGGGGGGCTTCTCTGAATTATAACAAAAGCTACTGACATCCTTGTGAGCCTTCCATCCCACACGATCATCACTCATTACTACTGACAAGAGTCATTTTATTTCTGAGGCTTTCCCCGAGTTTTCAGTGATCTATATGCCTCCAAAGAAACGGCCACAGAGGAGCACAATTTTATCATGCATATGTTTTGTGGTTCTATTCAAAATTCACTGTGCTGGTTTGTCAGAGTAAAATATTGGTCTATCTGACACCGGGAGTAAATTATTTTCAGCTTTGCATTTATTTTCTAGAACCATTTCTTTTAGTGGGTATCTAAGAGCATCTGGAATGCCTTTAGTGAAATTTTCTTGAAAGTTCTCTGTTTTACAAAAATGACCATATATACTTTTTTATAATGAAGACACATATTCTCATGTTTAATATAGCATGTAAATTCTATAAAATAGGTGACCTGGGAAAATAACAGGTGACTTTAGAGTAATAAAGGAATAATAAAGGCACATTATTGCCAGCAATTCTTTAAAAAGATTTAGCTCATGAGATATCCAAATTAGACCTTTCATAGTTAAGTTAAAAAGGGAAAGAGTCACTGATTTCAGCCAAATTCTTGTTCACAATTTCTGGACTAATGTATAAAATGAAAAGACTGATAGCTCGGTGTCATAGGTAATACTTATATCCATATACTGTGTAAACATTACAAATATAACTTTTGCCTTAGATTTTTGAAATGAGCAAATAAACATGTAAATTTCATTACAAGCATGAGTAATGTGAACATTTTTAGAAAGCTTCATTTGCATGAAAAAATAGGCTGAAGATATTCAGAGAAACTGAACACTAGTTTTTATCTATTTTTTTATTCCTTGAATACCAAATTATTACTTGTCAGAATGTAGTAACTAAGCAATCACAAAGAATGTTTCCATAATATTAGACCCGGTAGATGGTTTATCTTGCAGGTAGGTCTAATTCAGAGTGTGTAGTGAATGTAACAAATTTTTATGTTCCCTTAATCATTGTTTGTGCCCCGAGTCCTCTATCTTCTAACTGTAGCTGATGTTACACACCAAATAATATATTTTCTGCCTGCTAGGTGCCCTGTGTATCTTGAAAAGTAGCAACAGAGCAGAGTTCACTTTTCAGCTTCTTTACCATAAAGCTTATGATAGTGTGGAAATCTTACCAACCCGAAGGGTGTGTAGAACCTGTAAATGGGAATATATGAGCAAGCTTCTACCAGACAAGCCCAGGTCATCCTCTCCTGGCTAGAGTTCAGAGTACCATGAAGCACACCTCCATGGTGGCCAATTCTTGTGTCCCTCTCCATCCTGCTGTCTGTGCCTCAGCTCTAACCACCACCAAAAGAGTTGGTGATTAGACTAAAGTCAGTTTCTCTCTGCCTTACCTATCGGAGAAGGCTAAAGCAAGACAAGTGATACTTGCCAGGGGGAAAAATAACTGACTAGTAAAGAGCTTCCTTTTGGACTATATATAATAGAAGCATTTTTATGCTGTAACTAACTTATTAACTGAGAACACTCTGTAGTCATTCAGACTGTGAAGATAAAATAAAACGAATTTTAAGCTCAGAATGTATAATAAAATTTGGCTCAATCTCTTTATCGCTATGTTATTGACTTAGTGATAAGCTTTATAAACACGATCTCAGATCTTCCAGAAACACTCTTTGCTCTAAGAGTGAGCTAAAAAAGCCACCAAGTATCCTTCAAGAAAAAAATCAGCGGTCACCTGTAACCAAAGTCACGTGTTCACCTGCATCCATTGTGCTCCTTCTTCCAATAGCCAGAAATATCTTTGTTTCTGAGCACATTTAAGTATTTGATTTAGGGCCAGGGACCAAAGCAAAACTCAAAAATTACCGTCTCCTGAAAACCTAGGAAGTTAAGTTCTAACATTCCTCATAGTTGGGTTTTGCCCTGCTTGCAAATGAACATTATGCTGAGAAGCTTCTCTCTTACAAAGTCAGAATTTCAAAAAATAATTTTTAAGGCTGATTCTTTATAGCCAACATATCCCATTTATACCCAGCAACCAATTAGAGTAATTGCTTTTGAATCCTGATTGTGAAAATGTGCAAAGGGTACATAAAATGACATAGTAAAATAATACCACATTAAAAGAAGTCCTTGCAATGCAATTTGAATGTAACTTTTTTTTAAAATATATTTTATCGATATTTTACAGAGAGGAAGGGAGAGGGATAGAGAGCCAGAAACATCGATGAGAGAGAAACATCGATCAGCTGCCTTCTGCACACCTCCTACTGGGGATGTGCCCGCAACCAAGGTACATGCCCTTGACCGGAATCGAACCCGGGACCCTTCAGTCCGCAGGCCGACGCTCTATCCACTGAGCCAAACCGGTTTCGGCAGCAGTGCAATTTGAAATAACTTGCTTATAACAGAAGACCATGGACTGGAGAGGGAAACAGCTTTGCAAAGCAGAGACTAATGGATGCGTGTGCAGCATATGCAAAAACGTTTTAAATGGACTTACGTAGAACAGTTATATGTGAGTACAAAAGGCAATAATAAATATGAGATAATACATATTGAGAGTGAAATCAGTATTTATAGTTCTCATTTCTAAAATCTATACATATATTGAATTCATAATTCATGACACTTATATGGAATCATAATATTTTAGGACAGAGATATTAATGACCTTCAGAATCATGAGATATACATTGGTGTTGTTTTTAAGCCATTGAATTTGAATCTGTGGCAATTTGCTAGAGCAGCAATAGCAAACTGATACATTTATATTTTTGAATGGATTTTAATACATACACATTCTCATTTTTTTATGAAATCCCTACAATAATACATTCTTTTTGTCAGATAGTCTGGAGGGCAGAACAGTTAAGGCAAACATCCCTGGATTCCTAGCCAAATGGAAAAATTAACTCAAAATTCTCCCTGTTTTTAGGAGTCCTAATCAGAGATACTGGCTAATTTCAACATGATCAGAAAATAGCTTTCTTTTCTCAAAGAAATAAGGATAAAGGGCAAACTCCCTGACCATTACTTCGTTGGTTTACTTTTTGTAAGATTCTCTAATTCTGAAGTACTACACAACATAGGTTTACCATGCATCACAAAGTGCAGAATACTAATGCTCAGCAGTGGAATAATTGCTCCAATGTCATCTCCATAATATCCCCCATGTTGCCTGTACCATCTGCTCTATGATCCCCACCACAGGGAGGGTGGTCGGCTGGGGCCACTGACTGAAATAATGGCCCAATGGGAAAGTGCCTTCCAGTTCTCAGTTACTAAACCAACAGGGGAAAAATCCATTTTGTAAGAACTATTTAGAAGCTCAGAAAGGTTATTTCAAACCTCTCCTTGACTGCTTCAGTATCCATATGTTTATATATTCTCTAGAAAAGGGCAGCATCACTTTTTAATTATGAAGATTTTTTAAAGGAAACCTGGTTATGTTCCAATTATGGGAAATACAAAGTTAAGAATTCACAAAAAGTAAAGTAGACTCTCAAAAATTTGTAGAATATTAAATATAAACAAAATGCATCCATGGTTTTTAGAACTTGAAAGCATTTTTATAATAATAGTATTTAAAGGAAATAATCATTATTAAAATTCATCTAATTTATTAGGATTGGTCAGAACAAATGTGTGTTGAAGCAGTGAAATAACATTCTATATGTCTCATCCAGTAAACTGTGTTTAAATATAAGATTGATTCTAGTCCTTTCAGGCTGCTAAAACAAAATACCATAGACCAGGTGCCTTATAAACAATGAACATTTATTACTCGCTGTTCTGGAGGCTGGAAGTCTGAGATTAGGGTGCCAATAACTGAGGGTTATCCTCTGGATTGCAGACTTCTCATTGTATTGTCCCATGGCAGAAGGTGATGGGCGCTCTCTGGGATCTCTTTATGAGAGCACTAATCCCATTCATGTGTGTTCCAACCCTCAAGACTTAAGCAGCTCCCAAAGGTCCCACCTACTAATAATACCATGCCCTTTGGGGGGACTAGGATTTCAACATATGAACTTAGGGGGACAACAAACAAGTAATAGCAAGATTGAAAATTAAGCCACTGGCAAAACAATAAAAAGATATACAAGGTGGTGGAGTGCCAACCCCGGTAGTTAAAAATCTGGCTATAACTTTTTACTCCCTCCAAACTTAACTAGAGACAGCCCTTCGCATCATCAGGTTTTGCATCCACAGGTTTTGCATCTGCAGATTCAACCAACCAAAGGTCAAAAACAGTATTTTCCACCTGTGGCTGGGAATCCACCATTGGAAACAGTAGTTGGGGATGTGTAAATACTGGTTTTGATCCTGAGTTGGTTGAATCCGCTGTGCGAAACTGGGATAGGAAGGGCCAATTCTATTGAAAAAACCTGTGTTTAAGTGCACCCACTCAGTTCAAGACCATGTTCTTGAAGGATCAACTCTATTTCATTCAGAACACTGTGCAGTGCTTAATTTCTGGAGAGGTAAACTTAGTTCATTGGATTATTATTCCAGAAGTCAGTAGAGATTTATTCCAACTAATATCATTTATTCAATTTGAGCATGTCTGGATTTAGCTGTAAAGACCTACATAGAGCCAGTAACTGCTTCCTTTTATTTATGCAGCTCTTTGGGTATAAGGTAACAAGTTATTTTAGCCTTAATGTGCTCATGGCAGTGCTCCCCAAGACCCCACTTATCTAGAGACACCCTTCTGCCTTCCAATGCTCACTCAATTCCCCTTGGCATATTCCATGCCCAGTTCTCAGCCTTCTCACAAATGGGGCTAAATAGCCAGGAAGAATGCTCTCTCTCCCCTTCATAGCAAGTTATGCCAACAAACCTGTAGATAAGGGGGTGGGGTGGGGGGGATGACACGATTATCTGCCTCATATTTCTGCCCAAATCAGTTCCTAAACTTCTGTCTACTTCATTTTGTATTCTAACAAGTAGGAAAAGAAAGTTTATATGTTTCCTCTGGTTTAGGCAACATAGACTTGGAAATTCTGTTAATACTACTTTCATCCATGACCCAAAATTTACACTGAGTGGCCAGATTATTATGATCTCTGAACGCATAATAATCTGGCCACTCAGTGTGTGTGCGTGCGTGTGTGTGTGTGTGTGTGTGTGTGTGTGTATTAGAGGCCCAGTGCATGAATTCGTGCATCGGTGGGGTCCAGCCAGCCTGGCCAGGGGGCAGGGACATGGGCAATTGGCTGGCCTG
Source organism: Plecotus auritus (assembly GCF_963455305.1). Taxonomy (NCBI): domain Eukaryota; kingdom Metazoa; phylum Chordata; class Mammalia; order Chiroptera; family Vespertilionidae; genus Plecotus; species Plecotus auritus. Next base: position 77,398,529 of record NC_137773.1, read on the forward strand.
CCTGCTGGTCAAACTCCTGGTCAAGGGGACAATTTGCATATTAGCCTTTTATTATATAGGATATACACTGAGTGGCCAGATTATTATGCATTCAGAGATCATAATAATCTGGCCACTCAGTGTATATCGACATTTATATCCAACATAGAATGTGTTCACTTGTTTGGATTGGCATGTTAAAATGAACATAACCATTTATTTACACATAACACTTACTAATTTGCAATGTGTACATTTAATGACATGTTGGCAATGATCCTCTTATAAAGCAATTATTATTATTTATTTGGGGGACTTCCATTAAACAATTGTTGTTCCATTACTGGAATGTATGATTTGGATCATAAATAGAGATTTTGGAAAATGAACTATTATTTAGTCTTTGTAACATCCTATTTTCAATCAATGCTACAAAAGCTCTTCAAATCCAACAAGAAATTCTAAGAACCCACTATTAGAAAGAAAAATTTTCTGAGGATAGCTGAGACACACTTCATACTTTAAAGGACAGATAATAGTACATAACATAATTTTTGAAGATCTTCCAACTAGTGTGTTTCTTCAACGTCTGGTGTAAACTGTGTTATGTGTCTTATCATATGTGCCTTTTTTCCTTTACTAATAAATTTGGTCAAATATCTACATATAATCTTTACAATTAGTGACATTTAGTACATTCATAATATTGTGTAACAATCACCACTATCTATTTTCCAGATCATTTCATCACCTCAAAAGGAAACCTTGGCCCAAGCTGTTACTTTCCATTCCCCCTTCCCTCCAGTCCCTAGCAACCTCTAATCTGCTTTCTATCTCTATATATTTGCCTACTCTGAATATTTTATATCAATAAAATCATATAATATGTGGCTTTTGTTCTTAGCATTATATTTCCAAGGTTTATTTTACATCTGTTTTTAAAGTGTTTTTAAGGACACAGAGATCATCTGTTTAATATACCAAAAAATTGAAAGGTCTCATTGAAAGAATTATAAATGTAAATTGATATAACTTCAAAGAAAAATGTTTTCAGAAATAAATACCATCTACACTAATAAAAGAATAAGATGCAAATTGACCGTACCTTCACGATGCCCACCAGCCAATCAGGAGTGAGTGTGCAAATTAACCCAACAAAGATGGTGGGTTAATTTGCATATGCAGGCACTGAGCAGCCTGGGATGGGGTGGGATGCTTGCATCATCACCATGGCAATGACACAGGCATTCCGCACCACCCCAGCTGCTCCAGAACTCTAGGCAGCATGGGAAGGCGGAAAGGCGGTTCCAGGGCCAGAGCAAAAAGGTGGTTCTGGCTGGAGCAAAGGCAGTGCAGGCAGCCAGCAGAAGAAAGGCCCGTTCTTGCATGAATCTTCATTCATTGGGCCTCTAGTATATATAATAATATGTAAAATCATAATCCACCATCAACATAAAAGATGAAGTTAATAACTACTATTAATTGAATGATTACTAACTTTTGGGCATGAAGCTACATGCCTTAAATATAATTTGAAATTGGAAAAATGCTGATTTAAAATTTGCCTTGTTTGTAAGTTTTCAGGAATATTTTTAGACCTAATAGCTTTATCTTACATTACAAGTATTTTTCATGATAGCAAAATCTGACACTGTCAGAGCATCTCTAGTTGCTTCCCACCAATCAGGTCTGATTTTACTATTATATGTAACTAGAGGCCCGGTGCACAAAATTAGTGCATGGGGGGGTCCCTCATTTCAGCCTGCACCCACTCACAATCCGGGACCACTGGCTCCTAACCGCTCACCTGCCTGCCTGCCTCATCGCCCCTAACAACTCGTCTGCCTGCCTCATCGCCCCTAATCACCCTGCCTGCCTCCCTCATCGCCCCTAACAACTCACCTGTCTGCCTGATTGCCCCTAACCACTCTGCCTGCCTGCCTGATCACCCCTAACCACTCACCTGCCTGTATGTTAGCCCCTAACTGCTTGCCTGCCTGCCTGATCTCCCTTAACTGCCTCTTCCTCGGCCCCTGCTGTGGTGGCTTCCTCTGGAAGGACTTCTGGAAGGTTGTTCAGCTGTCTGTTCTAATTAGCATATTATGCTTTTATTATTATAGATTTGGGACTAATACTACAGAACTGAATAATAAAGGTAGATTTATTCTGAGCCTATATAACATCAAATATTACTAAAGTAAATAAATTATACAAACTAGTATAATTACCTTAAGTGTTTCCAGTTTAAATATACTGAAATTTTTAGTTGTATACCTACAAATTTTTTAATTATATACCTACATCTGTTATTTTGTGGTAATCTTCATACTTCCCTTCACAACTTTAATGAACTATTAAATCACTTTTTAATGACACTAGCAGCTTGGATTTGGGGGAAAGGAATGGTTTAATAAATAAAAGCAAAGGAATAGATGTTATTGGCAAAGGATTTTTATTGTATTTGTTTTTACATTTATCTTCAGCAGAAAAAAATGTTCGTGCAAATAAATTATTTCAATGAGTATTTTCAAATTGTTCTTAATACTGAGGCTTGTTACTTTATCACACTTTTACATTTTAATTCATGTTTAAATTTCCAGTGGTTTTTCTGAAAATTCTTTATAGTCTTTGGCAAGCTTTTGATTCATGAGGGTTCATATTGAATATTATTTACTAATCCAGGATGAATTTTAAAAGAAAAAAAAAACTCCCATTTGAAAAGTTTTAGTGAGTTAATTATTATATGTTCAAGATTAAATTAAATTGTCTTTAGAATGAGCTTTCCTTCTGAGCAATTCAGATAATTTTTAATTAGCCATTTGTTGATTTGGAGATTTGCCAAAAAGCTGTGCGGGGGCTATTAACTACATTTTAAAGCTGTAGAGAAATTAACTTCTTTTAGAAACAATTATTGATTATTGCAGCCTTATTTAGAATAATTCTTGAGAGTAATAGATAAAATTTTGCTTCTTCTGCATCAAATGAAATAACCACTTTAAAAATCTACAACTTATTCTTAAGTACATTACCTAAATAGTGCATATGCAACCCACCAAAATCAGAATTAAAAAGAAAATATAATCAATCATTAGGTATTTTACTTCTTGGTAGACAAAACCACACATTTTAATCCTATCTAATAAAGAGGGAATATGCTAATTGACTGCCACGCCCTCAAAGATGGCGGTGCCCACAGCCACAAGATGGCAGCACCCAGTCCCCTCAGCCCCGCCAGGGCGGCAGGTGCATGGCAAGGCTGGGCCCGCCTGCCTCCAGAGTCCCCCAGTCCCTTCAGCCTCCCAGGGCCAGCCCCAAGGTGCAGGCAAGCCTCAGATGTCAGCTGTCCAGCCGCCCAGGGCCGGCCAGAGGTGCAGGCAAGCCTCAGATGGTGGCTGCCCAGCCTCCCAGGGCCGCCCGAGGCTCAGGTAACCAGGGCTGGCTGAGGCTTGCGCTGCCGGCAGTGGCAGCAGCAGAGGTGTGATGGGCGTTGCCTTCCCCTGATTGCTGGGTCGCCTCCTGCCCCTGAGAGCTCCCAGATTGTGAGAGGAGGCAGGCCAGGCTGAGGAACCCCCCTCCATTGCATGAATTTTCATGCACTGGGCCTCTACTGTTTCTATATTTACAGATATTTGGGATTATGTTGACACATTTAAAAGTATTTAGGTATAGGGTATCACCACAGGCAAAAGATAAGTTGTCAAATTTCCATGGGTTTTTACTTCTCATGAAATAGTTGGCAACCTGTAGGTGTGCTTTTCTATTTGAATTTATAAATTTTAGTACACGCATATTTTATGAAATGCAAATCCTATGGTGGTTTTAGCACAATGTAGATGTTAAAACTTTCAGAAATACTTAAAAAATATTATATTTTTGTCCTGGTCCATTTCTGAACCTATTGATATATTATTTCCTCTATAAAGTTACCTTTCTATTTCTACTTGGATATTTTCATGATGGAAAATCATTTTAACTGATGAGAACACGTGGAATAAATTTTCTTTACCAATCCCATTTTACAGGAACAAAAAGTGAGCTCTGCCTAATTTTTATCCAGGCCTTGAGCTGTCACTGCATGATACACAATATACTGCTTACCACAAATGATACCATCTCAAAGTCAAGGTCTCTTTGAAGGTGGCAGATTATTTTCTCCCAGGTACTATGCCTACCCCAGCTGAATTTCACTGAGTGACTTTTGTTGAAACCACGTACAAAAGTCCCAGGAGACCTGCCCAAACCCTTGACCTACAAAATTAGGAGCTATACTAAAATGTTTGTTTTTATAAGACACTCAGTTTGGGGTAGTGTGTTATGCAGCAACAACCAAAGTAGAATTAGGTAACTGGAAATGAGTGCTGCAGTAAGAAAATAACTTAACCTATGTGCAATGGACTTTGGGACCAGGCAGCAGGCAGAAGCTTGAAGGTTTTGGAGACTTTTGGGATAGCTGAAAGGATGAAAAGTAAATTGTCATTAGAGGATGGAAAAAACACACAACGCCTTTGTTTTGTGGTGGCAGAAAGTTTGGCAACACTGTCATCTCAGTAATGTGGGAAATATAAAATGCAACTAATGAACTATTATATTTGGCTAAGGAGATTCCAAGCAAAATCTTACTATTTTAATGGACTCAGGGTAAAGATCTCCAGGGTATGGCTATGAAACCCCTGTATATAGTTCAGAAAATTGAAAAGTTACTTCATAAATTTTCTCAACCAGGAAGCCCACAGAAATGGTAAGAGAATTCAATTGGTGGAAACACCATCAGCTTCTGTTAAAATGGACATGGACAGTTCAAAGTGCAAACAACTTGTAAGATTTTCAAATTTCTACTGGTAGGTAGAATGAAAGGAAAATGAGCAGCAATCATGGCCCATTTTTTACAGAAAAGTAAAGATTACTCAGAACACAGAACCAGGAGCCCTAATGGTGAGTCAAGATCCAGGAAGAATCATTTGCAGGAAAGGGGACTGGATCCTAGTCATGTAACTGGAGGGATATGCTTGCCCAGACTTTATAATTGCTCTGAATCAGTTGATTCAATGACTACAATATACTCTCACCCCCACCCCTTTTTATTTATTTATTTATGTATTTTTAAAATATATTTTTTATTGATTTCAGAGAAGAAGGGAGAGGGAGAAAGAGATAGAAACATCAATGATGAGAGAGAATCATTGATTGGCTGCCCCCCCGCCCCCCCCCCTCCCCCGCCAAGTCTGCAACCCAGGCATGTGCCTCTGGCTGGAATCAAACCTGGGACCGTTCAGTCCACAGGCTGATGCTGTATCCACTGAACCAAACTGGTGAGGACTCACCCCCACCCCCTTTTTAAATGGGAGTGTCTATTGCAGTTATCCTAGGCTTGCATCACCTTTGCATGTTGACTGTATGTAGAGTAGATAACCTGCTTCTTAAATTAACAGATCTTTTGATCAAGAGGAAACATAATCAAGCTCTTCTCTTTGGGAGCTTGATGTTAACTTAGACCCGACAGCAAGAGCCTAGACTTTTTTTCTTTTTTCTTTTTAATCCCTCACCATGCATCTGAAGGAGATATTTTCATAAATTTTTAGAGAGAAGAAAGAAGGAGGAGGAGGTAGAGGAGAAGGAGGAGGAGGAGAAAGAGGAGAAAGAGGGGGAGGAGGAGGAGGAGGGGGAGGAGGAGGAGGAGGAGGAGAAAGGGCAACATTGACAGTAGAGGGGATTGAACCCAAAACCCACGTATGTGCCCTGACCAGGAATTGAACTATGACCTTTTGGTGCAAGGGATGGCATTCCAACAAACAGAGCCACACATGCCAGGGCAGTGAAGTAGTTTCTGTTTCAGCCCCTGAACACCAACTGGACCACTATTTGTCACCAGTGGTAAGCTGAAAGAATGAGAACCATGGACTGTTTGGCCTGCTTGTCTTTGAAGGTCATGTATACTTCAATCCTTGAAGGAGAGAACACTAGTAGTGCATAGAAACCAGTGGTGAAATTTACTAAAATTTTTACCTATGACCATCTAAAGTGAAGTATATCATTTTGCAGACCAAGTGCTAAAAGTCCATACCAAAATATAGTAATGTCATAGGCATAAAGGATTCAAGAAATGAGAAGTGGGCTGCCTGCTTCTGTCTGTACTGGGAGTTAAAAGAAAAAATATCCAGCTCAGAAATTTAAATTTGTAGGTTAAGGTATGGTTGGAGAGCCAGGGATTTGTCATGATTTTTCTCAAAGAGTATCTTCTGTAACTTCAGGGGTAAGGATTGTATGGTTGAAAATTAGAGTCAAAGGATGGCCCTCTTGGCTACTAAACTAGAAAGTGCATTATATTCACTCACTTGCAGGGTGACATATGTGAATGTTAGGGTCCAAATTGGGAAAGAGTGAAATTTCTAGTATTGGAATGATAAGACTTGGGAGGATTTGGAAAACTCCAAGCATCTGCAACTGGCAGCATGTTTTTGAAAATAGTACCACCAAGCCATATCCTGGTTTACGGGGTGGGAATGAGAACAGACAGAGGCCAGGTGTCTGGGCCCTGGCATCTCTCTCCTGAAAGCTTTACTAGTAGATGGGTTGATCTTCAGTTCTTGGTGAAGTTTTCAGGAAGTTCTTAAAAGTGTCTTGCGAAGAACTTTCCCCCTCAGGAATCTAGCTGAGGCACAGTTTCTTCTTGGTAAAAAATTACTCTTATACAAACTTAACAAGGAAAAAGAGAAGCTTATCTATCTATCTATCTATCTATCTATCTATCTATCTATCTACCATCTATTGATCTATTTTTTAGTAAACTACACCTTTACAGGACATTCCTCTGGCTAAGCCATGATAATAATGTCTTATGTATTATGTGTATTTCATAAAAGTTTGTTGCCACCGGGCCAGGCTTGAGGATGAACTCCATGGGAAATATTTTGAGAATGATTTTATCAAATAGTGAAAGATATGATGCAATGCTGGTTATATGAGTAAAATTAAAACATTAACATTATCACAGAAGCAGAAAAAGGAAACAAATCTGGCCCGTGTGTCAAACATGAAAAATAAATTTGAAACATATCTGAATGTACTTGCAGTTAATATAGGTGTGTGTGAGGGGGAGGGGGCACACATAAAGTTTGGAAAATAACATCTTGTAAAAACGTTGAGATTCATATGTTAATAAAGAAAGAATATAATTTAGTCTCCAATCCACACGTATTAATAGTTTTGCAAATAGCTAGGGGGCATAAAAATATATCTCTTTTCTCTAAGAATACCCAGTGCTTCTGACCTATTTTCTCCTATTGTTCCATATGCTACCAAGCAATGAGGATAAAAATATTGGCCTTGGGCAAGTATACTCAGGAGCACCCCTATAAATATGTACTTTGGAAAACACATTCTCAGCTAGAACAATATTTTTCCCAAGAGAGCAATAATTGGTTCTCGGTGGGTGAAAATATCTTACTCCTTGTATGTATAATTCAAAGATCTACATAGAGTATATAAACAGATATACACTAGAGGAAGTATTAAACCTTCATGGAGAGGGCAATTAGGGGAAAAGATGTCAAAAAAGACTCCTTGGAAAGGCATAATGAAAAAAAAATGGTTGAGAAACACTGCCTTAGAGAAAACTAAAGCAAAAAAGGAATGCAGAACATATTCATTTCTGCTGTCAGGTTTTGATTAATCATATTTAATTTTATAGTGCATGGGTGAGGAATAGCAATTATCTTTAGAGCAAGTTAAAGTATGATAAAGAGTGAAATATATTTAGAATCAAAATTTTCAGCCTTTGGGGCTGGGTGAAAAAATGAGGATTAAGAAAAAAAGATAAAAAAGAAACATAGACAAAGGCAAGAGTGTGGTGATTACCAGAGGGGAAAGGGATGGGGGAAGTAGAAGATGGTATAGAGGGGATAAATGGTGATGAAAGGAGACTTGACATTGGGTAGTGAATACACAATACAATATACAGGTGCTGTGTTATAGAATTGTACTCCTGAAAACTATATAATTTTATTAACCAATGTCACCCCAATAAATTCAATTAAGAAAGAAAAATGTTTAGCCTTTTTAGTAGCTGCTTCTGGGATGAGTATGTAACTAGAGTGTATTATACAAGGTATATTAAAATGGTAAATGATTGTCGAAAGACTGAGTGAGCAGAAACCCCAGGAAGCCCTAAGGAGGATAAAAAATTACTCCAGAAAACAAAAAACAAAAAACAGTAAAAGAACAACCTAAAGCAAACAAAATGGCTCCTACCAAAGAAAAGGGTTAAATTTGATCAGCTTAGAGAGGGGTCTGGCTGTTCTCTTATTACTTCTGGGGGAGGGTTGCATGCCAGGCCCCTGGATTCCTGGAAGTCTGTAAGTGAAGCCACTTCCTGCCTAATATCATTAGGGGGATGGAGGCAACTCCAGTGGAGAGAGGAGATGAGAATTCTGTTAGGGGAAAGTAGAGAGGAATTCTTCACTAATTCCAAAAGTATGTGGAGAGAAGAATTCCAGTAAGGGCTGGAAGAAGCAAGAACTCCCAAATGTCTTCCTTACCCTGAAAAGAAAAATAAGTCTTCATTATCATCTGTACATAAATTGAATGGGTTTCACAGATAAAGGTTGCCCAGGACTTATCTGTGACTATGTGCATTTTATCTGCTTAATGTTGATATATGTTATAAGCTGATTTTTGTTAATTAAACCTAAAGAGACCATTATGGCAGGATTATTTGTCTTAGGCTTTAGCTAGTCTCTGGAGTGCTGGCAATAGTCCAAGGAAGTCCTAAGGAGAGTTTTAAGAAGACGGTGTAGATTATAGTAATACATACGTGCTAATAAGTCTGTTTCCTCATACTCTCCCATAAAGCAAATAGTTTGATGTAAAGCCTCCTTGATGAGATTGAGAGAAAAACGATCTTTCTTTTATTTTTAAGACAAAATCTTGAAATACATATATATACTTGTGTATATATATTATATATAACTGTCAAATAGGAATTTTCCACTTTCTGACTCCCTAAACAACAGGACTGCTTAACTCTTTTGCCTGCATCTGTTCTATTTGACAGGGCACTTGTGGCACAGCCCAGGTGCCCGTCAATCTGGCTTGTTTGAGCGCATCTGAAGCATGGTTAGGGTGGCTTGTTTTGTAGATAGGCTGCTAGTTTTAAAGCAGCCACAGAAACATGTACTCTAACTGGTCTAGAGCATGTCAGTGTTAATGTTCACTCATTTATCAGTCAGAGATTCAGCATCACAGCTGAAGAGCTATTTGCAATTTTAATTGATTGCCGAGTACTTAACACTAATTGACATGTTAAATCCACGAGTAAGGAACAGATTATGACTAATGCCAATCATCTTACAGAACACAATTTCCCATCTTGCTGCCATTTTCTCTTTAGAGCTCGAAATTACATTTTGGAGTGTATTCTTCCAGAAAAGCAAATTCTCTGAGAAAAAGGTGCAGGATGATAAATTCCATGAAGATGAGCAGCATTGCTAGGAACCATTCACGATAATCAGATCATTTCTATGTCGTGGTAGGTGGCCAACAAACATGCTTAACTGAACTGGTAACGGTGAATACTATATCCGGTCTTCCTCTTGAGAGGACCACGTGCAGGTAACAATCACTTGGCATTACACACTAGCTTTACAGAAGGTAGAAAGAGGAGGGTTAAACTAAGTGACATATGTCTTTGACACTATAATCAGCCCTGTAATCTTCCTCGTTTTTTTCCCAACTCAAATGTTTCAAATACCCAAACAAAACACAATTAACCTTTCAATCGGCTTAGCTGGAATGAACGAAAACTCTACATAGATACATGGCCCAATAAAGAAGAGAAGATGCAGAAATATGTGCCTGTCAACTCCCTCCTCCGCATACACTTTTCTTCCTGTTGTCATTAGCATCTGTTTCTCCTTGGCACTTTTCCCCCATAGAACTGGAAATATGCTTTTACACATCTTGTTTGTTTGGCACTTTTCCCCCATAGAACTGGAAATATGCTTTTACACATCTTGTTTGTTTTAACGACACCATGACACCACAGCACAAGAAAACAATTGTATTCTTTGTGATATGCTTGGTAAGAAATTGCACCTGTGTGAGCAGGATCTGCAGAGTTTCTTCTGGAGAGCCCAAGATTATAAAGATGGCCCTGGGGACGACTGCACCAGGCAGAGATTTATTCACCTTTTTGATGGGGTCACCAGGATATGTAACCTTCATGCATACCTGTCCTTCTGCAACCTTTCCCATAAATAGGCCCTGTTTCTGATTCATGCTTATAAGGATAGTTCAGAACACATTCACACAGCCAGTCGCCAGTTACTCATGCTTGAAATTAAAAAATCTTCCAGACCAATGTCATCGTTATATTTGGCTAGGCTTCACCTATTACTCAAAGTAAGAAAAATAAGACAATGAGGCAAAGATCTTAACAGGCATAATCTTAAATTAAAAGGGTAGCAGGATGCTTTCAGGCTATTCCAATAGCTGGAATAGCATCTATCTAATCATATGCTACATTAACACGATTGAATCTAGAAATACGAGTTACGAAGGAATAGTCCCTGAACACTATTATGGCACTCATAAAATGAATGCACTTTTACAAGAACTTAAACTCATTGGTAATAGATAAAATGGACCAACTTATTTTGGGGAAAGGTTACAAAAGGACAGAAAAGATGGAATTTCCTTTAAATTACACACATTTCCTTTCAATTATCATGAAAAAAAAATCCATTACTGTGAAACCTAGTTGATACCTGAAATAATTGCATCTTAATATTTTTTTTATTTTTAAACATTATTCTTCAAACATCATAAGCACTATATAATAGGAGTTCTAATTTCTTATCATAGAGAACTATCCACACAAAATTTTAGCACTTTTGATTAATTTATCTCTCTACCAATATAGCTGAAAGAGCGAACACTTTTTGAGAAAAGATTATAAAATTACATATGAAGATTTGAATTAAAAAGCCAAGTTCATCTGGGCAATATTATCAATACTAATAAGATTGTACAATTAGATACTTAGCTAATATTTTAGAGACTGTAGCACCAATTTAAGACAGTGACCAGGACTCAGAACTGCAAAAACAAACCATATGACAAAGTAGGAAAAACAGAGTTCATCCACTTGTGTCAAGGACACAATAGCAGAGTTCTCTTTTTGGAAAAATACTCTTCGTTAGCCAGAATATGTATGTGTGTGTTTGTGTATTCCACAATATACTATACTTAAGAGCAACTTTGTTCTGAGAATTCTCCTAGTTGTTAATGTTTAGTGATGAACATATCAGCGTGGATTGCTGCTCTATGGAGCCTATAATTACCAAAAAAAAAAGTTAAATAAATGCCCATGGATTTAAACAAAGTATTTTTTTAAAGATATAACTTAAAGGTAAATTGGATTAAAATTATAGAATGTCAGTGGAGTCTATTTGATAAATCAGTACAATGAGTTAAATGTTATCCTAACACAACCAAATAAAGTAGCATTTAAAAAAGCTTGTCATCATCATATATGCACCTATCATTTGTGTGGAAAATTGAAACATTGTAGAGTTTGAACAATTCTATGAGCTCAAACAGACCCTCAGATACTCTCACCCAACCCCACCATACATTGCTCTATACAGGCACCTAAAAAACTCTTATACCAAAATAGCTCACCTGTTTTTGTTTCTATTTTAGAAAAGTACTTTATTCTAAGGGAACTGGTGAAAAGTAATGGTGCAATGAGTAAATATTGACTTAAGGCACATAGCAGAGCAATTCTCTAATTCTTATTTCTAACAAGATGGAGAGTCATCTGTTTTCTGAAGATAGAAGATTCAGCCAAGTTATCCATTTTTAAATACTGCTATATACAGTATACACACCCAAACTACTACATACACATATATGAGGTTTTTTAAAAAAATGCAGCTTACAAATGTTTTCATCCTGGCATATAAGCCTTATCCACAACTCATCACAAGTTTGCAGGAGTGTGTTTCACTTACTAGTAAGTGTCACTTACTGTGGAGATCTTAAGCTTCCCTCATAGAAGCAATAAAAACACTCCTGAGCTCTTTTGGTCTCCTCAGGTTTAAAAGACAAAATAGACGCGCCTCTGTCACCAAGGCCATGTTGCAGAACAGGAAAGAGAATGACCCCAATGATGGTAAACCAGTTTTATTTAATTTTTTTAAGAACTATGGTTTCCAATAGTTGTTAAATCATTGTCTGCTTAAGAAGAATGTAAACTTGGAATAATGGAGGCTAAGCAAGGCCTTAGAGAATCACATTATATATAATGATATACAACTCAAATGTGAGGGAAATAGGGAAGTCTAGAATTTCCATAATATTTATAGAAAAAAATTTGATGACAATATGTCGAGAATAATAAAACTGTACTCAAGTGAGAATGCTTGGCACTATAATAAGTTAGAGAAACATTGGGAAAGGACAAGTTTAACAGTTAAGAAATTTGAGTTTATACTATTAAAAATGCACTTAAATATTTGAAAGATTTGGTGCAAAAAGATATAAAATATGTTCAAATTTGAATTTCTTCATTTTTAAAATTACTTAGTTTTTAGAAAATGGCTAGAATAAAAAATATCTACTAGAGAAACTTTCTCAAGAATCAAATAATTACCTCAAATGGGACTAAAGCTGGATTTTAAAATGGGGAGAAATATAATAGAGACTAGATCATCAGAGGAAGTTTAATATATTTGGTCAGTAAAGACATTAAAAACAGTTAAGAACATTGTGAGGCAAATATATGTAAATTGGGAGAATTATTTAGTTTTACTTGAGATATAAGTTCTCATATATAAAGGTATTCATTAATGATTATAGGTAATTTGAAATTCTGTCCTCTTAATTTTAATATGTTATCTTAAATGAATTAATTTATTTGTATTATAAAAAGTAAACTACATTTGCATAAGAAATGAGCATGTTTAAAAATATCTTGGTGCTTTTATAAAAATTAAGCAATATTATGGCAAATAAAACTTAGTTTGCAGAGCTGTGATGGTGGAAACTATGATTAAATTACATTGATTTGATCAAGTGGTAGCGAAATATTTTATGATTCTTAAGACAGAAATAAAATAACAAGTTCAAATTTTCTCTATTCCTCTATAGAAGGACACCATATTATAGCTAATCTATCTGAAACCATTAAAATGTTTTTACAAAGATTGAATCTGGTTATGAGAATAGAAGTCATGTCACATGTTTAACAGTTTGGAAGACTAAAAAGAAAGATACCAAGGTGGACATCTTAATTTTATAATTCTTAGTTTATTTTATAACTAGAGGCCCGATGCATGAAATTTATGCAAGAGCAGGCCTTCCCCCGGCTGCAGGCACCGACTTTCCTCTGGCACCCGGAACTTGGGCTTCCCTCCCTCCGGCTGCCGGCAGGCACCCAGGACCCGGGCTTCCCTCGCAGCCCCAGCTTCATCCTGAAGGTTGTCCGGAAAAATGTCTAGAAGAACATCCAGTCTAATTAGCATATTATGCTTTTATTATTATAGATAATTAACCTCTGCAGTGTTTGATTAATGTTCATTGATGCTGCTTGTGACTCTGAAAAGGAGAGTAATAGAGTCTAAAAATTATTTCAAAGGAAATCCATTATGATGGAATATGTAAGACTGGAAAGAATTTCTACACTAGAGAAGGGAAGAAATAAAACTGAGTCACTGCCAAAACCGGTTTGGCTCAGTGGATAGAGCGTCGGCCTGTGGACTGAAGGGTCCCGGGTTCGATTCCGGTCAAGGGCATGTACCTTGGTTGCGGGCACATCCCCAGTGTGAGGTGTGCAGGAGGCAGCTGATCGATGTCTCTCTCTCATCGATGTTTCTAGCTCTCTATCCCTCTCCCTTCCTCTCTGTGAAATATCAATAAAATATATTAAAAAAAAAAAAACTGAGTCACTGTGAGAGTGTATAGAACAGTATCAAGCTTTATGTATGATACTGTTCTATAAAGGAAATCTGTCTAAAATGATTAAAGGTAAGAAATTTAGCTGGTGTAGTCATCTATAGATTGTCTGTTATAATCACTTAGTGGTTATAACCATTTAGTGGTAAACTGATGTATATGTCATAAAAAGCAGAGGCCCTCAGGAATCTGACCATCTTTCAGATTTTAATAAGGAAATCTGACTATGTCTTCTCTTGTTTCCAAGTCCCTTCCTCCACCCCACAACGATAAGTAAGGCTGTAAACCTTTCTGACTGTCGCCGTCAAAAGTATTTTGTGGAAACAATCTTGCAAAGGAGAAAGCATAAACATATTTTCCAGGTTTTCAGGATTGTACAGTGTATGTAGTAGCAATTAAAATGAGAAAGTTGCCAGGGCTAGAAATACAATTTGGAGAGTCTATATAGAAAAAAAAAGCCAGCAGAGATTCCTTTATTTTTACTATGATTTGGGGTGATTATGTACAATTGCAGGATATAAATTGGCCAGCTATTCAACCAGAATCCAGAATATGTCAAGGTCTGAAGCAGAACTATAATCACTTTAGGGTCAGAATTGCGCCAGAACTACATGGTGCTTATATAAGCAAATACATGCATGGTCTCTGTGTTTGCACAAACATAGACACATTAATGTTAATTATATACTATAGTTAAAATAATTCTATGTAATGCCCAAATATGTGAAGTCAGTTTTTTTTCCGCTGATGCTTTTAATGTTTGAATAGAACCACAGAGATGCTGCTAAATGGCTATATATTACATACATGATGAAAAGACCATTTGTTTAGATGGTGCCTGAATAGTCTCTTCCTGTTGAGAGAGATCCTCTATACACACACACACGCGCTCGCGCACACACACACACACACACACACACACACAACACACTCCCCCACAAAATAATTTGCATATTAGATTACTTTTCCTTAGAAATTCGCTATCAAATCATTCTGAGATATAGAAAATGAACATAATTCTCTACTTAATGGTTTTGGAAGCTAATAAATCTTGAAGTATTTCATATCCTATTTTTGCTAAAATCAACTTTGAAAATTAATGCAAATTATACTTGTTAAATTTAGAAATGGAATATAATTCTAGGTAATTTAAGAACCACCATACATACTTTCAATTTTAAAAAGTTGCCTGCTAGACACTTTTATAGCTATTTAGTGATTCATGTGCCTATGTCTGCATTTTATTTTAGCCAAATTGCACAGTAAAAGCTACAAGGCAAAGAAGAGATACATGATCTCTAAAGAAAGTTATAAAATTCTAAACAGAGTAAATCTGTTCTATTATGATATATTTTTTACTTTAATAATTATGTAAAATGTTCTCAATTACATGGTAATGAAGTCTCTATTCAGTGAGTTTAGTTAAATTAAAGCATATACTATAGTTTGCAAAATATTTATGATGTTTGAGTTAATGCTATACTTATTTTAAAAAGTAATCAAAAAAATACTTAAAACAACATTATGAACACATTTATAAGTATATAAAATAATTAAACATGAAATTGTTTACTCCTATGCTTATATCTGGTTATTAAAAAGCATTGGAAATGAATAAATAAGTCACATGATAGAATTTTATTTTTATTTTGAGATTTGGTATTTAATTCCTGAAGTGTGAAAAACCAATCTTGTTTTCACTTACATTTATTCTACACTATACCATCTCTAAATGAAACATTTTTACTTGCAGTTGATTACAACTTAATTACACCATTAATTTTATCCTTTAAAATCTCATTATATTAATTTTGGCTTTAAATTAAATAACATTAGTAGAAAAATTGCCATTAATGTGACTATCATTTACTTTGGTATGAAAGTTGTTACAAAGAAAACATGCCTACCATGGTTGTCTCAGCAATAGAGCCAAAGCTGTTTATGAATATGTTGCATGTGACATTAACTGGAGGACCTGAAAAAAGAGATTATAACATAAGGACTATTTAGATACTTATCCAAAATATTTTCAAATAATTTCATGCTCCTCATTAATAGTTTTTAAAAAGAATATTTTTAATATATGTATACACACAGATGCTTAAGATTGAAGGCAATCATTCTGTGAAATAATCTGGATCGCAAATCACAGTTCTTGCTCTCTCTTGAACACTGATGCTGGTCAGTTAACCTCTTTTGGTCTGTTTCCATGATGTAAATATCTCTAATGGCTCTGTATATTTAGTAAGTAGATTTAGTAAGTCCAACATCTGAGCCTCTAAAGAGGAGTTTCTATTGATGTTTTTCCACATATATGGACCATATTTTGCTGTTTCTTTGCATGTCACATATTTTTTATTAAAATTCTTTTATTGTTTAAAGTGTTATGTAAGTCTCCTTTTTCCCCCATTGACCTTTCCCCAGCCTCCCCATTCCCCAGCACATGCCCTCCCCGATCTGTGTCCATTGGTTATGCTCATATGCATGCTAAATATCACATGATCTCACTCATTTGTGGATTATAATGAACAACATAAACTGATGAACAAAAATAGAACCAGAGTCATAGAAGCATCCTATGAGGGAAGGCGGTGGGAGGGCGGTGTGGGGGAAGGTGAGGGGGGTAAGAAATCAACCAAAGGACTTGTCACATACATTTTTTTAAAAAAATGTGGGTACTTTAGAAAATATGTGTCAGTTCTGGAAACCAGACCTTCTGCTTCACCCCACAGTGTTTTGTCATTGCTGGTGTTTCTTTTACTTTTTTATAAAAGATTTTTAAAATTGATTTTTAGAGAGAGAAACATCAATGTGAGAGCAAAACATCAAAACCTTAATCAGTTGCCTTCTGAAGGCACCCTACCCGGGGCTGTGCCCTGACCAGAATCAAACTAGCAAACTTTCCGTGAATGGAGGACACCCAACCAACGGAGCCACACCCGCCAGGGCTGGCGTTTTTTATTGTTGTTTCTTGTTTAATGACTTACTGGACTAATACTGTAAAGTCTGTATTCCCCTAGAATGTGCAGCCAATGAGTTTACTGCTCCGTGAGTTTACTGGTCAACAAATGATTCATCAGAGATTTCCTCAGTGAATACTAGTAAGTCTCCCACCCTTTGCCAAGGGACTTTGTGTTTGTTTGGAGGCATGTCTTTGATGTTCATGCTTTACCCTTCACTTCCTGCTTGCACAGGATCTCCGGTCAGCCAGAGGTGAGAGACCGGGGTCCTCCCAGAACTTTTCTGGAAAAACATCCATCCCTACACATGTGTGTAGCCTCTAGATCCACAAAAACATATCGGAACTTTTCAAAGCTGCCTATGGGCATCTCATTCCCAAAATCTTATAAAATGTTTGTTCAGGCTCTTGTTTGCCCAACTGGTGATTTCCTATGATCAGTTTCCACAAGTGCCCTGGTGATAGAATTTTCCCACTGAGGGAGTTACCAGGTCAAACAAAATAACTACAAGCCCTCTGAATGGGACTCTTGAGGAAGAGCCAGACAGGTCCAACACTAACATAGTTCTGGGGATGGACTTCCTGTGGAGCTCCAAATCTGGTCTGCCCTCTAAGAGCTGCTAGGATGCTGGATTTCACAGCTTCTGTGGTGGAGATGTGGCTGGTTTTCAAGGCTACTGGGGTGCGGGGCCCTATTTAAATGCCCTTTGTCCTTAGGAGAAACTCATCAGTTTTTCTTTCATTAGCATCCTCATAGTGTTGCAGGTTATTGGTTAATTTTTAGAATTCTAAAGGTTAATTATGACAATTTTGCCAGTGTTTTTGTTGCTTTTTTGTTGTTATTGTTAATTCTTACCCGAAGATAGTTTTCCACTGATTTTTAGAGAGAGTGGAAGGGAGGGGGGGAGACAAAGAGAGAGAAACAACAACAAGAAACTATTGGTTGCCTCCTGCACATGCCCTAACTGGGACCAGGGGTAGATTGAGTCTGCAACCAAGGTACTTGCCCTTGACCAGAAATGAACCTGGGACCCTTCAGTCTGAGGCCTGATGCTCTATCCACTGAGGCATACGGACTAGGGCTTGTTGCTGGCGAGGCCCAGAGAGAGAGAGAGGCACAGCTGCTGGCGAGGGCCAGAGAGAGAAGCAGGGTCTGATCTGCAGCCTCTGTGGCAGCTGCTGACCAGCCCTTGCCTCTCTCTCTCTCTCTCTCTCTCTCTCTCTCTCTCTCTCTCTGTCTCAGAGGTCAGCAGTTCAGCCTACTGGCCAGCAGCCTGGGGTGGCTGCTGATCAGCCCCTCCTCTCTGATCAGGCCCGGAGATAGACCCAGAAATGCTGACTGGCATAGAACCGACCAATCAGAACCAAATCTGGGTGAACTGCGAGGAGCCAATGGCTGCCTAGGAAGCAGAGCTTTTGATGCTAACTGGCATAGAAACTGACCAATCAGAACCAAATATGGGTGAACTGTGAAGGCAGAACCTAAGGTGGGGGCTGAGGAGGGGTTTTAAGGGCAACAGCTGTTTGGTGTAAGGTGTAAGAAAGCGGTTCAATTTTTTAATGACCAGTTTGGCAGTATAGTGCATATGGTTGGCTATGCTATCAGTCCAGATATAGGGATTAGGTATTTTTGTCTGCCAAGAGCATCTCCTCCTGCTGAAAAAGGCTTTTCTCCCCCATTTAAGCAATCCTATCCTATATAATCTACCTATACTAATAAAAGGGTAATATGCTAATTAGACCAGGTTGACCAGCCATCTTCCAAACGTCCAACTTCCTTCTGGACAAAGCCATGGTGGTGGGGCAAGATCAGGCTGGCAGGGGGTTAGGGGCAATCAGGCTGGCAGGGGAGGGCAGTTGGGGGCGAGATCAGACCAGCAGGGGAGGGCAGTTAGGGGCGATCAGGCAGGCAGGCAGAGGCAGTTAGAGGCAATTAGGCAGGCAGGCAGAGAGGTTAGGGGCATTCAGGAAGGCAGACAGAGGGGTTAGGGGCAATCAGGCAGGCAGAGGCAGTTAGGGGCATTCAGGCAGGCAGGCAGATGAGCAGTTAGAAGCTAGCGGTCCCAGATTGCAAAAGGGATGTCTGACTGCCGGTTTAGGCCCGATCCCACAGGGGGTCCCTGATTGGAGAGGGTGCAGGCTGGGCTGAGGGACCCCCCCCCATGCACGAATTCATGCACCAGGCCACTAGTTTGGAAATAAAAACCATTGTTCTTAAAATAGCTTTGGCCCAGGTCATGGAACCTTTTCAATATTACACCAAAGTATTTGATGTTTACTTAATGTACATGAATGAGCCATTACAGATTCTTGATCATGAGAGTGTGGTGAACCAAGACAACATGGCGAATGGTTGAATGGATAGCAAAAGCTTAGAAACAGAGACAATAGTTAGGAATTTATTGTAATAGTACAGATTGGAATTGGAATGGCTGTGATCAAGAACAGTGACAGTGGAGAGGTATTATAGGGAATGAAATGGATGTAGTACTATCATGTTTATAAAGCACTGTATTCTACACTGGAAGCTCTTGTCTGTGTCAGTTTAGGGCAGCAATGTTGGGGTAATCTTTCTACCCTAGCTATTTATATGTATAACTCAAAAATTATGTAGAGAATGAAGCTCTGAGAAGATTGTAAATCTTCTATTACCACTACAGAGAGCACCTGTTTCAGCAGTCCTTGGCCAATCTGCTTCTTCTCCATGCCAGTGCGAAAGCTGTTATATTCATCTAACACACTGCTATGTTTAGCAACAGAGCAAATAACTGCTATACCATCCATATGGCAAATTGTGCTTTTAAATTGTTCATTACATTAGCCATCGTTGGCCTGAAAAGCAAATGACACTAGTTGCAGATGTTTTTAGCAGTATGTTTTCTTTTAGATGTTTCTTAAAGAAATAGAACATGGTTTTTAAGTTCAGAGGTAGATAAAGGCGAAATGGCAAAGTCCAATGCAAAGCCTAGACAATTATATTATTGCTATTCACATTGGGGGAAATTGTTCACTGGGCAGACCTAGAGGAAACAAAGGGAAAAACAAGAGCCCAGGTGTTTATTAAAATGACTCTAAGTAATTTTTTACATAATGTTGTATTAAAGCCTCACCCTTTTTAAAGACAAAGAATGCAATTAAAAGATGAATTCTCAAATATTATGTTTAATGAGTTGTTTTTATTTTGAATATGTATATATTTTATGTAGTCATGTCACAAAGAGAGATATTTCATTTTTTAATTAACAAACGCATATTTGATTACTTTAAATACAGATTATAAACTACTTCTTAGATACTTGAAAAAGGTTTAAAAATTATGGGAGAAAAATAGGATTCAGGTCATTTTTCCCCTTCCTCATCCCCTTTCCAGTCCTAAATCCCAGTCGAGCAGTGTAAATGAGGCTCCCATGCTGGGCGGGCTGCGGGAGTGTGATAACCTACACAGGATGAGAAGGACATCCTTGGAGAAGGAATACATAGCATGAGATGATGAAGCCAGAGTGAGTGAGAAGAATGTTGCCATAGTGATACAGCCTGGTGTGGGTAATTAGAACCAGAGAAGAGTAAAAGCAGTGTCCACATGGGGACACCCAGGCCTGGAGAGTCAGACTGAACAGGACCCTAGGGCACTTGTGTAGGAGAGGAAGTGGCAGCAGACAAGAGAGATTCATTACCTATTGAACAATATCGGGATTATATGAAGGAGAATTGGAGCCAGGTTTCTTACTATCAGATGAGGAAGTTAAAATATGGAAACTCAGAAACTGGAATAAACCCATAGGATTGGAAATATCAATGTGAACTTATGGTTTTCAGTAGATAGGGAAGTACCCTAGCTGGTTTGGTTCGGTGGATAGAGAGTCGGCCTGCAGACTGAAGGGTCCCAGGTTCAATTCTGGTCAAGGGCACATGCCTGGATTGTGGGCTCAATCACGGGTAGGGGGCGTGCAGGAGGCAGCCGATCAATGATTCTCATCATTGATGTTTCTATCTCTCTCTCCCTCTCCCTTCCTCTCTGAAATCAATAAAAATATATTTTAAAAATTAAGAAGTAATTATTTAGATGTAAATTAATATATATATGAATATGCATATATGTGTTTGTGTGTATGTATATGTGTGTATTTATCCATATATGTATAAAGATATATCCTGGCAGGCATCAACCTAATCAATTAATCTAAGTAAATAGCACCAGTTATAGTAAAAATTAAGTTGGTCCACCATCTGATAAGAACATAGCATCTTTTCTGTGATATGTCTGTCAAGATGTATTACCTAAACCGAATCATGAGGAAACATTAGACTAATGCAAACTGAGGTACATTCTGTTAAGTAAAGGGATATTTTTTTTAAGTGCCTAGATCATGATAGTATAGAAAGAATAATCTTCTGGTTCAGATTAAAGGAGACAATGTGATAAATGATGAATAAAATACAAGATTTACTCTAAATCTGACCAATTAGCAATGAAGCCATTATTCAAAGAATTGATAAAATTTGAGTGGGGTCCACAAATTAGGTGGTAACAATACATCCACGTTAATTTTCTTGCTTCAATGGTTAGATGGTGGTTATTTAGGAGAATGTTCTCATTCATATGATACACTCAAGTATGGGGCACCAGGTCAACAACTTACTTTCAAGGAGTTTGGGGGGAAATAGCTAAGTGCTATACTTGCAAATCTTCTGTTAGTTTGAGAGTGTTTAGAAGTGAAAAAAAAAACATGTAACTATCACAGAAAGTATAAATTAAAATATAAAATAAAAGAAAACCTAAAAATATAGAAAGCAGAATCTAAATCTGTGAATATTCCAGGTGAACATCTACAATTTTAGAAAGGCTTATTACTAAAGAGATTCTTCTTGGTGAAAGGACCATATATTATGTAAAAATGCAAGTAGGAGACATGCCCTTAAAAATAATTGTGAATTGTATTCAATAATAACCGTGTCTTGGTAGATATAAATAGTTAAAATGCTAACACTTTCACTGAAAAAAAAATACAGGCAGGAAATGAGTACTGGTACACATGCCATTCTGTGGATAGAATGCGTTGTAGCAGAAATGACTGTAGAAAAACAGAATTTGTGATGTGGGAAAAAGGGATTAATATAGAGAACTATTACAGATGAAAAGACATAAACCACAAAGACATTGGAAGGCAAACAATGTTATTTCTAGATAAAGGCCATTGGAGATAGAATGAAAAAATGCAGTCAGTGTTTGGAGGAAGACATAATCAGATAATTGCCGGCTGAGTACCTTCTGCCTGGATCCAAATTAGACTCAAGGGTTATCAAAGATCAACTGAGGGCCCAAACAAGAGGGCCAAAGGAAAGAAGTAAAATCCAGAAAAAGCTGGTAAAGTAGTCTAGTGAAATAATATTTTATCATCTATAGATGTACTTTTATAGGCTTCTAATACCAAATGACTCCTGGACGCTTCTATTTCAAGAGAGTGATTAAACAGTTTTCTTTCTCTCTGAAGACATAAAAATTTTATTACCAAATAAAAATGAAACAAACATCTAGTACCAAAGAGAATGGGAGGAAATTCATCTTCAGCTTAATGACAAAATATAAAAAGAAGAAGAAAACAGAGTAAAATCTAAAATAAATGTATGTTAGGACTACATGGAGAAGAGAGCTAATGTGCTAAGAATGACCCAGGGATCTTGATTTTTTTTTTGTCTGACTTAGTTCACTTAGCATGATATTCTCAACATCCATTCATGTTGTCACAAATGGCAGTATTTCATCTTTTCTTATGGCTGTATAGTACTCCATTGTCTATATGTGCCACATCTCCTCTATCTGATATATTGACCAGCACTTAGGTTGCTTCCATATCGTGTTTACTATTAATAATGCTGCAGTGAACTTAGAGGTGCTTATCTTTGTGAATAAATATTTTCAAATTTTTTAGGTGGAAATAGGCAGACAGAAAAAGTCAAGAAGCATGATTTCACTTATATGTGGGATATGACTGAAAGCAACAAGTGAACAAACAAGGCAAATCAACAGAGACTCATAGACACAGACAGTAGTATAGTGGTTACCAAAGGGAAGGGGGAGGGGAGTAGTAAAGGGTAAAGGGGAGAAGTATATGGTGACAGAAGAAGACTGACTTCAGGTGGTGGGCACACAATGCAATATACAGATAAAGTATTATAGAATTGTTTACTTGAAACCTACATAATTTTATTAACCACTATCAAACCAATAAGTTTAATAATAAAAAAGAATGATCCAGGGAGGCACAAAGCTTAAGGTCATCTATAGGAAAGAAGGTGAGGAGCTAGAAGGGCTTGTAGGGAGAAATTACAGGCACCTGTCTCAGAAAGCTTCCCTACTCCCATCCATATTCCTATAGGGCAGGGGTAGGCCTAAGGTTTAGCCCTATAGCATTTTTGAAGGAATGGAAATAACTTTTTGGTTTTAGTTTTGCAAACATAGTTTATTAAGGTAATTGGACATAGTATGGTTCTGTTAATGAATGCTCACTTCTTGTCTTCTTTTTCTAACTTTATTGAGATACTAGAGGCCCGGTGCACAATTCGTGCATGGGTGGGGTCCCTCAGCCTGGCTGGCAATCAGGGCCAATCAGGGCCATCTCGCACAGTCCCAATTGGGGCCAATCACGGCTGGCTGGGGGGAGGGACTGCGGGAGGTTGGCCAGCCACAGGAGTTTGGCTGTGGGAGCACACTGACCACCAGTGGGCTGCTCCTGCGTTGAGCATCTGCCCCCTGGTGGTCAGTGCATGTCATAGTGACTGGTCAACTGGTCATTCCAGTGGTTTGGTCATAACAATAGCTTAGGCTTTATATATATAGATAATTGCATATAACATTGTGCAACTTTAAGGTACACAATGTGTTGATTTGATTCACTTTCATATCACAGTATGATTACATCGTAGCATTAGCAAACAGCTCCATTACAGCACATAATTACTTCCTTTTTTTTTGTAGTGAGAACATTTAATCTCCTCTTTTAGCAACTTGTAAGTATATAATGCAGTGTTATTAACTGTAGTCACAGTGCTGTGCATTAGATCCTCAAAACTTAGTCATCTTCTGTTTGTAAGAAGTTAAAAAAAAAAAGGAGGGGACATAACTTGTTTGATTGGGGAAAACAGGATCCATGACAATACTCAAAACTAAAGCCTTCTCTGTTTAGGCATCTGGAGGAGCTTAGACCAAAGCCTCGTCAGCACTCAGCACTCACTGAGAGCAGCGCACTGGCCAGGGCAATGATGTCTCTGTCAGATTTTCCTTTCCAGAGAGAGAAGTAGCAGAAAACCCCCTTCCTACACACACACACACACACACACACACACACAGAGAGAAAGAGAGAGAGAGAGAGAGAGAGAGAGAGAGAGAGAGAGACTAAACCTGTGTTAGCACCTAGGCACATCAACTCAATCCTTCTTCGAACTATGCAGTGTTTTTCTTAAATGCTCTATAAGAAAACTAGAGGCTTAAAGAGACTAAGATGAATTAACATAATTGTGCCTGTAGGAAGAAAAGAGATGATTGTGCAGAAAGGGGAAACAGAAAAGGTGGAATGTAAGACATTAAATTAGCAAGTCTAGTTAGTGCAAAGGCATCTCATAATGCCTTGTTTATAAAAGTCCCAGAAAGCAATCAAACATATTTCACCAGAAATTAACCAATTTTACTTTTCGAGTGTTTACTTCAAAGAAGTAGAACTGTGCATAAGGATTGTTGAGGCAAGGAGCTGCTGCTTTTCATCACTAATATCTTTAGATAATTTAATGTTTGCCAAGTTCAGGTACATGATTTTCACTATCCTATCTAATAAAAGAGTAATATGCAAATTAACCATCACTCCGCTACACCCACAAGCCACGCCCACCAGCTGCACCCACCAGCCAATCAGGAGGGAATATACAAATAAACCCAACCAAGATGGCTATGGCCACAGAGAGCAGGAGGGAGGCTTGGGTTTCCCCGGCAATGGAAGAAGCCAAGCTTTCCGCCTGCCCTTGCCGGCCCAGGCCTCCACTCAATGCTACAAAGTTTCAATTATAGAAGATAAAATAAATCCCAACAGTAATGGCGGCAGCCACGGAGCTGGAAAGAGCAGGAGGCTAGGGTTGCCCGCGGCGATGGAGGAAGCCAAGCTTCTGCAGCCCTGGCCTGCTTTGGCCTCCGCTTAAGGCTACATAGTTTCAATTATAAAAGATACATAAATCCCAACAGAAATGGCTGCCACCATGGAGCAAGAAGAAGGCTTGGCTCTGCTCCAGGCTACAAAGTTTCAATTGTAGAAGATAAATAAATTCCAGATTTCAGGGCCTCTGCTTGGGTTGCCGAGGGGTGGCCGGCCTGCAAACCACCACAGGCCCCTCGCCTAGGCCACCCCACATCCCAAGGGAACCCCCACCCTGATCCGGGAAACCCTTCAGGGCAAACCAGCTGGCCCCCACCCATGCACCAGGCCTCTATCCTATCTAATAAAAGAGTAATATGCAGATTGACCATCACTCCAACACACAAGATGGCTATCCCCATATGGTCAAAGATCCTGCCCCCATATGGACACAAGATGGCCACCAGGGGAGGACAGTTGGGAGGAACCAGGCCTTCAAGGGAGGGCAGTTGGGGGCGATCAAGCCTGCTGGGGAGAGCAGTTAGGGGTGACCCAGCAGGCAGAGGAGGGAAGTTGGGGGTGACTGGGTCTGCAGGGAAGGGCAGTTGGGGGGGACCCAGGCCTTCAGGAGAGGGCAGTTAGGGGTGACCAGGCCTGCAGGGGAAGGCAGTTAGGGGTGACTAGGCCTGCAGGGGAAGGCAGTTAGGGGCAAACAGGCTGGTAGGGGAGCAGTTAGGCATCAATCTGGCTGGCAGGGGAGTGGTTAGGGGGTGATCAGGCTGGCAGGCAGAAGCGGTTAGGGGCAATCAGGAAGGCAGGCAGGCGAGCAGTTGGGAGCCAGCAGTCCTGGATTGTGAGAGGGATGTCCGACTGCCCGTTTAGGCCCGATCCCACTGGGATCGGGCCTAAATGGGCAGTCGGACATCCCTCAAGGGGTCACAGATTGGAGAGGGTGCAGGCTGGACTGAGGGACAAACCCACCCCCGTGCACAAATTTCATGCACCAGCCCTCTAGTTTCATAAATAAAACAATCAACTAAGCATACAAAATAGTATCTGCCTAGCAACCTGTGACACCACCTCCACGACTTCACATTCAAGGAAATGGTTTAGGACAGTGGTCAGCAAACTCATTAGTCAACAGAGCCAAATATCAACAGTACAACGATTGAAATTTCTTTTGAGAGCCAAATTTTTTAAACTTAAACTTCTTCTAATGCCACTTCTTCAAAATAGACTCTCCCAGGCCGTGGTATTTTGTGGAAGAGCCACATTCAAGGGGCCAAAGAGCCGCATGTGCCTCGCGAGCCGCAGTTTGCCAATCACTGGATAAAGAGGACTGTGAAGAGACCATCATACAATTATAGAATTAAAATGCTCCTAAACGTTCCCAAAGAATACAGAGGACACTATGTCATGTCCAAGAGTGATTTAGAGGACAAATCTAAACAATTCTCCTTAAATCTAGAGGAAGCAAATAAGAGGGAAGGGTCTGAGTGGGAGTGTGTTTGAGACATATGATAGAAGAAATCAGATTTTTTTTTTTGTAAAGAGAGAGAGAATCGTTTTGGAGAATGACACAATGCCAGCATAAGCAGTAATATTATTAAAGACAAATTTGCATAGGAGGATACTGCTTTTGTAAAATAGCCTCATAATGCTGAAATTTCTCATTTTTATTTGAATCTGATACCCCTTTAACTCTTTCCTATACATTTAGGTAAATCATTTGGTAGGTAGAATAATTTTTTAAATGTTATCAGTGACTTTAGTTATCCAGACCCTTCTCTAGTACATAAATTCAATGATACGATTCTCCGCAATATAGAAAATCCTGCTGTGGAAGATTTAAAATATGGGAGGTTTATTGTCAGCTCCAAGGAAGCTTCTATTCCAGTTAGTGAGAATATTCCATTGTAGTTAGTGAGAATATTTTACGTTTTCAGAATTTTTTGGTGGAATCAGTTTTTAAATGTATCTTGTTTAATCACATTTAAAATACATTTCATGCCCAGCCGGTGTGGCTCAGCAGTTGAGCATCGTCCCAGGAACTAAGAGGTCACTGGTTCAATTCTGGTCAGGGCATATTCCCGGGTTGCGGGCTGGATCCCCAGTAGGGGGGCGTGCTGACCAATGATTCTCTCTCATCATCGATGTTTCTATTTCTCCCTCTCCCTTCTTCTCTGAAATCAATAAAAAATATATTTTTAAAAAATTTTCTTAAAATAAATAAAACACATTTAATATATAGTAGAAAGCAGAACACAATTACCTTTAAAATTGGGTCTGATTCTTGCATCATATCCTGATGTCCTCCCCATTAATTTATCCAGGAAGTCAGAAGGTGACATTGGAGCACTTCTAGATCTTGCACTATCTGTTTCCTTTGTTGCAACCAAACTAAAAATAATAAGAAGAAAAACACACCATAGATTTTACCAAAAAAAAAAAAAATCTTCCTAACAATTGTTACCTACAAATATAAAATTAATATGCTAAGCAAAAATACTTCTGAAAACAAAAAGGAAAGCTTTACATACTATACAATGAATGTGATCATAATGACAGGTAGGTATTTTAGGTTTACAGTTAGTATTTATAAGGTTTCTTAAGTTTTTAGCCCAAGGGTCAGAGGTAATATTATTTTCTGTTGAGTCTGGAAACAAAGACAAACTATTAGGCTTTCAAACTTTGCATGTACCCAAGTTTGATTTCTGATTGCAGTTTGTAGCTAAAAGTATCCTTAATGATTCGGGCATAAGAAAATACAAAAATCATCTGTGCAATAAAATTCTTATTGCTTTTGTTGAGCGAAAAAAAACAAAAAACACAAACACATCACCCATATGATTTCATTTTACCTTAATTATTTCCAAAAAAAAGGTCATAATTGGGGGTTAGGACTTCAACATACGAATTTTGGAAATTTAGCCTATGACACTGGGCATGCTCACATGTGTGTGACCCTGTAGATGCCCAGGAATATGTGGAACTTTTCCAAACCTTTAAGGACATATTATTCCATGGCTTTTTCTTTTAAGCTTTTTAGTTAGTCTGTTGTTTGCCTCCACTAATACCCTCCAGTAACCGTGAAGTCAAAAAAAACTGCCTCTTTAAATGTTTTTGACAAACATTCCTAGGAAAATCTTTTCTCACTGGGTACTCTCTAAGTTAGCACAAATAAAAGCAGTCATACAAAGTGGGGTCTTCCAGAAAACCTCACACAAGTCAAATAATAATCCTTCAAGAATGAGGCTTTAAAGGAGTTCAAACTCCATTCTGCCCCCTCTCATAGCTTTTTTATAGGGATTGTTGGCTATTGGTTTACAATTCTCCCTTGAAGCCTGAGAAGGGGGGACAAGCATAAGGCAAGTTATAATGCAACAACTCCCACTGTTCTGACCAAGATTCAGATGTTTTTCTTGATTAAACTATTTCATGGATTATTGCAAGTCTCTGATTAATTACCCGAGTTCTAAAAAAGTTGGTTGTCACATTTTTGGAAAGTTTTCTTACTGCTTTTATGGAGGACAGAATTTATAGAAGTCTACTGCTTTTGCTGACATCACCACTCAAATGGTGTCTTCCTAGACTTCTTTTTGTATTTGTTTTATTATATTTGTGCTTTAAAGACCCACAACCTTCAGTGGCATCCTGGAGTTTCCCCTCTTCTCTCTCTCTCTGGATAACTGTATTTACTCCCATGGTATCAGCTATCTCCCATAATGATATTTTGTAGGAATTAAATATCATTTTTCATAAATAGTGTTACTATTTGCTTTTAAAACAAAGGATACAAGTTTACCTTTGGTTTTCCCCATAATGAACCCTATTACCAAGCACTATTTGTTTGCTCTAACATCTCAAATTATTTGAATAATTATATAACAAAAGCAAAATTATTGTTGTTTCAGTAAGATTAAAGAATTCTTGATCCTTTTAAGATTAATAATTTATTGTTATTAACCTTTTTAGTCTTCATTTCTTTTGACATATTCAAAAAACAATAATTGAGCTACTACAGTAATCATGCCCTCCTGAAATTTGATTTGAAATTGGTTCTATTTAAAAGTTTTTAATAGCCGAAACCGGTTTGGCTCAGTGGATAGAGCGTCAGCCTGTGGACTGAAGGGTCCCAGGTTCGATTTCGGTCAAGGGCATGTACCTTGGTTGCGGGCACATCCCCAGTGGGAGGTGTGCAGGAGGCGGCTGATCGATGTTTCTCTCTCATCGATGTTTCTAACTTTCTATCCCTCTCCCTTCCTCTCTGTAAAAAATCAATAAAATATATTTATAAAAAAAAAGTTTTTAATAATTCAATTACAGTTGACATTCAATATTAGGTAAGTTTCAGGTATATAGCACATAGTGGTTAGACGTTTATGTAATTTATGAAGTGATCCCCCGATAAGTCTAGTACTCACCTGACACCATACATAGTTACTACAGTATTATTGACTAACTTCCCTACGCTGTACTTTACATCCCAATGATTCTTTTGTAGCTCCCAAGTTGTACTTCCTAATCCCTTCACCTTTTCTTCCCAGCCCCTCATCTCTGGCAACCATTAGTCTCTATATTTATGAGTTTAACATCGGTACTTTTAAAATTCCATTTGAAATATGCTTTTAGTGCCAAAAATATGTTTCCAAATATATTATGCAAAGATCATGACACTGATTCACCAGCAATTGGAATATATAATAATTAATTTTATAGGAGACTAGAATTTTATAAGTAGAAGCTCATTCATTTATTAATTTAATAATTGTTATTATTGCTTTCAAAGAGTCTGAAATCATGGCTGTAATAGTTTGAAAAAGAAGGGATAATATATATAAACACATATATGATATGTATTTAATCTTCTTAAAGGTTAAATAAATATTAAATAACTTTTTAAAGGTTATTATAAAACCTTTAATGCTTATGAAATAGTTTCCTACTAAAGATAAAAATTTTCATTGTTTACACAATTAGTAATTAAAATAAGCTGATGGAAAGAAAACACAACCCTTCTTATCACCACCATAGTCAAGGATAAAAGATATATATCAACAGTAAATAATCTTAGAAAAGCAAGCTATGTCATCTCATACCACAAAATCTATTAAAATTATGTACTTTCTATAATAAGTGTTATATATTTTATAGTAAAATATAGTATTACTTTTTATCTTAATACTAAAATAAGAATTATTATAAATTTATATTAAACAAGAAATTATGGTTCTTTTGACATGGTACTTAAAATTAATAAAATTACAAGTATAATTTGATCATTGAGTTGAAGGAACACATTGGACTGCGATGGAGTAAAGATAGGTACATTTAGTTTTAAAATACAATACACAAACTTTTATAAGCCTTTTGTGAACTGAGAGATGTTCACTAAAAATAAAATCATGGTGCTTTCATTACATGAAAGTATCCTTTATCATACCAAAATGCATTTAAACATCTGTTAAATGTTGAAACAATAAATTAAGGTGAAGAGATTAGCCAAAGAACAGATATGAATAACCCATAGACACAGACAATAGTGTGGTGAGGGCCAAAGGAAAGGGGGGTAGGGGATGGGTGGAGGTGGGCAAAGGAAGGGGGAAATAGGGAAATCTGTGATAGTGTCAGCAATAAACACAAGGTTTACACAAATAAAGTTTAAAAAAACAATGCATTTTGAGTTCTCATATAATTTATTCTATGCAAAGCACTGTGCTAAGAACACAATCTGAACCTTTAAAGTGTTCACAGTTCGGTAGATGACTGTCTACATCTGGGGTCTACAGGGAATCCTTGGGAAGTAGCCATGAACTGGAGCTTGGCAGTGAGATTATAGTGAAGATAATGATTGGCCAGCTCCCTTCTATCTCTGTGAGAAAAATCTCCACGTTTTGTAAGATAGATTCACCACCAAGCTCTGCAAAATGATGCCTATCAAAAATGAGAAAATTCTGAGCAGAAAACTATTTCAATAGTCTTTACTAGTTATGTTTCCTTCAATCACATAGAGCCATCCAACTGCTTTTGGACAATTGACTTTATTTCTGAAGATTCACAATTTTGACACAAAATGACTTATTGTCAGCAAAACAACACTGAGTAATTAATCAGCTACAAAGCATTTCTACATAGTCTATCCCTTCTTTTTCTGAATTGGGTGGAGGATGTACATATGGAAAAACTTTCCATCACCTACAACCTTTGCTCTGGTACATTTCTCCTAGAGCTTTCTTCCTATTACCGTATTTATCTGAGATTTGCACCAAGTGATCATTGCTAGACAGTCTTCAGAGAACCATAGTAAGTCATACATAATGTGAAGCTCTATATATGACCAATCTGGAATCTTTTTTTAATTTTTAAGTAGTCAACATCATCTGTACATACATATTCAAACACTTCATTTTATGTTGTGTTTTTTGTTTTGTTTTGTTTTTTACTTTATTGAATTTATTGGAGTAATACTGGTTAACAATGCTATATAGGTTTCAGGTACATGATTCCACAACACATCATCTGTACACTGTATTGTGTGTTAAGTTGTTAAAATTCAGAGTAGGAGGAGGCAGTTGAGAAAAAAAAAAAAAGTACGATAATTTAGAATGGATTTTGGATAAGAAACTTTGCCATCAAGTCCATTTTTTATCTAAACCTTCTAGTTTTAACAAAACTCATCATATTTATAGCAAGTTACTTTTGAAAAAAGCAGATTTGAATGTTTAAAAAGTCTTTTATTTATGAAAATCTCAAAATCTGTGATAATTTGCCTGCCTCCCACACTTGGCTCTTCTTTCATATGCTGTATCAAGCATGAATTTACTATTAACTTTTTTTTTTAAACTGTGTGTGGGCTTAAACACATTCCCATCAATAAACCTTTGTTTTCATTTAAGTATTTTATATACTCTTTTTATAAAGACAAGCTACATGAAAGTTCAGAGACTTCAGTTACTGAGAGGCTAACAAAAACCTATTTTCTGAAGCATTGAAATCAAACATCACAATTCATCAAAAAAGGTAAATCCCTTCTCACTTCTCTTCTCTCCCTTCCTCATCAATGAGACAAAGAGGTAAAATAAATCTACTTTTGGAGGACTGAAATAACCACTAAATATAGATGCTTTTATGGTAAATCCTATATAATAAAAGCCTAATATGCTAAGTGTCCAGTCATCTAGTCAGCCATTCAACCAATCAAAGCATAATATGCTAATGATATGCTAAGGCTGCTCAACCACTCACTATGACGTGCAATGACCACCAGGGGGAAAACTCTCTATCAGTAGGTTAGTTTGCTGCTGGGGACCGGCCAATCGGGACTGAGCAAGACAGGCCAGACACACCCTGGAGCCCTCCCTTGGTCCCTCTCTGGCTGGCCAACCCCCCCGCATCCCTCCCCGGCCCTGATTGTGCACCAGTGGGGTCCCTCGGCCTGGCCTGCACCCTCTCACAATCCAGGACCCCTCAGGGGAGGTAGGAGAGCCGGTTTCGGCACAATCTCTGCAGGGCAGGCTGAGGGACCTCACTGGTGCACGAATTTGTGCTCGGGCCTCTAGTTTAATATAATTGTCAGTAGCTATTTACCTCTGATAAATGAATCTTAAAATTGAGAGAAAATTATGTAGCTGGGAAACAAAATGTGAGAAAAGTCTTGACACCTGGAGCCACAAATCTCCATGAACCTATTTTCATAAGTTGATTTGCACAGAGGGAAGGGTGACCTGTAGCGAATAAGTCAATGTCCTGACTCCTGAGTCAGAGAAGATCCAGGCTATGATGGAGAAATGACAGTTTTACCATGTATTCTATAGCTCCATAAACCAGTCCAACTGTAGGGTTACAATTCCTTGTGGGAGGAAAAATTCACACTTATTATTATTTGAAAATATTTGTAGGAATACCAGCAATTGATATGTCTAGTCTGAAAAATAAAACACAGAATGGAATAGATGAGCATTCTTCCCACTTTTTATTATTTATTTATTATTATTATTATTTTTTTTTATTGCTTCACCCTCTTTAGGTGAACTAAAGAGAAAGAAACTGGGATATCTGGGGATAGGTGAAGTTTTGAGCATTTCACAGGAAAACATTCTGCCTTGGAAAAGGAACCATTGTTGGCCCTAAGGCATCTGTGGTGAAGCAGGCTTCCATTTGACTGTGTAATAGTAATTACTTTAAAAGGAGGCCAAAGTAGAGGATTATAAAAGGGCTATGCTAGAATATCTCCGGAGACTCAGAGAAATAACTAAAAAGTAAAAATCCTCGGGGTTCTAGGATTTGATTCTTGCCACTGTGAGCAACATGCCTGTGAAATATGATTATCATTTTATAAAGTGATCTCCTTTCTACCTTAGTTTGATGGGATGTAGTGTAAACCCTGACATGGTTGGTTGGGTTTTTGTTGTTGTTGTTTTCCTTTTTGTAATGCCAGTGCCTGACTTAAGCTTTGATTGCTGAGGCATCCATTTCAAAGAAGAAGCCACTTCAAACACTATCTGGGATAAACACATTGCCAGCCACACAGCTAGAGAAGAGACTCCTTTGTTTCAGAGACCTTACTTGATCTCATAACTGACCATTTGCGCTACTTGTTTGTTTTCTCTTCCCGTGCTTTAAAATCCTCCTCTTATGTTTTAAATTCACCAAGAAATAGTGAGCCTGCCAAACCCTAGGCCCTCACCCTCAACCCTGATAAAAGCAGAACCCCAGCCACTTCACTCTCTCTTTTTCTCCCTCTCTATCTGTGACCTCTCTGTGACCTCAGGTGTCATTTCCCCATCTTGTAAGTACGAAAACTGTACTTTTTCAAAGTTTCCTGATGATTACTGTTGAAGGGCATCTTGCAATCACAGTAAGAACCAAAAGTGTTGGTCCAGTTGTAACATTGTTTTAAGCAAGGGAGGCCTTATGTGGGAAGCCCCCTGGGGCCTAGTTGAGCGCCCTCCAGGCATTTCTATCTGAGTGCTTTACTATGAATAGACTGAGACCTGCATAAAACCTGATAACCAACAATAAAAATGATAATTGCTTCTTGATCTCTCAGGAAGAGGATCCATATACATGATGTAATTTAATAGTCTTAATGATCTTGCTAGTTAGATATAGTTACATATGCATTACAGATGAAGAAGCTAAAGAATAGAGGGGTTTTTGCCAGGCCATTCAGATACTAAATGTATAATAAAGCTGTATTTTAAATGTAATTAAACTTTCCACTGAAAACAACTAGACAAATTGAAAAAAAAAAATCTGTGCATTGGAAAGCTAAAAATAGTGAAAAATCACGTGGCTAAAAACCAAAGGGAAAAAAAAATCACAGAAGTAAGCCAAGTATTTAGATTTGCATTTCCCTTAGGGGTGATAATAAGCTTCATAGCAGCTGAGTGGTTATTCTGTGCACAAATTTTGAAAGCTTTATGGATTTAAGGAGATAAAAATTGTAATTGAGAACCCACCAAAGAGTGAATACCTCTAAGTTGATTTGAGGTCAAAAATAATTACAACTTCTGAGTAAGAATGAATCAGAAATATAGAAGCATTAGGAAAAAGCTAAGCATAGCTTGGAATCATCTCAATTTTTGAAACTAGAATAAAACAATCACAGATTGCTAGCAACTTAGTGCTCCAATAAAAGCAAACATAAATCAAAGTCCTGCTATTACCACCCAAACCTATTCCTTCACCATTCTTTTCTAACTTGGATAGTGGTAACTCAATCTTTCCATTTCTTAGGATTGCAATCTTTGATAACCTTGGACTCCTCTCTCCATTTCACACATATTCATCTGGTTGGTCCTACCTTCCAATTTCTATCCATAATCCAAACCACATCTTATCATGTCCTCTTCAGCTTCTCTGGTACAACCTACTACTAGCTGTGGTAGGATAGTAAGAAGCTAAGAAAATTCCTGGAATGAGGAAACTGAGACAAGAAAATTAAATAAGTCCAAACAGTTTGGGCAGCTTGCAGCTGGCCTGTGAATCCCAAAAATCTTATTTGCCCCCCACCAAGGACACTTGAGAACTAATGGTTTATACCTCTCCTCCCTAACCCGAGAATTCACAGCTTAATCACCCTGGCCTGGGAAAATAGAGAACACAGACCCAATGAATGCCATTGTGCCAGGTAAACCCAAGGACAAATATCACTTGGGGGATGTTAGGGCAGGAAAGGGGGAAGAGGGAAAGAGGGGGACTTGATCTCACCCACTAAACAAAGAAGCCAGCCACCTTAGGACTTGCCAAACAAGATGACCAAATGTTTGTACAAACATTCTGAGATAAGCCACAACAATGTAGAAGGGGACTTTGCAACCGAGTATGCTATCCAAGATGTCTGGCAAGAAAGCTTTGAAACCTATAGGGAGAAGGTTATAAAAACCCTTGAACCTCCACTGGCCAGCATGCTAAAACTAGCTGAGTTGCCAGCTTCTGCTTTATGCCAAGTGTATTCTTTTTTATAAAATATATTTTTATTAATTTCAGAGAGGAAGGAAGAGGGAGAGAGAGATAAAATCACCAATGATGAGAGAGAATCATTGATCAGCTGCCTCCTGCACACACCCTACTGGAGATCGGGCCCACAACCCAGAAATGTGCCCTGACCGGGAATCAAACCATGACCTCCTGTTCATAGGTTGTTGCTCAACCACTGAGCCACACCAAGTGAATTTTTAATGAATTTGCTTGCTTTGCTTCAACACTGCTGTCTGTCACTCATCTGAAATCTTCCTTGTGAGATTAACAAGGGTCTAGGAGGGGACAGGCCTCCTCCAACTTGGGGCTGTCCAGTAATATAGCCATTGCCTTTGCCTGGAATGCTCATTGGTCCTCTATTCATCTAATTAACTTCTACTTATCTTTGTGACCTAGGTTTGAGTATCATTTCTTCAGGAAGCCATAGTTATTCTCTCTGAGTTTATAAAATATTTATCAAGTTTGTGTATCTCATTGGTAGTACTTATTACAATGCAACTGTCATTTTTAATAGGATTAATCAATGTTTATCTCCTACTTTGTAGGAACTACTATTTAAGCAAAAATCTTGACTGTTTTAATGGCCCCAGAAGTAATCTAGAGCATCCAGAGTAATTAATGAATAAGTATTTTTGAAATGGATTAACTAAATGTAATGATGAAGAGGTCAAATATCAGAATATGACCCTCTAAGTATAGCAATAATCATGCTTAGAATGTATGTTTAACGCTAGAGAGAATCCTGCCTTTCTCT
This sequence comes from Plecotus auritus, assembly GCF_963455305.1. Classification (NCBI taxonomy): domain Eukaryota; kingdom Metazoa; phylum Chordata; class Mammalia; order Chiroptera; family Vespertilionidae; genus Plecotus; species Plecotus auritus. The sequence goes on from NC_137773.1 coordinate 77,434,773, forward strand.
CCTTCTTTACTTTTAAGACAGAAGGATGCTAATAACTAATCAGGAAAGATCATAGAACAAGTATTTAGAAATAGAAAAAAGCTAGGATATAAAAATCCCAGAGTGTGACTTAAATCATCAAAGTCATGTATGTCAGAAAATCATCATTTAATGGTGGAACTGGAGACCTGTAAAATGGACTTTCATAGGTGCCCTTTTAACTGATATTGCAGTGATGTTTACATTCAGTGCTTACATAAATTAATGCTTATTAGAGGTGTCTATGCTCAGTGCTTGCTAGTTGTCAGTGATAAATTACATAGTGTTTGTAAATGAAGGGTTAATATAAGGTTATAGATGGGGGATGGGTGGGGAAAGGAGGATTCCATTCAATAATAAAAATAGATGATGAAGGATTAGCTAGTGTACTCCTGAGGTTTCTTAACCCTAATTTTTATACAATCCTTTTGTCTTATCTACAAAGTATTTTTATCATAAAAATCACTCATTTTTACTAAACACTCAAAATGCTATGCTCAAAATTCATGGTAATGGCTATAACTTCTATAAAAACTTCTATTAACTTCTATGCAGACTGTCTATTCTCATGGGTAATAGTTCATAGTTTTGGCATCAACTTATTTCAACTAAAAGAACTAACAGGCTATAACAGAGCTAATTAACTCACTGATTTGTAGCTTCTTAATGACATTTCTTTTAAAGAAAACTAATTAAGTATTTCAGATACATTGAAAATTGCTTACAATAGACTTAATGGTTCCAATTGTGTGTTGAGTGCACAAGATAATTAAGTGGAAGCTATCATGGTACAGTGGTTGAGGCTTCAGATGGACAGCCAGGAGGCTTACATTTTGTCATGAACTAAATGACAAAATGTGTTGTTTCACCTTGGGAAAGTGATAAATCATTTTGCCAATATAAAAATGGAGATTTAAAGTAGCACCCATGGAGACAAAATGGCGGCGGAATAGATGGATGTGTCCTGAGCCTTGTCCCAGAGCAAATAGAGGGAGCAGCTGAAACAAGTGGAATCCAGCCCGAATTGGTGAAGGAGGCGCAGCTGGTGAGACAGTTTGCAGCCGGGAAGGGCAGAGATCCCCTGATAAAGGTAAAATCAAAGATCTAGGCAGTAGAATCTGCCGGACCTCTGTGCCCAGAAGGTCAGGGAGAAACTACATGGTGCCAAGCCGCGTCCCTGAGGACAGGCAAAGCTTCTGACTGAAAAAAAAAAAAAAAAAAAAGGGGGTCCACGGGACTGCGGGAGGTAGTGGATTTTAGACCTTGGAGTCTGGATTTGGGATCTGAGCTCAAAGGCAGCCCTGAAGAGCTGCCGGACCACGCAGTGCCGGCAAGAGAGGAACTTGCAGAGACGAGGTCCCTCCTTGCACTGGGGCCTGTGCCTTTCTCCACTGAACCTAGTTTGTAGGACCTTTCAGATACAGACACTTACCTGTGGCTGATGTTCAGGAGAAGGGGTGGAGTTGTGGAATCTGGGGAGAATAGGTAGCGGATGGTCCAGGAGAAGTGGTAGCGAGTCTGGTGCTGAGTCATATCTAAGCCCCGGTCACCATTTTCTCCTGAGAGATAGCCCCTCCCTCCAGTCCCCAGGCAACCAATATAGCCACACCCAGATCCCCCCTGAATAACACCATGGAATCTGAATACTCCCTGAGGCCATAGGATCTGCCCTAAAGAGAAATCTTTAGAAGCTAGGCACCTCAATTACATGGCTACACTGCCAGGGCCCTTCAGAGTGCTTCAGTGTGTCTCACTGCAAACTTTCTGTGGGTGCTCCTGTGAGCTGCCACTGGGAGTAAGCGCCTATCCACCACAGGTGCAGCAGCGAAAGCTGAGTCTTCCCACCCCATAACTACAGAACTCTGGGCACCACAGTCACGCCTTTCCAGAGTGCAGGCTCCATGAGCCACAACACCCCGACAGACGGTTCCTTGGTGACACTGTGAGTCCCCACTGGGCATGCGTGATTTCAATTAATGGTGCAAGACAGCAAAAATTGGGATACTCCCCTCCACGGCTGCTGACTTCTAGCTCACAGGCCTACATCAAGAGAACCCAAATAGCTCAAGTAGGGAGCTACACTAGATTACTAAGCCCAGGAGAACTGAGAGATTACACCAGTAGCACCATCACCAAAAGAACCTGGGTAGCAAAGCAATTGGATCTACAATTAAAACATTACAGGAAAACATGGGGAGACAAAAAAGCAATCCCCAAAGGAAAGAAAAAGAGGAATCACCAGAAAGGGAGTTAAATGAAATTGAGGCTAGCAGCTTAACAGAGAAAGAATTCAGAGTAATGGTTATAAGGATGTTTAAATAGATGGAGGACAAATACACATAACTCAATGACAAATACACACAACTCAATGACAAGTACACACAACTCAATGAGAACTATAAGGAGCTGAATGAGAATGCCACCAACATGAAAGGAAACCAAGAGGAGATGAAGAATGACATAACTGCAATAAAGAACACATTGGAAGGCTTAAACAGTAGACTAGAAGAGGCTGAGGACCGCATCAGCGAATTAGAAGACAAGGTAGGAAAAAACGCATAAACACAGCAGCAACTGGAAAGAAGACTTAAAAAGCAAGAGGAGAGCCTAAGGGAGTTTTGGGACAACACAAAAAGAAACAATATTTGAATAATAGGGATACCAGAAGGAGAGGAAGAGAAGCAAGGAACAGAAAACCTGTTTGAAGAAATAATGACAGAAAACTTCCCTGATATTGGCAAGAAAAAAACTATGCAAGTCCAAGAAGTACATAGAGTCCCAAACAACTTGAACCCCAAAAGACCGACACCAAGACACATCATAATTAAATTGGCGAACACTAACAACAAAGTAAGAATAGTAAAGGCTGCCAGAGAGAGACAGAAAGTTATCTACAAGGGATCTCCTATTAGAATATCAATTGATTTCTCAATAGAAACACACCAGGCCAGAAGGGAATGGAATGAAATATACAAAGTGATGCAAAGCAAGGGTCTGAATCCAAGAATACTATACCCAGCAAGGCTATCATTCAAAATTGAAGGTGGAATCAGGAGTTTCAAGACAAAAAAGGGCTAAGAGAGTTTATCACTACCAAGCCAGCAATGCAAGAGATGCTAAAGGGACTGCTGTAAAAAGAAGAAAGAGAAAGGCAAGAAGAAACACGAACACTAAGGAAAAACATGACAACAAACATGTACTTGTCAATAATAACATTAAACATAAATGGATTAAAGGCACCAATCAAAAGACATAGGGTAGCTGAATGGATAAGAAAACATGACCCATATATTTGCTGTCTACAAGAGACCCACCTCAGAGCAAAGGATTCACACAGACTGAGAGTGAAGGGATGGAAAAACATTTTTCAGGCAAATGGAAATGAGAAAAAAGCTGGGGTTGCAATACTTATCTCTGATAAAATAGACCTCAAAGTAAAGGCCATAACAAGAGATGACGAAGGCCACTACATAATACTAAAGGTAGCAATTCAACAAGAAGATATAACTCTGGTAAACATATATGCACCCAATGCAGGAGCACCCAAATACATAAAAAAACTCCTGGAAGATATCAAGGGAGAGATTGACAACAATACAATCATAGTAGGAGACTTTAATACACCGCTGACATCACTGGATAAATCCTCTAGACAAAAAATCAGCAAAGAAACAGCAATTCTAAATGACGCAGATCAAATGGACCTAATTGACATCTTCAGAGCATTTCACCCCAAAGCCACGGAATATACGTTCTTCTCAAGTGCACATGGGACATTTTCAAAAATAGACCACATATTGGGTCACAAGCAAAGTCTCCCCAAATTCAAAAAGATTGAAATCATATCAAGCATTTTCTCAGACCACAATGGCATAATATTAGAAATAAACTATAATAAAAATATTCAAAAAAATTCAAGCACTTGGAAGCTGAATAGCATGCTATTAAACAATGATTGGGTGATCAAAGAGATCAAAGAAGAAATTAAAAACATCCTGGAGACTAATGACAATAAAAACACAACAATGCAAATACTATGGGACATATTGAAAGCAGTCCTGAGCGGGAAGTTTATAGCTCTACAGGCCTACCTCAAAAAACAAGAAAAAATGGTAATAAATCATCTAACTCAACAACTCAAAGAATTAGAAAGAGAACAACAAGAAAAGCCCACAGTGAGCAGAAGGAAGGACATAATAAAGATCAGAGCATAAAAGAATGACATAGAGACCAAAAAAAAAAAAAAAATACAAAAGATCAACAAAACCAAGAGCTGGTTTTTTGAAAGGATAAACAAGATTGATGAACCTCTAGCCAGGCTCACCAAGAAGCAAAGAGAGAGGACCCAAATAAAAAAAATCAGAAATGAAAGAGGTGAAATAACAACAGACCCCACAGAAATACAAAGGATTGTTAAAAAATACTATGAACAACTCTATTCTAACAAACTACACAACCTGGAGGAAATGGACACATTCCTAGAAAAATACAATCTTCCAAAACTCACTCAGGAAGATTCTAAAAATCTCAATAGGCTGATAACTATGGAAGAAATTGAAGCAGTCATCAAAAAGCTTCCAGCAAACAAAAGCCCGGGGCCAGATGGCTTCACAGGGGAGTTTTACCAAACATTCAAGGAAGAACTAAAACCTATCCTCCTCAGACTATTCCAGAAAATTCAAGAGGAAGGAACACTTCCAAGCTCCTTCTATGAAGCCAGCATCACCCTAATACCAAAACCAGATAAAGATAACACAATGAAAGAGAATTACAGGCCAATATCCCTCATAAATAGAGATGCCAAAATCCTCAACAAAATTCTAGCAAATTGAATCCAGCAGTACATCAGAAAGATCATACACCATGACCAAGTAGGATTTATCCCGGGGATGCAAGGATGGTACAATATCCGCAAATCAATAAACGTGATACATCACATAAACAAATTGAGAGATAAAAACCACATAGTCATATCAATTGATGCAGAAAAAGAATTTGACAAAATCCAACACCCTTTCTTGATAAAAACTCTCAGTGAGGTGGAAATAGAAGGATCATACCTGAACATAATAAAAGCCATATATGACAAACCCACAGCCAACATCATACTCAATGGGCAAAAACTAAAACCATTTCCCCTAAGAATAGGAACAAGACAGGGATGCCCACTCTCACCACTCCTGTTCAATATAGTGCTGCAAGTACTAGCCATTGCGATCAGACAAGAAGAAGAAATAAAAGGCATCCAAATTGAAAAAGAAGGAGTAAAACGGTCCTTTTTCGCAGATGACATGATACTGTACATAGAAAACACTAGACTCCATCAAAAAATTACTAGACTTAATAAATGAATTCGGCAATGTAGAAGGACACAAAATTAATGCCAAGAAATCTATGGCATTTCTATACACCAATAGTGACCTTACAGAAAGAGAGACTAAAAAAGCAATCCCATTTATCATCGCACCAAAAAAATTAAGATACCTAGGAATAAACTTAACTAAGGAGGTAAAAGATCTATACATGGAAAACCACAGGACACTGAAAAAAGAGATAGAGGAAGATGTAAACAGATGGAAGAACATACCATGTTCATGGATTGGTAGAATCAACATCATCAAAATGTCCATACTACCCAAAGCAATCTATAAATGCAATGCACTTCCCATTAAAATACTAATGACATATTTCACAGACCTAGAACAAACTTTACAAAAATTTATCTGGAATAAAAAAAGACCCCGAATAGCTGCAGCAATCCTAAGAAAGAAGAACAAAGTAGGTGGGATCTCAATACCAGATATCAAGCTGTATTACAAAGCCACTGTTCTTAAAAGAGCCTGGTACTGGCACAAGAACAGACATATAGATCAATGGAATAGAATAGAGAACCCAGAAATTGACCCAAATCACTATGCTCAATTAATATTTGACAAAGGAGGCACAAACATACAATGGAGTCAAGATAGTCTCCAACAAATGGTGTTGGGAAAATTGGACAGATACATGCAAAAAAATGAAGCTAGATCACCAACTTACACGATACACAAAAATAAACTCAAAATGGATAAAGGACTTAAACGTAAGATGGGAAACCATAAAAATACTAGAGGAATCCACAGGCAGAAAAATCTCAGACATGCTGAAGGAACTTCTTCATTGATACTGCCCCTAGGTCAATGGAAACTAAAGAGAAAATAAACAAATGGGACTACATGAAAATAAAAAGCTTTTGCACAGCAAAGGAAACCATCAATAAAACAACAAGAAAGCCCACTGCATGGGAGAACATATTTGTAATGATATCAACAATAAGGGTTTAATCTCCAACATTTACAGAGAACTCATACAACTTAACAAAAAGAAGATAAACAACCTAATCAAAAAAATGGGCAACTGAACTAAATAGACACTTTTTGAAAGAAGACAGAAGGAAGGCCAAGAGACATATGAAAACCTGCTCAAAGTCACTAATCCTCAGAGATGCAAATCAAAACAACAATGCGGTACCATCTTACACCTGTCAGAAGGGCTATCATCAACAAATCAACAAAGGACAAGTGTTGGCAAGTATGTGGAGAAAAAGGATCTCTTTTGCACTGCTGGTGGGAATGCAGAATGGTGCAGCCACTGTGGAGAACAGTATGGAGTTTCCTCAGAAAACTAAAAATGGAACTCCCATTTGACCCAGAGATCCCACTTCTAGGAATATATCCCAAGAATCTAGAAACACGAATCAGAAAGGATATATGCACCCTTATGTTCATAGCAGCACAATTCACCATAGCTAAGTTTTGGAAACAGCCTAAATGCCCATCAGCAGATGAGTGGATTAAAAAACTGTGGTACATCTACACAATGGAATACTACGCTGCAGTAAAAAAGAAGGAGTTGCTACCATTTGCAACAACATGGATGGAGATGGAGAGTATTATGTTAAGTGAAATAAGCTAGGCAGAGAAAGATAAATATCACATGATCTCACTCATTTGTGGAGTATAATGAACAGCATAGACTGATGAACAAGAACAGATCCAGAGACTGAGAAACGTCCACCAGCACGTTATACCTCAGGGAAGGTAGGGGAGGGTGGGGGTAAGGTGGAGAGATCAACCAAGGGACTTGTGTGCATGCATATGACCTAACCAATGGACACAGACAACAAGGGGGTGGGGCATAAGTGGGGGTGGGAGGTTATAGGGGAATAAGGACACATATGTAAAAAATAAAAATTTTAAAAAATTTTAAAAAATAAAATGAAAATAAAATATTAAATCTAATCCATACTAGTGGTCACCATAACCTTAAGAGAAATTGTTTCACGTGACAAAGATTTTTAAATGAAACTCTCTGTAGCCCAAATATTATTTTGGAAGGAAACAAAGAGAAGTTTCCTTCAAAAGTCGTAAGGATTGTAACTGAAAGTCAATATATTTGGCCTCTTGAACTAAAGTAAGTAATTTGTGTTTTTGCCTCCCTGACAAAGTTTATATAAAGTTACAAAAAGAAATTGACAGCCAGTTTGAAATTGAATTGCCATGGCCTAGAGCAAAGAATATCCTTACATGATATTACTCTACAATGTCATTATAATTTTAGATATTTTACAACAGCATATTGTACAATTATCCCAAACAAACTTACAAACTAATTCTTTGAATGTTTGGCAGCAATTTTTTTTAAAAAAGGACATGAAAGGATTTAATCCCTTTCAGAAGGAATTAAGGAGCTGGGAAGGCACTTAAGCATTCTAGATTGGCCCCTCTTGCCTTTTGTGCCAAGAGGGACCCTCTTCTCACAATCCAATTGCCCTCAGCTGTTGCCTGAGCTTTCTGTTCACGCTGAGCTTGAAGCCTCGTGGTGGCTGGTACCATGGATCTGTCTCTCGCCCAATCGTGTGAGCTGGGCCCTCCCTGGAGAAGAAACCTGAGTTCCCCGAGATATGTGATTAGTGCTGGGGCCCCGCCAGCAGGCCAGGGGATCCCAAGGCAGGTGCTGGGCATGGAGGCACTGTGGCATAGGCTACCAAGGAGACAGAACTGAACCTCACATCACCTTGTTTGGCCCCGGAGGATGACTGGTTAGCCAGAGACGGGTAAGATTCCTCAGGGAAGGAACAACCTAAGACAGGCACAGTTGCAGAGGGGCCATCAGGAGAGAACTTGGGGGTCAACAGAGGTGGAGCACAGACCCTCACCCCCCCAACCTTGCAGGGGCCTGAACCCTCACCCCATCTGAGGGAGGTCTCCTGCCCCCATGGCTGCTTTGCTTCCCACGCCCAGCTCAGATCGGGACACAGGTGACAGACAGAGACTTGGCCCAGCTCAGATTGGGACCCAGGTAACAGACAGAGACTTGGCCTACAGCAACTGCCCTATATCTAAATTCAGCCTAGCACCAGGAATGCTCAGGGCCTACTCAAGAATGCAAATAATCCTTTCCACTAATATTTACAGGGTAAACTAAGATTGTTGGTAGAGTATTAAATTTGACAGTAAAATAATAATCAAGTTTTCAGATTAACTTAAATAGGCTAATTGAAATAAGTGAATATTCAAGAAAATTTAATTGTACTGGACAAAAAGCTGTTCCTAAAGTGGTAACTAAAATTTCTATTGGTAGTTCATCTCATGGTAAAATTCCTGAACATGCAATGAACCTAAAGCAGTCATATTTTTGTGCAAAAAATTAAAATTTAAAGTTATCAAGACTGCATTATAAAATTTACAAAAGCCTCCATTAATCAAAAAAGGGGGGATAGTAGGGTAATATCATGTAAGGAAAAATATCCTATAAGTAAATTACATCTAGAAAATTTTTACTTTACAAAATTAATTTTCATTTGTAATGCTAATAGCAAGACACCCATGAAAAACACACATGGTGTCTAAATAAGACAAAGGAAAATTGGGCAAAAATAAAAAGGATCCCAAATCAATTATATAGAAAAGATTCCTTTATTAACTTTTGGTCGAGAATATGTTTGTATATTTTCAGAAAACAACTCCAAGACCATGTGGATTCCTGCAACAGAGAGGAATTGACAGGTCTGCTCCAACCACGAAGACAAGAGGAGAAACAGTCCAGAGATGGAAGACACTGACGACGCCTTGCCATGCTAGCAGTCAGCAGCTGTGTGACGCAGCAGGTTGCCTAGGACCAAACCAGAGAGGGTTGGACCAGCATTGCCACCATGGGCCCACCATCCAGATATCATTGCTGACATGTACACATAAGGAACTGTTTGACATTAAAATGGGGACTCAGAACTGTTGGACATTGAAATTGGGACTCAAACATTTTTTGTTATTATATGTTTATTTCTAGTCTGCAGAGGCAAGATTTTTTAAAGGAAAGAAATGGGGGGAAAATAGATACAGAGGCAAAGAAGCATTGAACAGACTGTCAAACTACAGCGGGAAGGCAGGGGAGGTTGGGGGGGGGGTGGCTGTAAGAGATCACCAGAAGGACTTGTGCGCATGCATATAAGCATAACCAATGGATACAAGACACTGGCGGGGGGGGGGGGGGACGGTGGGAGATAAAGGCATGTACTGGGGGGTAGGGGAGGCCGGGGAGAGGTCAATGGAGAAAAAAAAAGAAGACATATGTAATACTATTTGTAATACTTCAAACAATAAAAAAGTAATAAAATAAAAAAATAAATAATAAAAAAAATAAAGTGCACCCATTAGTCACAGGTAAGTTTAGTAAACCAAATGACAATCTATACATATGTTTTAAAACATGCCAAGTTCCAAAGCCAGTGTTGGGATTTTGCTTTTGATACCATTACTCTTGATCAGGGATATTTTTAAGTGAAATAAAGAGAAATTCACTCAAGCTAATTTATGTAGACGGGCCCAGAGCAGTTATAGTGGTATCTCATAAAATGCAAGTGTAGCAAATACAGACAAGCATCAAGAAAGACTAAGCATCATAGAAGAAGAAAAAAATCTGATTGACCTGTGCCAGTTTATGGATTCAACTAGTGGTTGAAACCACTTTAGCAAGAGAGGTTGAAAGTCACATTGCAAATGTGTGATTTTAGGGGCCATACTTGCTCACTGCTTATTCTTCCCTTAAATAACTTCTTTTCAGGACATTCAGTCTTTCAGAGCTCAACTCCTGCATAATATTTAAAGCAAAAAGTACCTCATATACCCTTAAAATATGCACAAAGCTTGTTTTAAAAACACTTCTTTTAATCCAATATATGTGCATTGTACAAAAGAAATAATAAAAATACAGTAAAATTGAGGGGGAAAGTACCTGATTCCACCACTCAGAGATACGGAAGTCATCCTTTCACTTGTGGTTTTAACTGTTATAGATATTTACAAACAAACAAACAACCACACTACCGCAGTAGTACCACTTTATTCTGAATTCTCTACTTTCTATTTTCAATGAATTGTGCTGGCATCAGTGCCTGCTAATGAATGCATCTGTATAAATCTCCAGATCAATAAGACTCAGGATATAAAAGCATGATATTTTAAAGCACCAATCTCTGGAGTCTCTGAACCTGAAAAGAGATGGACACCGAATATTAAAATGGAGTTCTGGTAAGCTTTTTTCCCTAAATAATATTAAACCTGCAGAGCACTGACTCATTCAGATTATGATAGATATTCCCATTGGTGTGACTACAAATGTTTATGTAAATATTTATGTTTCTGGTTTACATTTATTCAAGACAGGTTAAACCTTTTTCTTCCTGTGGCACAGGAAGCTCCACATTTGACTGGTCATTACATTCCTTAAAGGAGGGAGAAATGGAGCAGAACAAAGGCAGGAATCAAACAATAAAAAAAAAAAAAGAGTTTATAATTGAAAGTGGTAAGAAAATATAGCAATGAGTATGGTGTTACTCAGTTTCCCCCTAGTGATAATTAAACTATACATCAAGGTTTTTATTGGACTATATTTTTTTAAAAAATTAAGAGACGGAAGAGGTCAGCAAAATGTATTCCCTGTTATTAACATTATGCTTAAAGCTACTATTCAGTTGAGGTTACTCACACTGACTCTTCTTCCCTCTTCTCCCTCTGCCCCACCTGTTTCCTTCTCCCATCATCCCTCTTCCACCTCCCTTCTTTGTATATGCCTAAACTATTAGGGGGGAAATGTTTACAGTTTCCCAGTAAATAAAAGGATTCTAAAATCTCTGGATTATAGAAGTTATTTCCTATGGCAGTAAGAGGATATGTTTTCCTTTCATTGTGCATAACAAGATCCCTAGAAACAATGCTTTGTAGAAAAAGCCATTTTCAAGATATAAAGGAGAGGGTTCAAGGTGAGAGTACAAGATGTATGCCAACGCTGCCAAACTTGGTGCTCATGGATGAGAACAAAGAGTAACATTTTGAAAGTGGGTCCAATTTATATACTCTTTGATAAAAGTGTTAATAAAATATTCTTTCTGTGATTCTAAGAGAATGGATCATATTTCAGCTTTTAAAGAGTAAAATGATCTTTTTTTTTCTCTCCTTTAGAATAGCCTAATTGCAGTGTTTGGAAAAATAAGCAGTTTATTCGAATTAGGTGATGTGGGTTCTACCTCTGGCTTTGCCAATGAAATTAGTGCAGCCTGAATAAAGATCAGGTCTCTAGCCCTAGTTGGTTAGGGGAGGGCAGTTGGGAGGTACCAGGCCTACAGGGGAGGGCAGTTGGGGGGGACCAGGACAGCAGGGGAGGGCAGTTGGGGGGAGACCAGGCCTGCAGGGGAGGGCAGTTGGAGAGGACCAGGCCTGCAGGGGAGTGCAGTTGCGGGGGGGACCAGGCCTGTAGTGGAGGACAGTTGGGGAGGACCAAGGCCTGCAGGAGAGGACTGTTGTGGGGGACCAGGCCAGCAGGGTCAGGCAGTTGAGGGGGGAGGGGACCAGGCCTGCAGTGGAGGACAGTTGGGGCAGAGACCCAGGCCCTAAGGGGAGGGGAGTTGGGGTGGGACCAAGCTGGCAGGGGAGGACAGTTGCGGGGGGGGGGGGGGAGCCACAGGCTTACAGGGGAGGGCAGTTAGGGGTGACCAGGCCAGCAGGGGAGGGCAGTTAAGGGTGACCAGGCCAACAGGGGAGGGACCAGGCCTGCAGGGGAGTACAGTTAGGGGCAACCAGACTGGTAGGGGAGGGCAGTTAGGGGTGACCAGGCCAGCAGGGGAGGGCAGTTAAGGGTGACCAGGCCAACAGGGGAGGGACCAGGCCTGCAGGGGAGGACAGTTAGGGGCAACCAGACTGGTAGGGGAGGGCAGTTAGGGGTGACCAGGCCAGCAGGGGAGGGCAGTTAGGGGCAATCGGGCCAGCTGGGGAGCAGTTAGGAATCAATCAGGCTGGCAGGGGAGTGGTTAGGGGGTGATCAGGCTGGCAGGCAGAAGCAGTTAGGGGTTATCAGGTAAAGGCAAGTGAGCGGTTGGGAGCCAGCAGTCCTGCATTGTGAGAGGGATGTCGTCCCCTGCAGGCTTGGTCCCCCCCAACTGTCCTCCCCTGAGGGCCTGGGTCCCCACCCCAACTGCCCTCCCCTGCAGGCCTGCCCCCCCCCCCAACTGCTCTCCCCTGCTGGCCTGGTCCCCCCCCCAACAGTCTTCCCCTGCAGGCCTGGTCCCCCCCCCAGTGGCATCGGGCCTAAACGGGTGGATGGACATTCCTCAAGGGGTCCCAGATTGGAGAGGGTGCAGGCTGGGCTGAGAGACAACCCCTCCACCCCCCGTGCATGAATTTCATGCACCGGGCCTCCAGTATATTTATAAAACAGTCATCTCTTTAAAAATAAAGAGCCCTGGCTCAGAGGATAGAGCATTGGACTGTGGATTGAGGGGTCCCAGGTTTGTTTCAGGTCAAGGGCACATGCCCAGGTTGCGGCTTCAGTCCCTGGTGGGGGGTGTGTAGGAGGCAGCCAATCAATGATTCTCTCTCATCATTGATGTTTCTATCTCTCTCTCCCTCTCCTTTCCTCTCCGAAATCAATAAAAAATACCTTTTAAAAAAATCAGATCTCTAAGGTTCATTCTCCTCCCAGGCAGAGTGATGGGGGCATCTGCTGCAGTGGGGCCTGGACTGAATTCCCTAAGGGACTAGAAGCACAGCCCCTCTGAAGCTATTCCGTGTTTTGTAACTGTTGAATCAGACTAAACGTGTCTGCTTCATTGTTATCTTTATCCCAAATAATGACCTTACTTCCTTCTTCAAAGAGATAATTGAGCTTTTCTGAAATCACTACTCCCATGTCTATAGCTTGCTATATATTGCATCTATTCTAACCTTCCCAGAGAAAGACTGAGCACACTCTTCAGGTTCAAAAGCTACCCTTCAACTACTGCTCTTTAAATCTTATCAGTGATGTTGCCCTTTATCTTCTGTACCTCTCTGGTCTCTTCCTAGGCATTTCCTAATTCACTGACTTCTTTTCTCCAGACTGTAAACAAGCTTAAATCCTCTTCCCTTTTAAAAACAAAACTCAGGGAGGAAAAAATGGCGGCGGAATAGACAGACGTGTTCCGAGCCTTGTCCCGGAGCAGAAAGAAAGAACAGCTGAGGGTCGCACTAGGAGTGTTTGTTGGCAAGTTGGGGGACAGCTGAACTTCAGAAGAAGGTGGGAGACTGCTAGACGGGGTTCCCCTGACCTGGCAGCTCCCACTACGGCTGGGTCCCCTCCCAGAGCTGCGGGCCTGGACGCGGAGTCGCCGCCATCTGGAACCGGAAAGTGGAGCTTATCGGAAGCCTGAGAATCCACAACTGCTGCACCCACGGAACAACTGTGAGTCCCAGAACAACGCTCCCCAATTGGCGCAAACACACGGGTTCAGAGGAGCTCTACATTCCACCACAGAAAGGTCAGATTTCGCCTAGGATAAGGTGAGGTCTCTGGTCCCAGCGCGAGAGAGGAACGCGCGTTTTGCGGGAGCTGGAGGACCAGGGAAGTCTGTGCCTAGAAAAATCGGTAGCTGTTGGGGCTGGCGTGATCTGTGAATGTGGAAGGGGGTCCTCAGAGCTGCTAACAGAAGGGCTCTCTAAAAAGCAACCCATTTTGATCTGAAGTGCAGGGACACCCTAAGAATTTCAGGGGTGTGCTAGACTTACGCGCGGCCATGGAGTGCGCACACTTGGGCTTTTTCCTCTTGAACTTCTTGCTTCTGATTACTAAGCCCAATTCATAGGATCACCCAGTTGGGGACACCCTGGGAGACTGCAGGGGAAAGTTGTTTTTCTGGAACCTGGGGATCGGAGCAGGAAGTGACCATCGGAGAGCCAGCTCTGAGGCAGCCCACTCCCACAAACCGGTAGTGAGTGCCACAGGGAAAGAAGGCTCTAACACTCCCTAGAGAGGCCATAGATAGACCCGGAAGTCAATCCAGAAACACTGCCACCCAGGGGCTGAATCACAAATTGACTCTTGTGTAATCAAAAATAAAGGAATACGAATTAAGACACACCGCCTGCTTAAAATCAGGACTGGCTTACATCACTGAAGAGCAGTGGAACGCAGGGAACTGCAATACTGTCCGGACTGAGAAACAGGCGTGCCAAACAGAACAACAGAGGAAGTGAATGACCTTCACTACTCCACATTTTATTTTTATTTTTTATTTTTTTATTTTCATTTTTTGCATCTTTTACTCAAGAAACTAATTTTTTTCCTCACTTGATTTTACCTTTTTAATTATTACATTTTTATTTTCAATCCGTATTATTACTACTGCTATTTTATCTTTTTTTTTTTTTTAAGTGTCATTTTATTTTCTCTTCATCTTGTTTTGGGATTAATGTTCTACATTCTATTTTTATCTTTCCTTTAGCATCATTTTACTCTATCTCAAATCTACCTTTATGCCATCACTCTCTTCCTCACTTTTCCCTTTTCAGTGTCCTGTTTATCTTACCCCTTTCCTGCTTTAGATTTTCCCTATTCTTTCTGTTTACCCCCTTTTAAAATTTCACCCTACTTATATATCTAATCTCCAATCCCCTGCTCCAAGTCCATACACACCTCTCACTTCGCTGTCTTAACTATCCAAAAAATTGTTTTTCTCTCTGCCCTTTTGTTGTTGTTCGCTTGAATGTAGATTATATCGAATTTTTATGCTTTTTTGTGAGATTGTTATGCTTATTCTTCTTTTGTTTATTTTTTTGTTTGTTTAGTGCTTCTGTTTTCCCTTGCCTCACTCAATATTAGTTGGTGTTGTAGTTTGTATTAATCCCCAGGTACTTGTTGCTGGCATTTGCTGGGATAGGTGATTGTTCTATTGGAGTTTTATCCCCAATATATATAGTTTGTTCCCCTTTCTCTCTTAGTCTCTTTCTTGTCTCTCTTACTTTTTTTTCTTCTTTTTTTCCCTTTTCCCAATTTCATTTTGACACCCCTTTTTTTTTTCTTCTTCTTTCTTTCTTTTCCTCTTCTTCTATCTCTACTATCCCCTAATTTGCCTTTCTCTGGTGGTCACCTTTATTGGAGGTTATTAATATTGTGAATACATTTCTGTTCAGTGCCTTGTGTGTTGTACCTGGTAGTGCTGTATTTTGTGCCTTTAAATAGATGCAGGAGAGAGAGAACTACATAACCAGACACCCAGAGAAGAGAGACCATGGGGAGACAAAGACACAGCCCGCATATGAAAGAAAAGCAGGCATCACCAGAAAAGGAAGTAAACGAAATGGAAGCAAGCAACCTTCCAGAAAAAGAATTCAGAGAAATGGTCATAAGGTGGCTGAAAAGAATGGAAGACAAATTCGACAATATGAGCAAGAACCAAGAGGAAATGAAGAAGAACCAAGAAGAAATGAAAAATGACATCGCTGCTGTAAAGAACTCAATAGAAAGCATCAAGAGTAGACTAGAAGAAGCAGAGGACCGCATCAGTGAGCTAGAAGACAAGATGGGAAAAAATACCCAAGTAGAGCAACTTCTAGAAAAAAAAATTAAAAGGCAGGAGGAGAGCCTAAGGGAACTTTGGGACAACACAAAACAAAACAACATCCGCATAATAGGGGTTCCAGAAGGAAAGGAAGCTGAGCAAGGAATAGAAAACCTATTTGAAGAAATAATGACAGAAAATTTCCCTGATATAGGGAAGAAAAAACCCACACAAATCCAAGAAGCTCACAGAGTCCCAAGCAAAATGAACCCCAAAAGACCGACGCCAAGGCACATTATAATTAAATTGGCAAACACCAACGACAAAGTAAGAATCTTAAAAGCGGCCAGAGAGAGACAGAAAGTTACATACAAAGGAACCCCCATCAGACTAGCAACTGATTTCTCAACAGAAACTCATCAGGCCAGAAGGGAATGGAATGAAATATACAAAGTCATGCAAAGGAAGGGTCTGAATCCAAGAATACTGTACCCAGCAAGGCTGTCAATCAAAATTGAAGGTGAAATCAGGAGCTTCACAGACAAAAAAGGACTAAGGGAATTTATTACCACCAAACCAGCAATGCAAGAAATGCTAAAGGGTCTGCTGTAAAAAAAAAAAAAAGAAATAGGAAGCAAAGAAGGAACACAGGTGTAAAGAATAGGAATGGCGACAAATAAGTACCTATCAATAATAACTTTAAATGTAAACGGATTAAATGCCCCAATCAAAAGACATAGGGTAATGGATTGGATAAGAAAACATGACCCATATATCTGCTGTCTACAAGAAACCCACCTCAGAAAAAAAGACGCACACAGACTGAGGGTGAAGGGATGAAAAAAGGTTTTCCAGGCAAATGGAACTGAAAAAAAAGCTGGGGTAGCAAT
This sequence comes from Plecotus auritus, assembly GCF_963455305.1. Classification (NCBI taxonomy): domain Eukaryota; kingdom Metazoa; phylum Chordata; class Mammalia; order Chiroptera; family Vespertilionidae; genus Plecotus; species Plecotus auritus. Next base: position 77,451,528 of record NC_137773.1, read on the forward strand.
ACTTATATCTGACAAATTAGATCTCAAACTGAAGGACATAACAAGAGATAAGGAAGGCCACTTCATAATACTAAAGGGAGCAATCCAACAAGAAGAAATAACTCTGGTAAACATATATGCACCCAATACAGGAGCACCCAAATACATAAAAAAACTTTTGGAGGATATCAAGGGAGAGATTGACAGCAATACAATCATAGTAGGAGACCTTAATACCCCACTATCACCATTGGACAAATCCTCTAAACAAAAAATCAGCAAAGAAACATCAATCCTAAATGACTCACTAGACCAGATGGAATTAATTGACATCTTCAGAACATTTCACCCCAAAGCCACAGAATATACATTCTTCTCAAGTGCACATGGGTCATTTTCAAAGATAGACCATATGTTGGGACATAGGCAAAGTCTCTTCAAATTCAAGAAGATAGAAATCATATCAAGCATCTTCTCAGACCACAGTGGCATAAAACTGGAAATCAACTACAATAAAAACAACCCAAAGAAATCAAACACATGGAGACTAAACAGCATGCTATTAAACCATGACTGGGTTACCAGAGAGATCAAAGAAGAAATAAAAAACATCATGACAACAAATGACAATGAAAACACTACAATCCAAAATCTATGGGACACAGCGAAAGCAGTCTTGAGAGGGAAGTTCATAGCTCTACAAGCCTACTGCAAAAAACAAGAAACAGGGGTAATAAATTACCTAACCCAACAACTCAAAGAGTTAGAAAAAGAGCAACAAGAAAAACCCAGTGTAAGCAGAAGGAAGGAAATAATAAAGATCAGAGTGGAGATAAATGACATATAGACCAAAGAAACAATACAAAAGATCAACAAAACCAAGAGCTGGTTCTTTGAAAGGATAAACAAGATTGGTGAACCTCTAGCCAGGCTCACCAAGAAGAAAAGAGAGAGGACCCAAATAAACAAAATCAGAAATGAAAGAGGTGAAATAACAACAGATCCCGCCAAAATACAAAGGATTGTTAAAAAATACTACGAACAACTCTATTCCAACAAACTGGACAACCTGGAGGAAATGGACATATTCCTAGAAAAATATAACCTTCCAAAACTCAATCAGGAAGAATCAAAACAGCTCAATATGCCAGTAACTATGGAAGAAATTGAAGCAGTCATCAAAGAGCTTCCGGCAAACCAAAACCCGGGGCCAGACGGCTTCACAGGAGAGTTTTACCAAACATTCAAGGAAGAACTAAAACCTATCCTCCTCAGACTATTCCAAAAAATTCAAGAGGAAGGAACACTTCCAAGCTCCTTCTATGAAGCCAGCATCACCCTAATACCAAAACCAGATAAAGACAACACAATGAAAGAGAATTACAGGCCAATATCCCTCATGAATGTAGATGCCAAAATCCTCAACAAAATTCTAGCAAATCGGATCCAGCAGTACATCAGAAAGATCATACACCATGACCAAGTAGGGTTTATCCCAGGAATGCAAGGATGGTTCAATATCCGAAAATCAATAAATGTGATACATCACATAAACAAATTGAAAGACAAAAATCACATAGTCATATCAATTGATGCAGAAAAAGCATTTGACAAAATCCAACACCCTTTCTTGATAAAAACTCTCAACAAGGTGGGAATAGAAGGATCATACCTCAACATAATAAAAGCTATATATGATAAACCCACAGCTAACATCATACTCAATGGGCAAAAACTAAAACCATTTCCCCTAAGAACAGGAACAAGACAAGGATGCCCACTCTCACCACTCCTGTTTGACATAGTACTGGAAGTATTAGCCATTGCAATTAGACAAGAAGAAGAAATAAAAGGCATCCAAATTGGAAAAGAAGAAGTAAAGCTGTCCTTATTTGCAGATGACATGATATTGTACATAAAAAAACCTAAAGACTCTATCAAAAAACTAACAGACTTAATAAATGAATTCGGCAAGGTAGCAGGATACAAAATTAACGCCAAGAAATCTATGGCATTTCTATACACCAATAGTGAACTTACAGAAAGAGAGACTAAAAAAGCAATCCCATTTTCCATCGCACCAAAAAAATTAAGATACTTAGGAATAAACCTAACCAAGGAGGTAAAAGACCTATATGCGGAAAACTACAGGACACTGAAAAAAGAGATAGAGGAAGATGTAAACAGATGGAAGAACATACCATGTTCATGGATTGGTAGAATCAACATCATCAAAATGTCCATACTACCCAAAGCAATCTATAGATTCAATGCACTCCCCATTAAAATACCAACAGCATATTTCACAGACCTAGAAAGAACTCTCCAAAAATTCATCTGGAATAAAAAAAGACCCCGAATTGCCACAGCAATCCTGAGAAAGAAGAATAAAGTAGGAGGGATCTCAATACCAGATTTCAAGCTGTATTACAAAGCCACTGTCCTCAAAACAGCCTGGTACTGGCACAAGAACAGACATATAGATCAATGGAATAGAATAGAGAATCCAGATATAGACCCAAACCAATATGCGCAATTAATATTTGACAAAGGAGGCATGAGCATACAATGGAGTCAAGACAGTCTCTTCAATAAATGGTGTTGGGAAAATTGGACAGATACATGCAAAAAAATGAAACTAGATCACCAACTTACACCATACACAAAAATAAACTCAAAATGGATACAGGACTTAAATATAAGACGGGAAACCATAAAAATACTAGAGGAATCCACAGGCAGCAAAATCTCAGACATATGCCAAAAGAACTTTTTCAGTGATACTGCCCCTAGGGCAATGGAAGCCAAAGAGAAAATAAACAAATGGGACTACATCAAAATAAAAAGCTTTTGCACAGCAAAAGAAACCATCAACAAAACAACAAGAAACCCCACTGTATGGGAGAACATATTTGCAAATGGTATCACTGATAAAGGTTTAATTTCCAACATCTACAGGCAGCTTATACAACTTAATAAAAGGAAGATAAATGATCCAATAAAAAAATGGGCAACGGACCTAAATAGAATCTTTTCGAAAGAAGACAGAAGGAAGGCCAAGAGACACATGAAAACATGCTCAAAGTCACTTATTATCCGAGAGATGCAAATCAAAACGACAATGCGATACCATCTCACACCTGTCAGAATGACTATCATCAACAAATCAACAAACGACAAGTGTTGGCGAGGATGCGGAGAAAAAGGAACCCTCGTGCACTGCTGGTGGGAATGCAGACTGGTGCAGCCACTGTGGAGAACAGTATGGAGTTTCCTCAAAAAACTGAAAATGGAACTCCCATTTGACCCAGTAATCCCACTCCTAGGAATATATCCTAAGAAACCAGAAACACCAATCAGAAAGGATATATGCACCCCTATGTTCATAGCAGCACAATTTACAATAGCTAAGATTTGGAAACAGCCTAGGTGCCCGTCAGTAGATGACTGGATCAGAAAACTATGGTACATCTACACAATGGAATACTATGCTGCCATAAAAAAGAAGGAATTACTACCATTTGTAGACACCTGGATGGAATTAGAGAACATTATGCTAAGTGAAATAAGCCAGTCAATGAAAGAAAAATACCACATGATCTCACTCATTTAGGGATAATGAAAAACATTATAAACTGATGAACCAAAAGATAGTTACAGAGGCAGTAAAGCATCAAACAGAGTGTCTAATTACAGCGGTAAGGTTAGGGAGAGGTGGGGGAAATAAGAGATCAACTGAAGGACTTGTATGCATGCATATAAGAGTAACCAACGGATGCAAAACATTGGGGGGTGAGGGCAGGTATGGGAGTGGGGGGGGGGCAATGGTAAGATATGTACACATATAATACCTTAATAAAAATTTGGAAAAAAAAATCTAAAGACTTAAAAAAAAATAAAAAATAAAAATAAATAAAAATAAAAACAAAACTCAACAAACAAGAACTGCCTATCTCAACTCTGTCCACCATTACTTCCCCTTCTAGGACTAGTAGCCTCTTGAAAAAAGGAACCTGTATTTTCTCTTTTATTTTACCTCACCATTCAATGTTATGCTAACATATTTGTACATGTATTTTTATAGCAAAAATGCACTGGAGAAGACTTCTGATAATCTTCCATAATTCTTTTTGTTTTTATGGCATTTGACATTACTGATCATTCTTTCATTTCCAAAACTTCTTTTAGGTTCTGTGACATACGCTGTGTTCCCCCTTTTCTCTTACCATACCTCCTCTCTATTTTTTTCCAGTACCTCTTATTCTTCCCATCCCTTAGAGGTTGATGTTCTTAAAACAGTGCTTTTCAAACCTGAATATGCTTAAGGTTTGATAAAATGAAGATTCATGTTCAGGAAGTCTGTGGTGGAATTCAGAGTCTATATTTCTTTTTTTTTTAATTTTTATTGAATTTATTGAGCATTTCTAATAACCTCCCAGGTGATGGTTATTTACTGGTTCGGGGGCCACATTTTGAGTAACAATGCCCTCAAAGGGGGGGAAGGACTTTTGACATCTGCAGACCACAGTGATTATAGGTATGCTGTGTTATTCTTAGCTCAGCCAGCAGTGAGATGGGGCCTGGGACAGCTAGAGTCAGGCTTGGTGGCTCTGTGACTCACCAGGCATGTTTGTCTATCCCAGGTGGGATGAAATATCCATGTATGCTTAAGTGTAAAAAAAAAATGTTGAAAAGCTCTGCCACAGAATTTTAGTCATCCAGTCTCATCCATTCCCAGGTCTTGTCCTCTCATCTCTATGTTGAAGTTTTCCATTAACTATATATCTCTTAGGCATCACCTTCCCTGCACATATCTGGAACTTATGATACTTTTCTACATGGTTGTTCTTCTTTTATGTTCTACTAGTGGCCCGGTGCATGAAATTCATGCACGGGAGGGGGTTGTCCCTCAGCCCAGCCTGCACACTCTCCAATCTGGCACCCCTCAGGGGATGTCCAACTGCTGGTTTAACTGGCAGTCGGACATCCCTCTCATAATCCGGGACCGCTGGCTCCTAACTGCTCACCTGCCTGCCTGCCTGATTGCCCCTAACCATTCTGCCTGCCAGCCTGACCACCCCCAACTGCCCCCCCTTCTGGCCTGCTCACCCCCAACTGCCCCCCTGCCAGCCTCCTGGCCTACAACTGCCCCCCCTTGCCAGCCTGATTGCCCCTAACCACCTCTGCCTCGGCCCTGCCACCATGGATTGTCGGGAAGGACGTCTGGAAGGTCTCCTGGTCTAATTAGCATATTACCCTTTTATTAGTGTAGATTCTTGTCCTGATCCTAATGTTGACCCAGTTGCTAAAGGTATAAATATGCCCTAGACAATTCTCTCATTTTTTCTCACTTCCAATGAAAGGATAAGTTGTGTGTTTGTTTTGTTTTAGTTCTCATATCTACTCCCTTCTCTCTAGTTTTGGATGCCCTGTTGTGTTGACTATGCACTCTTTTCCCTCATGCCTGTTTGGCCCCTCACCACTGTCAACGTACTTTCTTCTAAGATCCCCATATTACTTCTGTATTGATATTTATTTTTTAAAAAACATATTTTTATTGATTTCAGAGAGGAAGGAGAGGGAGAGATAGGACCATCAATGATAAGAGAGAATCATTGATCAGCTGCCTCCTGCACACACCCTACTGGAGATTGGGCCCACAACCAGGGCATGTGCCCTGACTGGGAATCTAACCATGACCTCCTGGTTCATAGGTCAATGCTCAACCACTGAGCCATGCCAGCTGGGCTTTAGTGATATTTCTGAAACATGATCTGCTCATGTTCTTTTCCTACTGAGAACAGTTCCCTTTTGCTGAAGTTAGACTGAGTTCCATAGCATGGAATAGAGTACATGACCTAGAGCTACTATACATCCCTCTGAAAGCACTTCCAAGTATTTGCCACTTCTGTTTACCACTTAGTGGCCAGAATTTGGCCACATGGACACACAATGCTGCCAGGAAACTGGGAAATCTTTAACCTCTTAGAAGTGCCTTTAAGGAGAACCCTTGTTCTCTTTTCTGCTGGCTGGAAGGCAGCTGTGCTGACTAGAATCTGAGCATCTATCTTGGATTACCACACTAAGGGTGGCAAAACAATAAGATGAAAGAATTGGCACCCTGGCTGGGTAGCTCAGTTGGTTAGAGTGTCATTCCCATATGACAAGGTTGTGGGTTTGATCCCCACCCAGTCAACCAATGAATGCATAAATAAGTGGAACAACAACAAAAAAATCGATGTCTCTCTCTCTCTCTCTCTCTCTCTCTCTCTCTCTCTCTCTCTCTCTCTCTCTCTCTCTCTCTCTCTCTCCCCCTTCCCCTCCCTCCCTCCTCTATCTCTTTAAATTAATTATTTTTTTAAAATAGGTTCTTAAAAAAATGGATTGGTAAACTCCCATTCCAGACTTGGTCTGTTTATTTTCATTGCCTTTCTTTCTTTCTTTCTTTCTTTCTTTCTTTCTTTCTTTCTTTCTTTCTTTCTTTCTTTCTTTCTTTCTTTCTTTCTTTCTTCCTTCCTTCCTTCCTTCCTTCCTTCCTTCCTTCCTTCCTTCCTTCCTTCTTTCTTTCAAAAGGAAAATAAATCTTTCTTAAACCAATATTATTGTGTACCTTCTATCACTTACAAATAAACCTAATCTGAACTAACACAGCAATAAAGGGTTAGTCTGTTCATCCCTTATTTATTTCCCTGACACACAATACCTCCCACATCTACCACTATAATGGATCTTAGCGGGGAAAATAGCTTTTTAGACTAAGGACTACTAATATTAAAGGAAGTGAAAAATTATAGCTATAATGCTAAGTATATATTTTTTGTTAAACAGAGATGATCATATTTCTGGCTGTTATAAAAAATTATGTGGATGGATACTACTCTACACATTACATTTCTTAAGTAGCATATTAAATGCAGTCACTCAGTCTATACCAGTGGTCGGCAAACTGCGGCTCGCAAGCCACATGCAGCTCTTTGGCCCCTTGAGTGTGGCTCTTCCACAAAATACCACGTGCGGGCGCGCAAGTACAGTGCGATTGAAACTTCGTGGCCCATGCGCAAAAGTTGGTTTTCGGCTCTCAAAAGAAATTTCAATCGTTGTACTGTTGATATTTGGCTCTGTTGACTAATGAGTTTGCCAACCACTGGTCTATACTATAGACTCTATAGGAAGGCCATTCAGCCCTTCAAAGGCAAAACTGAGATGTGCCTCTGAGTCTTCTTTCTCCAAAGTCCTTGTTTCCTCATGTGCACACAAATGCATGCACAGAGAAGACAGAATTCAAGAAAAGCTAATTTAGAAAACATTTTAAACACACTAGCTGTTTCCTGTAGAGGTATAAATCTCATCTTATTTTTACCACTATATTTTTTAACTTGAATTTTTATTTATTTTAGAAATTTAATTTTTTTCCATATCAATACATCTTTCCAGTGTAATCTTTGCTGTACATTAACATATATAACTTTATCTATACACACAGAGAATGCTATGCACTTTGGCTTTTTAAAGTAGAGTAAAATTTTAAGTCCACATGCTATTATTTAGGTGACAATATTTTGGCTCACAGAAAACCCAATTCTTTGCTATACTCTCAGGAGGCATGAGCTGAGGTCTGCATCAGAGTCAGTGTCTTGGGTGGTTCTTACTTTATTTAAGATTTGTAAGAAGAAAGAGATGCCCTAAATTTCAAGGATTTAAAGGGGAGGGGAGGAGGACTTCATAACCTTCTTTAAGATCATTACAAAGAAACAACCTAAAGTAGAAAGGAGATTTCTAATAGTTTTATCCATATAATCCTCTGTTAACTCTATTCTTTCCAATAAATAAGACAAGAGGCAAGTTAAGGATACAGGCAGTTCATTCATTCTTAATAGGCAGTGGGATATGCTATACAAAGTTGGGTCCCTTCATGTTTTAATAGACTAGAGGTAAGTCTGTTCTTAAAAAGGAAAAATTTAAGAACTGGTGGAAAATGTCATCAATGCATTTTAGGGTGTTTTATTATTTAATAAAAAATAATTTATAAAAATATATTGTTCATAAGTTTGCGAAAGTCAACATTTGACTTTCTTCTTTACATATGCCATTCTTCTTTTCCTTGTCAGAAATGTAATAGTTTCTTTATAAAACTATGAAAATTCATGTCTTCTTGGGTTTTTGTTTTATTTAATATATCAATACTTAAGTTTCAGTCCTCAAATTTCCAATACACAGAAAAAACACATTTAAATTATACAAATGAACAAAAATATGTATATTGACATTAGCAGAACAAGTGAATATAAAGGAGCTCATTTGAATATTTTCTTCCCTTCATATCAAATAATGACAATGAACCATTTTGTTTCTAAACAGAGGAACCTATTATTTTAATAAACATTGGCTGATTTTTTCTAATACCCTACAATAGTCATATACATTTTTCCTAGGAAGTTAGTCCTAAAACAACATAAATCATGATTTATTAGAAAAAAGACAAAAATGTGGGGTCCCATGGTAGAAATGTTGCTGTGAAATCTTCTGTAGCTCCAATTTCACATGGAAACTGGCCTGTTCCTCTACTAACAATGTTTTTCCTGCCTGAAATGCTCTTCCCTCTGTTCTGCCCACTCAAATTCCCTCAACTGTTTAAGGTCTGTTTAAATTCCCTTCTTCCTTATAAAGAATATATACTCCTTTCCATCCCTAAAAATGTTTCTTTTCTCAATATTTACAATTGTTACTATTGTGGGTAGTTATTCATGATTACATTTTTTAAAATGGCCAGCAAAAAAGAAAATTATTCAACCACCTTTCATTGAGTCACTTGTACCTAAAACATAAATGTATGTAAATAAACTGAATAAAAGACAAAAACAAATATTTAGTGATAGTCAGTGGTTCTCAATTTAGCTAGAGAATTACACATGTGTCAGTGATTATGATCCCAGTACTGTGATAGATGCAATAATAGAAATTCATATGTTATGCTTGGAGAATATGCATTATTTATTTAATTATTATTTAGGTTGGTCATTTAATTATGTAATTATGTCTTCTCTTTCCAGTGAAGTGATCTTATAAGAAATAGGTAATTAAAATTATGTATTGATTTAAAGATATAGTTTTATATGTGTATATAAATATTTGATATATACATTTAATAGTTTTTCACACACTGCCTGGAATGTAGTCATTTTTATAGAGATTCAGGTAGAATGCCACAGGCACTCTGAAACTGGACCATTCAAGCTTCATGAATGGAACAACTACATGGAAAAAGTTATCAGCTCAAATCATGCTCAAATAAACACACTTTCCACAAGCAGAATGGTCATTTTAAGTGGAGATTAAAACATTAATAAATAATAATAATAAAATATACTAAGACAATTATTTGAATTTCACTTTGGACAGGAGAAAATAGAATGATGTTTTATTTTGCTAAATATTTTCCACTTGAGGTAAAGAAGTCCTTATTGTTGGAACATTTTTTTCTTTTCTTAGAGAGAGTGGAAGAGAGGAGAGACAGAGAGAGAAACATTGATGTCACATCTATTGGTTGCCTCCTGCACGTGCCCGATCAGGGTCAGGGATGGAGCCTACAACCTAGGTGCATGCCTTTGACCAGAGTCGAACCCCGGGCCCTTCTGTCTATAGGCTGACGCTCTATCCACTGAGCCAAACAGGTTAGTGTCGTTGGAACATTTTTAAAGTTCATGGGATGACCACACGTTAGAGACATTTTTGAGAAATTTTCATATATGGGTAGGATTTTGGATGGACCAGTTACTTCTAATGTCATCCCAATCATCCTATGTCGGTAATGGTTGTATAATGGTCTCAGAAATATCCCAGGGCTATTTAAAATTCCCAATTGGTTATGGCAAATGTTTGTATGCACTCATAGAAAATTCTTCATCATTTGAATTGAAAGTTATTCCATTCAATAATTTATTTCCAGAGAGTGTTAATTATGTTTAGATTTTATGCTATTTCTATTTGTACCAATGATGTTACTACTGTGCATTAAATTGTCTGAGAGGTGTTACTAATACTTCCTCCTAAAAGTATTTCAAGTATGAAAATTCTAAAAGAAATTCAGGAATTCGCCATGATTGAGCTGCTGCTGCTTTTTCTTCTCTTCTTCTTCTTCTTCTTCTTCTTCTTCTTCTTCTTCTTCTTCTTCTTCTTCTTCTTCTTCTTGTAACCACTGTTTTCTCTTCTATCATCGAAGGATTTCAAACTCTGTTTTCTAAAAATATGTGTGGTTGCCATGCAATTGGTAGAATAGCTTCATTTTGTGTAGCTGAACAACTATTCACACACTTTCTGTTTGTGGTTAAACAGTGCCTTCACTCTAGAACCAGTTCTCTGAAGATTACTCACTTGTCTCTCCTCTTGATCCATTCTCCCAAGCAAAGCAAAGCTACAACTATACCATTTTCCTAGTAGGGAAAGACAAACAACCCACATTTCCATATAGACATTTACCTACATATGATTTTATTTTTAATATGTATGGTTAATCCAAGTAAAAAGATAATCACATAGACAAGGATAAGAGACAGTTTTGGTGGGAAAATCAAGGGGGAACCACTATATATGCTTCATGAAGTAAGAAAGTAAAATATGTATGTCCTCCAAAATAATTTCCCAGAAATCTCTTAGGAACATGTAAGTAAATAAAATGTGTTATTTATGATTGTGGACTAATTTATGAGATTAGCTGAAATCAGAGCATTGGAGGGGTTTATAGAAAAGTGATAGAAAGATATATGCTATTGAATAAGAGCAGGTCCTTGGGATTGAAAGGATAAAACTGATAAATCTGTGCCTTTGTCATTTTTTTTTTATCAATCTCAACTCCACAGTTCAGCTCAGGGCTCTCAGTACTTCTTCTCTATGCCCTGCTCTAAATGTTCTACTTCCATTACATATAAATATGTCCTCTGTTCTTTTTTCTTTGCAAAAATATGATCACCTTCATAACACTGTGATTGTTAAATCTACAGGTTAAGCATTGTTTCTGCATTCCTGGTTGATAGCAAGATGTCAAGATCTGCTGCTAGCATCTCAAACTCAAATCACTCCAGACTAAGTTCAGTGTCCTCTTTTCTTCAAAACAACCCAAATTCCCTGATGGTTTTGAAAAATACCATATTTTATACATGAAACTAAAACACTTTTATACAGCAAAAATACATCAACAAAACAATAAGACAACCCACTGAATGGAAGAAGACATTCACCAATGATATATCTGATCAGGGGTTGATCTCCAAAATATGTAAATTCATACAACTCAACATAAAAAAATATAATAATCCAATTAAAAATTGGACAATGGACCTGAATAGACACTTCTCCAAAGAGGACATACAGATGGCCAATAGACATATGAAAAGATGCTTGATGCTACTAATCATCAGAGAAAAGCAAATCAAAATCACAATGAGATATCACCTCAAACTGTCAGAATGGCTATCATCAATAAATCAACAAACTACAAGTGTCAGTGAGGATGAGGAGAAAGGGAACCCTAGTGCACTGTTGGCGGGAAAGAAGATTGGTGCAGCAACTATGGAAAAGAGTATGGAGTTTCCGAAAAAAATTAAAAATGGAACTGCCTTATGACCCAGTGCATCCACTTCTGGGTATATATCTGAAGAAACCGAAAACACTAATTTAAAGAATAATTGCACCCCCATGTTCATTGCAGCATTATATACAACTAGAGGCCCAGTGCATGAATTTGTGCACGGGTGGGGTCTGGCAGGCCCGCCCTGGGCTGGAGGGGACATGGGAGGTTGGCTGGCAGGCCATCTCCTCCATCAGAGGTGGGGGTGGTGACTAGGGGCCGTGGGCAGTTGGCTGGCCGGCCCACCTCCGATTGGGCTGGTTGGCCACAGTGAGCATCATAGCCACTGGTTGTTCCAGTATTCTGGTCGTTCCCGTCGTTCTGGCATTCTGGTCACTGGCTTTTTATATATATATATAGATAGTAGCCTTGTGCACGAATCCATGCGCCAGTAGCTCTCTGATGCCCTCCTGTAGCTCTCCACCCACTGTCCTGCACTCCTGTAGCTCCCCCAGATCCCCCTCCCCTTCTCCCTCTCATAGCTTGTTGCCCTGCTCCCTCCTGTAGCTCTCCACCGCCTGCTTGTAGTTCGCTGCCCCACTCTCCTGAAGATCCTTGATCTGGTTGTTACGTGGTCAGTCGTTATGCCTCATGGCATAATGAATAATTAGCATATTCCTCTCTTATTATATAGGATGTATGGTGCCAGATGGGCACTGGAAATATGGTAAAGAGCACTTTGTGAAGTATATGATTTCCTGACCGCTGTGCTGTACACCTGAAACTAATACAAAATAATATTGACTATAAACTGCAATGGAAAAATTAAGAAAAAAAAAACATAAAAATTAGTTGATCCAATAATTCTTCTCAAAGGTCATAAAGGCCATCTTTGGGTAATCAACAAATATTTTGTTTTAATTGTTTTTTCAAAATTGTTAGAAAATAGATCTATATAATAGAGTTAAAGAAAAGGGGGAAAAATAAATATGATAAAAGATCTTATTTTGATGAAAGATTCAACCATGGGGTCCAAATTATAAAACAAGAAGATTATGCTTTCTTCCTATAGTTTTATTGTTATTTATTTACATAGTTCTTACTATTACTAATTATTATTAGCTAGCTTATAGTTAATTGCAATTTTGAGGTAAATTGCACCTCTGAAAGAGAAGAGTTTACAGAAATATTTTGAGCCAATATACAAGACCTTCCCCATAATTATAAATATCCTGTTATAATCCTATCTAATAAAAGAGTAATATGCAAATTGACCATCATTCCAAGACACAAGATGGCCGCCCCCATGTGGTCAAAGATGGCTGCCCTCATGTGGACACAAGATAGCCACCACAAGATGGCCAGCAGGGGAGGGCAGTTGTGGGTGATCAGGCCAGCAGGGGAGGGAAGTTGGGGGGAACCAGGACTTCAAGGGGGGGCAGTTGGGGCAGACCAGGCCTGCAGGGGAGGGCAGTTGGTGACAAGCAAGCCAGCAGGGGAGGGCAGTTGGGGGCGACCAGGCCTGCAGGGGAGGGAAGTTGGGGGCAACCAGGCTGGCAGGGAAGGGCAGTTAGGGGCAACCAGGCTGGCAAGGGAGGGCAGTTGGGGGCGACCAGCCCAGCAGGAGAGGGCAGTTAGGGGCAATCAGGCCATCAGGGGAGGGCAGTTAGGGGTGACCAGGCTGGCAAGGGAGGGAAGTTAGGGGTGACGGGGCCTGCAGGGGAGGGAAGTTGGGGGCGACCAGGCCTGCAGGGAAGAACAGTTAGGGGTGACCAGGCCTGCAGGAGAGGGCAGTTAGGGGTGACCAGACTGGTAGGGGAGGGCAGTTAGGGGCAATCTGGCTGGCAGGGGAGCAGTTAGGCGTCAATCAGGCTGGCAGGGAAATGGTTAGGGGGTGATCAGGCTGGCAGGCAGAAGCAGTTAGGGGCAACCAGGCAGGTAAGCAGGCAAGCGGTTGGGAGCCAACAGTCTTGGATTGTGAGAGGGATTTCCGACTGCCCTCAAGGGGTCCCAGATTGGAGAGGGTGCAGGCTGGGCTGAGGGACACTCCCCTCCCTTCCCCATGCATGAATTTTGTGCACCAGGCCTCTACTTAAATTATATGCTTCTAAATTTTACACATATTCCATTGTGAAAGCAAATGGTAATTCCTCCTCCATATTTCTGCAGGTTTATTATTATAGCCAGCTCAACAGTTATTGCCATTAGAATATGATTTTAAACCATGAATTGGAATTCCCTCTCTACTGAATGTGACCATCACCATTCCCTAAGCATACTATAAGCCTATATCATTCCTTTGCCTATAATATTTTCTATATCTTATTTCTGCATGTGGAGCAAGCACCTTAGAAGATCCAGCACAAGCACCAAGCCTTCTGGGTAGCTTCCCAATCTACGTTCCCTAAACATTGCTGTGTTTTTCTTTTGTCACTGGGCCCTTTGTATTTCCTTCCCTACTAGTCTCTAAGTTTCATGTCAGGGAAGATGGTAGTTTCTCAGTCATTCCTAGGCAAACTGTACCCAATGCTTAACATTACCTATGAAGCACATATTTGTTGATTGAGTTGCCTCAGTACCTACTTGTGTGGTCAAGGGAAGGAAAAAGTATATACAAGAGGAAATATTGTATAAGCTGTTTTCTGAATCTGCAGGGCAAACTGCTTGAGGCAGTGACTAGAAAACTGGGCCACGATCCTTCTATATTTGGGAAAATGTATCACCAGAGACACAAAGGGAAAAAGTATATGTTATGTGTAGCAGAATATTAAAAACCTATATAGAATCCTGATACTGTAATGTTCATTCCTTGAAGTATATTTTTATTTAATGTCTTACATAAGAAAATAGAGCCAGCACTAAAAGGGGTATCTCCATACTCTAAAACATACCAAAAGCAAAAACAAGAAATTCTGTGCCAAAAATTTTTTGCTTAAATTTTGAGGTAAACCAAGAAAACATATTATTTGTGATTATCATAAAGTCTGACATTCACACATTCAGCTTTTGATAGATGTACCATAATTTATTTGTCTGGCAGGTCTGTGTTGGTATCAAACTGTAAAGATGAAAAACAAAATTGTATGTGATGAAAATAGTTAATTTAAATAAAAATTTTTGGCAGTTCCCCTATTTTTGAAACTTGTTCCTCAAGCTCTTCATAATCTCACTTATCTACATTTCAAAGAAAGCTGGACACTGGTGTCTTGTTCTTTATTTTATTAATATGAAAACTAGAATCCAAAAGCCATAGAAGAATTGTGCCAAAATTAAGCAATATCTGAGCAAACTGTGAAACTTTTAAAAACTTCACTAATAAGGCATTCAAATTTCTTATGCCTGTTTACATAATTTTCTCACTTATTTTTTAAAATATGTTTCAATTCATTTCAGAAAGAGGGAAGGAGAGGAAGAGAGGGATAGAAACATCAATGATGAGAGAGAATCATCGATTGGCTGTCTCCCGCACACACCTATTGGGGATCGAGTCTGAAACTCGGGCATGTGCCCTGACTGGGAATTGAACATTCATGGGTCAACACTCAGCCACTGAGCCACACCAACCAGGCTTCTCATTTATTTTTATTACAAGAACTATCCTTTTTAATAATTCCCCTTTAAAATTACACTTTTTATACCAGACTTATTCTGGTAATAAATACTTCTAGTTGTATTATAGTAGAAAATATTTTTGTTCTGATGCTTTTGCCTTAATAAAATGTACTTACTAAAAAGTAGAAATTATTCCAAGATAAAAATAACTAAAATATAATTTATGGGCTCATAATAATAACCTAAGAAAATGCTAAAAAATTTTAAATAATATTTCACTGATCATATTTTGTAGTAGTAATGGCAACAAAAACTCTCAAACATTGCTGGCAGGAGTATAAATAGGTGCAACTACGTTGGAAAACTTGCAGTATCTACTCAAGCTAAAACCAGGCAGTATATATACTAAACTACCCCTTGATCCAACAATTTTTGCTCTAGAGAAAGACTTGGACCCAACCCATACAGTCCCCAAAATGAATGTATTCACAAAAAGATATGCTCAAGGATGTTCATCGCAGCACTAGCCAAAACCTAAAAAATACTTAAATATTCCATAATAAAACAACAAATAAATTGTGATGTCTTCATATAATAGAATACCATATAGAAATGAAAATAAATAAGCTATTGTTACATGCAACTATATGGAAAATCACATAAACATAATGGTCATAAAAATGAAGCAGACACAAATGAGTATTTATATAACGTTCCAAAGCAGGGAAAACATATTCATTGTTGAAAAAGTCAAGGTAGCAATTATCTCTTGGCAACACAGTTCCTGGGAAAGAATACTGTGGTGGCAGAGAGCAGAGTGAGGGTTTTTGTTACATTGGCAATGCTACATTTTGATCATGGTCTCTTTCCATGACTGTGTTACTTTTGTGAAACTTTATATGGAACTAGTCATTTGTATACTTTTCTGCATGTATGTTGTATCTCAATTAAAAAATTAAAAATCTTTTACAACCTATGAAAAAAAGTTTGTAATCATAAATTATCCTATTCTAGAGGCCCGGTGCACAAAATACGTGCACAGGGGTGGGAGGGTCCCTCATCCTGGCCTGCACATTCTCACAATCCAGGACCCCTCACGGGATGTCCGACTGCCAGTTTAGGCCCAATCCTGCAGGGCCTAAACTGGTAGTCAGACATCCCTCTTGCAATCTGGGACTGCTGGCTCCTAACCACTCGCCAGCCTGCCTACCTGACCACCCCTAATCACTCTGTCTACTTGCCTCATCACCCCTAACTGCTCGCCTGCCTGCCTGATTGCCCCTAACCACCTCTGCCTTGGCCCTGCCACCGCAGCTTCATCCGGAAGGACATCTGGAAGGTCGTTCAGCTGTCCGGTCTAATTAGCATATTATGCTTTTATTATTATAGATAATAAAAGGCTAATATGCAAATAGACCAAATGGCAGAACAGTCGGAACAACTGAACAACTGGTCACTATGACGTCTGCTGACCACCAGAGGGCATGTGCGGAACACGGCGGGCATTGGCCGAGGCGGGATGGTGGAACAGGTGAGCGGGCCCACCAGAGTAAGGCGGGTGTCGGTCGCTGTCATCGGAAAGAGCCTCTGGTAGTTACTGAAAATTCTTTGTTCCTGTGCGCCGCGGTCCCACCAGGCGCTCGCACCTGCTGCTGGCACTAGCCCTGCTTGCACCCACAGCCGCCACCAGAGCCGCTGCCAGTGACCAGTGTTGGTCCTGATCACTCGGCGTCATCAGCGGGTGCAAGTGGAGGCTGCCAGCCCTGATCACCCCTAAGGGCTTCTCCACCTCCCCCTGCTCCTGAGGGGCGATCAGGGCAGCAGCCTCTGCTCGCACACGCGGCTGGCACTGACCCCAATGGCTCTGCGCTTTCAGCAGGTTTGAGCAGGGCCGGCACCATCAGCGTGTTGGAGCAGCGGCAGCGGGAGCAGGGCTGCTGGCAGACAGGGGACCAGGGGGCAGCGGTGGGAGGGCCCAGGTAGGGGCGTGGAGAATGGGCCAAGTCCCGCCCCTGTGCCTACCACAGCCTCATGGCCCACAGTTCCTTTCAAGGGGCACGAATTCGTACACTGGGCCCCTATTTTAATTATAAATATTTATGGTTTCTAGATATTTTTGCCTCCAAGTCACCCTGGAAAGAATATTTTTAAATTTAAAAGATATCCTTATGAATTAATACTAAATACTTTTGTTACTTTTTTAAGTTTACATGTTTCTTTTTTGCTCAGTATATCACAAATAGACTTAGTGAACAAAGAATAGTTTCCATAAACACATTTATTTTATATAATATTTTCAGTAGAGGGAGCTTCACTTTCTTTATTTTAGAAAATTTTCTTTCAAGTGCCATCACTGCAAATAAAAATACTTAATTTTTCTGTATATTATTAAAGTTCTTCATAGAATGATGAAGGTAAATGAATAAAAAAGTGCTACTCTCATTCAAGACTAGTCTAAGATAGATAGAAAACTCAATTTATGAAAGGAGAAAGAAAAAACTTGATGAAGAATACCCATATCAATTAAACTTCTACATTGGGTATGTCTTTTTCAAAGAATTACATTTTTGGAGTATTCATAAAAACATTTTTAACTAAAAGTAATATGAATGAAGGTAAGTTCTTATAATATGATTATGAGTTTGAAATACAATTTTTGTGAATTTCAATAAAACAACAAAAATCAGAGACTCTAGTGATGAAGAATACATAACTAAGAATATATTATAACAAAACAAAAAATAATATATTATAACAAATATGGTGAATTGCCATTATACAAATCTGACCACATTGACCAAAATATTTTAGTTACTGACATTAAGCTTCCCAAATCTGAATATCTATTAACTAAGCTATTATGATTTCTCTTATAACATTAATTCCTTTCCATGAAATTTCCATAAATGTAAAAAAGCTCTATACTCTTTGCTTTGATCACTACATATAAAATCTGTGACCATTGGAAAGTTTAAAAATTTACTGAGTCTTATTAAAATATTTTCACTGAAAATAATCTGGTTTGCAGTGGTTCAACCCCTTAAGAAAAAGTCAATAATCTCATAATATAATAACCTTCACAACTGGCCCCTATTATTATAGGCTTATCAAAATAATATAACTTTCTGTAAGGTAGCTTTTATTAAATACATTATGTTTTTCTATGGTGTCCAATGATGAAATTTTGACCTGGAAACTCAGAAAAGAATATTTACTACTTCAATAGAAATCAGTATACACAAAACTTATTCTAATTATTTTAATTTCAATCCTCTTGTAAAGCTTGTGAGCCATCAGATGGAAATTATAATAAAATGAAATTTATATTGATGGTTTAAAAATCTGTATGAGCAGTATCTTGCTTATACATTGTTTAGTTAAGAATAGTGGTTAAAATATCTGATCTTTTGCCTAGTCTCATTTCCTCTTTAAATTAATTGAAGAGGAAAAATGAGGCCTACCAAATATGACTGGACATGATAAGAAAATGACATGTCATAGAACAACATTATTGTTCTATGGATTTTTTATTATATTACTTTATCCAAGAAGATTATTCTTGACATATAACATATCTAATGATTTATTTATGCTTTTGCCTCCATGTATTACCTGAACTAAGCTCATTAGAAATAGCACTTCTTTATTTTTTATTCACTTACCTTAATCTCTGGATATATCAACAATGTTCAGAATTTTTCTGGTTAGTAAATGTTTATGTTCTAATTGTTTTCCTTTTAAAAAGTTAGTAATGTTCCATTTCTAATTAGTAAATGTTTTTAACTCCCCCAAAGAGAGTAACCCACAACTTATAATTTACTTAGAAAAAGGAATCTCTAATAGCAATTTGAGAAGGAAAAACTTGGCTTTGGAAATAACTTTTCCAGGGTAATCTCAGTTGCTACTAATATAAGACGACAGTTACTAAAATGCATTATTTTCAGAAAATAGAGCAAAGTTACATGTTTTCAGAGGTCTCAATAGATAGACTGCTAGGTACTTTAGACATAAAATAATACGATTTAAGGGGTGCTCTCAACAAGTCAATTTCTAATTGCATTCTTGGTCTCATCAATAACAGGTGGTTGCATTCTAGTACACAGGCTTTTTAAATAAGTTCTCCAACTGTTAAATACAAATAGACTCACCTGAGTAACAGTGCTGCCTCCCAGAAATAAAATCCCGAAACTAATGTCCGAAAGTGTCTCACGTGGGCCATGATACGGAGAGATATTCACGATCCTGAAATTAGTCTTATCCAAGGCATGGGGAAACGAGAAAGCCTGGAATGAAAATATGCAAT
Organism: Plecotus auritus; assembly: GCF_963455305.1. Lineage (NCBI taxonomy): Eukaryota > Metazoa > Chordata > Mammalia > Chiroptera > Vespertilionidae > Plecotus > Plecotus auritus. The sequence continues at coordinate 77,470,925 of NC_137773.1, forward strand.
CTAACTCCGTGTAGCGGTGGAGACAAACGCTTGGAAAGCTTCAGCACCACAGACAGCTCCCCGCGGTCTGCGGAGGCCCTGTCTGCCTTTCAAACCTTTCAAATTCTCTTTCTACCCTTCTCTGAGCGCTGAGCAGAGGGACATGCACAGGGTTACAAATGTGCAGGTGATTTACACAGTGAAAGCGGAATAATGAGTGAGATGAAATGTATGAAGTGCCCAGGTTCTGGGCAACAGTTCACTGGAGCTCTAGCGGCAAAGAAAGAATGCTTGTCCTTTCCTGACTCAGACCCACGTTTGAAGAAAGAACAGCAGCAACAGCCGGAATGAAAATGCTTCTTCACCTGCTCCAAGCGCTGCCGGCCCAAACCCCACTCTCCACCTTTGGGTAAGACCCAAAACCGCTAGCGCGGCAAAGGGAAGCGGGGCGGGGCCAGACGACACTGTCTTGCCCGCAAATCACAACCGCACAGCGGGACAGAGTGACAAGACACTCATGATGGTAGGCGGTGCTTAGCACTTTACCCTTTTTTAAAAAAGCAGCGAGTAACTGATGCAGAGCCTAAAGGGTGACTGGAGTGTGTTGGGGGAAGGAAGCTTCAGGACTAAGCCTGGGAGAATCAGGGGCTTTTGTGGGTTAGTTAGCAGAATCGCTTTGGAGGGACCATCCATTGTTCACTTCCGAGAAAAGGTACAATTTAGTAACTGTCACCCCATGTCGTTGACCTTACGCGGAAATGTAAGAGTAAGCTTTAAGCCTATGGAAAGGGCTAAGGAAGAGCAGAGAATGTGGTGCATGGGCAGCAGCGGGCAGGAGAACACGCTGCTTCTAGAATCCTCTCATAACCCTGGCCCTCTTCTGGCCAGGAAGCATTGTTGACGAGAGTGAGTTGAGTTTCCTTCAGCCATAATAAAGTTTCTAAAAAGATGAAGGCGGGAAATCTAAAGAGATGGCTACTTAGAGGCACAAGCTACCCACCATTTCTTCTTAAATATTTTCCATAACTTAACAGTAAGTTCAAGTAAGAAGGACAGCTAATTCATTTGTTATACCTCTTCTGTCATCCATCTCTCTATCTGCTCTCTCTCCCCCACCCTCCCTACCATCTTGACCATTTACATGGGGATGTGGATTGGAAGACTGAAAAGGAAAATTTGTGTGTGTGTGTGTGTGTGTGTGTGTGTGTGTGTGTGTGTGTGTCAAAATAATGGAATTTAAAAAAATTGAAACCTATTGTTAGATCTTTACAGTGGCTTTTATTACTATCAACAAGGATCAAAATGTTCACTCACCTCTTCAACCTTAACTTTTTCCCAAAACTCCTGCAAATATTTATTCTGAAAGTCCTATTTTAATCTCATAACTTTCTCAATAACTAAACTACATGCCTTCTTACTCTTTCTCTATTTTTTTAAATTAGATTCCAACAGCAATTAACATATCAATTACCCTGTAAATCTATTTAACTGGAAGAGTAGAAGTCATTACCTTCCAACCCTCTCCAATGAAGACAATGAAAAAAAACACCAAAAAAACTCGTCTCTTTACTCTTTAGCAGACATCTTTTCACATCTTTGTTTTCTTATTTAAATCACAAACTTCCAGAAGCTCATAAGAAATATCATTGATCCTGCTCATGAATATTTGCATCTTGAGAAAGTTCATACAATATTGGTTAACTCAGTTTTTCAGTGAGTCTTTTGAAAACTAATGAAGTACAAATGCTTTTTAGTTGGCCATTCAATGAATATCATTAATTGTTTTAAAAAACACAGATAATAAAAAAAAAAGAGTGAAACTTACTCTATTTCAAGAAGGCTTGGATTTCTTGCCTTGTTTCACCACTAAGTAATTGGGCATTTTTGGAAAATTGATCTACTTTTAAAAATATTTTTACTTAGTATATCTTTAAAATATTTATTTATTGAGAGAATTGAATTAAATGACCTCTGAGATTCATCCTCTGGCCCAAAGAAGACACCCAATCAATGTTTAAGTAAACAAATGTATGGATGATATGATATTTAAAAGTCTATGTTTACATTTATCTGGATAGTTACTAGTAAGTTATATGATAGCTTAGCAGGCAGGATGATTTTAGCTATTTCTTCTCATTAAAATGAAAGCATAGGAATATTATACTTTATCAAATTAAGATATATCTAGTCAGTTTCTTAGATATAAATATAAGAAGGTAACTGGAATCCCCATGTTACTCATTTTTCATAGAACCATGATTATTTTCTTCAAATTACTTCTGACAAGCTATCATCCTCCTTGTTTATTTGACTTCACTACAATGAGGATAATGGCCATTATTTAGCATAGCACCTACCATGTAAGGTCGAAATGAAATTTCATGCATATGCATATTTGTGGTATCTATTCTTGTAAATTTTACTCTTTTGAGAATAATAGTCCTGATTGGACCCGTAGGTGAATGAATTTGTTTTGGGGGAAAAGACTATTCTATGGGTGATGACTAACTGACTAGTTCATTCATGCCAAATTAAGCTGGATTCTGATATGGCCAAATCTCTGCTCTTCTCTTTGTGTCCTTTATTATTTCTTTCTTGCACTAATGGATTATATTTCACATTTTACAAGATGTGGGACTTCAGGGCTGGCTTGGATATTAATTTTCATCATATTTAATGCTCTCCTTTTACAGAAGAAGTAATTGTAGCACAAAGCAGTTAAGTGATAATTATAATCCCTTGTATTCAGCAAGTTGAAGATATCAAATTTGACTTCGGTGCTTCCGGATTATTGTGTAGTATTATGTCCACTACCATGGAGCTATCTTTAATGGTATATTTCCACTATTATCTCATAAATATATACATATTCCCTGGCTGGGTAACTCAGTTGGTTAAAGCATTATCCCAATATGCCACGGGGTTGTGAGTTGATCCCCAGTCGGGGCACATACAATAACCAGCATTAATAAGTGGAACAACAAATCTCTCTCTCTCCTCTCCCTCCCTTCCTCTCTCTCTCTAAAATCAATTTAAAAAATATGCATATTACCTAAACTACAGAAAAGTAAATCAATTTCAATGTAATGATAAATTAATTTTCATATGCTCAGTTGTTATACCAATGATCTTAAACATACAATATTTTGTATATATTGCTCAAATTACTTGCTATTTATAGAGGCCTTATTTAATTGTTTGAGGTCAGTGCAATGTGGGGTTAGTAATAGTTTACTGAGAGTTGATTAGATTCAGTAGCATTAGGTCATTCTAGCCAGCTCATCAAAAGCTTATGTATAAATCAAAATGCCATTTTGAAAACTTACAGATAGTAATGCAACTTTGCAGTAATTAAGAATATTAATATCTTTGAATTAACACTCTGGAAGAGTAAAAGTTTTAATTTAGGAATGAATCAGAAACTCACTTGTTCAACATAAATCAGGTAGAGAAGAATTAATCCTATGTCAGTGAGAGATATTATCATTAGGTACATGAGCCTAGTGAATTTATATTTTGTACAAGAGGCCCAGTGCATGAAATTCATGCACGGGGTGGGGGGTGGTGTCTCTAAGCCCAGCCTGCACCCTCTCCAATCTGGGAACCCTTGAGGGATGTCAAGGTGGGATCGGGCCTAAACGGGCAGTTGGACATCCCTCTCACAATCCAGGACTGCTGGCTCCCAACCGCTCACCTGCTTCTGCCTGATTGCCCCTAACTGCTTCTGCCTGCCAGCCTGATCACCCCCTAACCACTCCACTGCCAGCCTGATCGACGCCTAACTGCTCCCTGGCCTGCCCGATTGCCCCTAACTGCCCTCCCCTGCTGGCCTGGTCACCGCTAACTGCCCTCCCTTGCTGGCCTGGTCTCCCCCAACTGCCCTCCTCTGCTGGCCCGGTCACCCTTACCTGCCCTCCTACTGGCCTGATCACCCACAATTGCCCTCCCTGCTGGCCTGGTCCCCCCCCAACTGCCCTCCTCTGCTGGTCTGGTCCCCCCCTCCTACCCTTCCCTGCAGGCCTGGGTCCCCACCCCCACTGTCCTCCACTACAGGCCTGGTCCCCCCCCCCAACTGCCCTCCCCTGCAGGCCTGGTCCCCCTCCAACTGCCCTCCCCTGCAGGCCTGGTCCCCCCCCAACTGCCCTCCCCTGCAGGCCTGGGTCCCCCCTAACTGCCCTCCCTTGCTGGCCTGGTCTCCCCCAACTGCCCTCCTCTGCCGATTTGGTCACCCCCAACTACCCTCCCCTGCCAGCCATCTTGTAGTGGCCATCTTGTGTCCACATGAGGGCAGCCATCTTTGGCCACATGGAGGCAGCCATCTTGTGTCTTGGTGTGATGGTCAATTTACATATTACTCTTTTATTAGATAGGATAGGGCTTTACTTACTGAGCAGATTATAATAATCATGACATTAAGCTGATCAGGTGACCCTGTTTTTTAGGAATAATGGTAGAAACATCCAATAGTTTATCCCCATTTCCTTGTTCAGGATACAAAATTTCTCACATGGATCTCAACAACAGCCTCCTGTTGTTTCTCCTGCTTGCTTTCTTATTCCTTTTGATTAACCCTCCATTGTGAATATCAAGGTTTTTTTGTTTATTTTAATAAATCAGATGATGCCACTTTTTTTTATTAAATTTGTTAGAGTGACATTGGTTAACAAGATAGGTTTCAAGTGTAAATTTTTATGATACATCATCTGTACATTGCATTGTGTTCCAACCACCCAAAGTCAAATCTTTTTCTGTCACCATGCATTTGACCCCTTTACACTTTACTACCCTCCATCACCCTCCCTCTGGTAACCACCATACTGTTGTCTGTGTCTTTGAGTTTCTGTTTGTTTGTTTATCTTATTTATTAATTTATTGCATTTATTTTTATATCTAAAAGCAATGAGTGAAATCATATGGTCTTTAACTTTTTCTGTCTAACTTATTTTCCTTAACATTCATGATGTCACAAATGGCAGTATTTGATCTTTTCTGGTGACTGAAGTGGAGTAGTATTCCACTGTATATATGTACATCTTCTTTATCCAATCATCTATTGAAGGAAAAGATGCTCAACTTCACTAGATATTAGGGAAATACAAATCAAAACTATACTGATATACCACCTCACACCTGCTAAAATGGCTATTAGCAACATGAAAAGTAATAATATCTGTTGGAGAGGTTGTGGGGAAAAAGGAGCCCTCATTCACTGCTGGTGGAAATGTAAACTGGGTACAGCCACTATGTAAAACAGATGGTGCCACTTCTATTCCAGAAACACTTCAATGCCTTTCCATTGCAATGGATTAAAATTCACATTCCTCTTCAGAGTGGAGAAGGCTCTCATTTTCCATTGACAATCTCCTCAGCCTCATTGTTGACTAGTCCCTCTTTCCCTGTTTCTTATTTCATTATTTCTCTGATCTTCCTCTTGGGCTTCCTATGTCTAAATTCCTTCCTGCATTACAAATATCTCTCTTTTCTCCCCCCCCTTTTTTTTTCTTCTCCCTCTCTCTCTAACAAAATTTTCCCATTTACCTTTAAGTCAGTATTTATTCCTTTTATGGGTTAAGTTATAATTTGATGTTTGCCTTTGTTTGAATACTCCCATTAGGCAATGGCAGTGTGCATCTGTATGTCTACCACAGTGCCTAAAACATAGTAATCAGGAAATTTTTGTTGAGTGGATAAATGGATGAATGAATGCATAAATATTCTCTGCTCTTTAGTTCTCCCTTTCTTAGATTCCATCCTTACGAATCTCTTTTAACCCATTCTTTCTTTATAAAATTACTTAAGATTTCTAGATTATAATGTTCTTTTCAGGACAAACATATTCCTTCCCCAGATAAAAGTAACCTTTGAGTTTATATTTATGCCCTGGAGAATGACTTATTTGTAAATAAGATTAATATCATCCACATATATTATGATGTTTATTATTTTAACTCTTAGACTCTCATTTTTTCTCCAAATTATGCTGATAATTTCTCCAATAATGAAATTATTTGAAGCACTTAATTGACTATTTCATTCTTTCTCTTAGTGCTTTATATCAACTTGTCACAAATTATAAAAGTACCTCCAAATTATTTTCCCAAACAGTTTATTCATCAACAAATATAGTTTATAATTATGCACCACCTTATGCACTTTTTGGGATACACAGGTGAATAAGAAACAAATCTTGTCCTAGAGGAACTACAATCTATATACTATGTAAGATGTATATGAATATTCATAGTATTACATAGACTAAAAATATTGAAGGAAATAAAGAGAAATGCAGTGGGAATTCAAATGCATTACTTCAAAATGGAAAGCATGAAAAGATTTGAAAATGTTTATAGAGTAGGGGGTATTTAACAAAGCTTTGAAATCAGTTCACAGTTCATTTGTAGAATTTGACTGTGTGGAAATTATAGCAGATAACTTTGTAGAAGGAGGAGGGTAAAAAATCTTGAAACACATAGAAGCAGAAAAAGTGGGATTTGAGTGATAATATTTTTGTGGTTAATTTTTACCCAGGGTGAAGAATTTGCCTTCATTCAATAGTGATAGAACTGACAAATGGTCTACATACCAATTCAGCCTGTTTTCAAACCAAAGATTATTTTTCATAGTAAACAGATACGATTGCAACAGATGTTCCTGAATTAGATGTCCAAAACAAATGAAAAATGCAAACAAGTGTTTCATAGTAGCAGTTTTGAAATCTGTGGTTATGATGGTTAGTATTCTCTTTGTTTGCAAAGCATTTTTATTAGTAATTTTCTAGATGTTTTTGAAATTCTAATTATATGGAATATTTAATATGCATTTTCCCTTACTAATGCCCTGAAAAAAAAAATGTTAGAAGTGTAAATATTTTTAAAAGGTGAATTTTAATACCTTTCTTTTTTTGTGTTCTAGAAATATGATTTAATAAGAAAAATATATTTACTTGCTGAGACACCAGAATTTTAAAAATACAACTTCAAGACCAAAAAAAATATTTTTAGCATTGGATATAACTAGCCTGAATTTAGGTCCCCACATTGGCATTGAATTCCCTTGTTACCTTGGGCAAAGTGCTTTTCTAACTTAGCTTTAGTTGCTTATCTATAAAATAAAAATTATAATCTGTTTCATATATTTTTCTTTAGCTCTTTAATTCCTCCAAAAATGTCTGGCTTTTTAAGAATTCCTCTTCATACTTTCATTGTTATTAACTGAAAATCTTATAGCTTTATTATTATTTGCTTTTACCCACTTATAAACATTTTAATGTTTAAACATACTTATATTTTATTTATTTTTAGTATAATAGCTTTATTGATATACTAGAGGCCTGGTGCATGAATTTGTGCACCAGTGGAGTTCCTTGGCCTGGCCTGTGGGATCAGGCTGAAACTGGCTCTCCTATATTCCCTGAGGGGTCCCGGATTGTGAGAGTGTGCAGGCCAGGCTGAGGGACCCCACCCATGCATGATCGGGGCCAGGGAGGAACATGGAAGGTTGGCCAGCTAGGGAGGGATCACGGGATGGCTCCAGGGTGTGTCTGGCCTGTTTTTCTCAGTCCCAATCAGCCGGACCCCAGCAGCAAGTTAAACTACCAGTCGAACCGTCTGCCCCATGATGGTCAGTGCACGTCATAGTGAGTGGTTGAGTGGCCTTAGCATATCATTAGCATATTACGCTTTGATTGGTTGAACAGCCGACTGGACGACTGGACACTTAGCATGTTAGGCTTTTATTATATAGGATAATTTACATTTGTGCCATAAAAATTTACCCTGTAAAAATGTACATTTTAGTGGTTTTTAAGGTATGAGCAACCATTACCAGCACCCGATTTTAGAAGATTTTAAACACATACACACACAACCCATACCCATTTACAGTCACTTTCCATTTTCCCCTGTCTCCAGTCCCTGAGAACCACTAATCTAAATTCCATCTCCATGAGTTGGCCTATTCTTGACATTTTATATAAATGGAATTATAAGAAAAGTGAGCTTTTGAGACTAATTTTTTTGTAAGCATGATGTTTTTTAGATTTGGTGTAGTGCATTGACCCTGACTTCTTAAATAGTTTGATGCCTAGCAAACATGTGATAACTTTTAAGAAATTTAGTAGACTGTACTTTTTAGAGCAGCTTTAGGTTCACAGCAAAATTGAGCAGAAGGTATGGCAAATCTTCATATACCCCCTGCCCTTATACATGCACAGCCTCCCCTACTACTAACATTTCCAAACTGGTACATTATTGCAATTGGTGAGCCTACATTTCAATATCATTATCACTCTATGTCCATAGTTTACATTAGGGTTCACTTTCTGTCTACATTTTGAGTTTGGACAGCTATATAAGGACATTTATCTACCATTACAGAATCATACAGAATAGTTTCACTGCCCTAAAAATCTTCTCTGGTCTACCTACCCATCTCTCCTTTCCTGCCTCCAAATCCTTGGCAACCACTGACTTCTTATTAGCTACACTTTTGCCTTCTCTGGAATGCCATATGGTTAGAATCCTATAGTGCATAGCCTTTTCAAATTGGATTCTTTGACTTAGTAAAATGCATTTACGGTTTATTCCATGTGTCTCTATGGCTTGATAGCTCATTTCTTTTTAGCACTGAATACGATTTCATTGATGTACCATAGTTTGTTTATCCATTCACCTAACATTTCAATTGCATTGATTTATACTCTAATTTTTATTATTGATTGCTTTTGTTTTGCTTACTTTGATTTAATTTGCTCTTACTTTTCTAGTTTTAAGCAGGAAGCTTAGAGTATTGATTTGATTTTACTTATTTTTTTAAATATGCTTTTATTGACTTTTAGAGAGAGAGAGAGAAAGGGAGAGGGATAGAGAGATAGAAACTTTATCTATCAGCTTCCTCCTGCATGACCCCTACTGGGGTTTGAGTCCACAACCCAGGCATGTACCCTGACCAGGAATTGAACTGTGACCTATTGGTTCCTAAATCGACACACAACCACTGAACTACACAAGCTGGGCAGAGTATTGGTTTTAGATCTTTCTTTTTTTTAATATGTTAATTCAATGCCATAATTTTTCATATAAACATTGCTTTTGCTACATCCCGCAATTTTTTAAATTGTGTTTTTTAAATTTAGTTGAAAATATTTTTAATTTTTCTTGAGATTTCTTCTTTGATCCATGTGCTACTTAGAAGTATGTTCTTTAATTTCCATGTATTGGGGATTTTCCAGCTATCTTTCTATCATGATTTCTAGTTCAATTCCACTGAGAGCAGATATTGTATGATTTTTACTATTTAAAATTTGTTAAAGTGTGTTTTATGGCCCAGAATGACCTATGTCAGGGATTCCTCATGTGCACTGCTTAATATTGAATAAAGTAGACTACGGATGTCCATCACATCCAGTTGATTTCTGGTATTGTTGCGTTCATTTGTCTCCTTACTAATGTTCTCCCTGCTGAATCTATCCATTTCTAATAGAAGTAAGTGTATTGAAGTCTCCAATTATAATAGTGCATTCAATTATAATAGTGAAAATGCTATAAATAGGCCTTTGGTAATGTGGTGGTGAGTGTGGGAGGAGGGGAAGCATTTCATAATGCTATGATTAGGTCTCAGTCTTTTAATGAGCCTGAGCCTTTTGTCTGTGAACTTCACAGGTGTGTCTCAGATGATGATGATGATGATGATGATGATGATGATTATTATTATTATTATTCACCCCCTAGGTGGTACAGGATGGCCAGAATGGGGTGGAGTTGGGTATTTTTCTTTCCTCAGGTCAGTTAAATGTTGCTAAGACCCCAGAAGCTTAGGCTCTGGTTAAATGGTTTCTCCTGAGGGAGACCTTGTTAAAAAGAATAGAATGTTCTAATGTATTTCAGAACGTCTCTTTTTTCTCCTCCCCCTGCTCGAAGCACCAGGGGTTTTCTCTAACATTCACCATAAGAACCTGGTAGAGCTCCAGGAGGTAAAACTCACAGAAGAGTGTGTCCCCTCCTATGACTCTGGGTCCCCTGGAGTTTTTAATCTCTCAGACTTATCCACTCAGAGCCTCCCACAATTCATCATTTACAGCTCAGGGTCCCCTTCCCTGACACTGGTTCCCATGATATTTTGGCTGGTGGGTTTCTGCTCCAGTAGGTTGTGATTCTCTATATTTGCCTGTTGGTCTCTTCAATTTGAGGCCATCAATTTGCCCTTCAACCTCACTTTTTTCTTAAAGAATCTAAGAAGAGTTGTTTTTTCTGTTGATCAGCTTTTTATTTGTCATTAGAATGGAGTGGCAACTTCTAAGCTTCTTACCTGCTGGGGCAAAACCCTGAAGTTTCTTATAGTTCTGTTTTAAAGATTTTAAAAGCCTAATCTGATCTTAGATTTGGGGGATTTTCATAGCTTTGAAAATTTCTTGGCCTTTATAATTACTACAAAATTTGGTCTGTAAAGAGGATGTTGCTTGACCTAAATCATACTTTTTTAAGCTATAGAAATATTTAAGATAGTTAAAGCATTTCAAGAAGACAGCAGGGTCTATGTACATATATATAAGCAAGTACTGAGAAAAAAAAAGCCTTATTTTTAAAGCTTTTTCTCTGCATTAACCCCTCTTGTCTCTTATGTCTCAGGTTAAAAACTCCCCAGCAAAGGCTTCCCTGACCCAGCCTATGCAAAGCAGCCACCACACCTATTGCTTTCTATAACAACACCCACTTTATTTCCTTCATGAATAATGATTATTTATTTATTTATTTATTCATTTTCTGTCTCTCCTCCCCTAAGGTAAGGTCCAAGAGATAAATAACCCATTTTGGCTTTCCACTTGCACTTCCCTGTGTCCTAAGATGCAAGAAAGATAGAGTGAAAAATACAGAAATGAGGGGGGAAGGAGGAGAGAAGGGAGAGAGAAAGAGAGAAGGGAGGGAGGGAAGGAGAGAGGGAGGGCGGGGGAGAGAGAGAGAGAAGAAATTGGTGTTTTGCTATAATGTAGGATATTGAAAATTTGACAACACAGATCAGAAACAACATTTGTGCTGATTGATGGAGGTAAAGATGGCAAACTTGGCAGCATTCCTGGCATAGTTGGTGGGGTCCTCAACATTACCAGTCAGCAATAATTGGGGCAAATGTTAGCACCAAGTTCAGCTCGTGGGTCAGATGTTTCAATCTGTGACAGCAGGAGATGCAGCTGTGTTTCCAGTTGGTATTGGCAACACAGTTGATATTTGGGGGGTAGCAATAATTGTATATTCAGTGAGCAAAAGAAGAAAGAGAAAGTGTTAAAATACATGCCGTAGTCATGGAGACAACTAGCTTCTTGGAGCATTGGGTATGACACTTCCAGGAACCTCACAAATTACCTAAGAAGAAATTCAGAGAGGCTGGATTTCCTGAAGAATAAATAAAATCATGTATTGCCTGAGAATTTTTATTTTGTTCACTTGTTTTTAATCTCCTTTCAGTGCCACACTAATGAGGCCTATGAAACAAAGGTTTCCTTCAGCATATAATTAATTTTATTTCTTTGCACTTTTGAGAGGGAATTCAAACAACAAAAAATCACCACCTATATCTGAGGATTTTCTATACAGAAGAGAGTAGGAAAATAAAAAACAAGTAGTTCTCTTTTTAGTCATTCAATTTAAAAAAGATAATATAGATTTTTGAATACTTAAATTATTTTTCTAATCACCTTGAGTTCAAAGCCAAGTTCTTCAGTGCTTAATGTAGAAAAATTTTCATGAAAAACATTATTTACTCACTTTTCTAAATGTCCCCATATTCCAATCATGTTACATAATTTTTTCCCCAATGGAAAGCACAAACACTTTATTGTCTTAACTTTTCTGCAGCATAGAGTGAAATTTGTAGCAATTCAAACTCAGCCTTGGCTATTAATTTCTGTATTGCTTTTATTGTCTCCTCCCCTAAACAATGGACTACTGGTGTTTACTTAGATTCTTTTTACACCAGTTTTTCACACTTGTGAGAGAAGGGTCTCAGCTTGGTCACAGACTTTCAAAATCACATGCTGAGTAGGTCCATCTTAGCCATTGCTCTTGAGTTTTCTTTCTCCTTACTTTGTGTAAATACTTGTGTAAGTAATTATGTGAGAACTGTGCTTGTGTCTCAGTCTTATCTATAGCATATAAAAGATATTCCATCTCACAATGACTTTAATATAGTTAGTTTGATCTACCATTTCTCTCCATCATTAATTACTTCAACAGTACTTGAAGTTCATGTATATTACCTTTACAGCCTAGGATCCCATGAAATTGAACCATAACTTTTCATCTAAGTCTTACAGATGCCCCTAATTTGTATTAAAATTGCATACTTTTTTAGAACATTTAAAGGCTGACAAAACCTTTAACATTTTTCAAGTAAAATTATACTTAATGTTTATAGATTAATAATATTCAAATCAAATTTTATTGTTAAAACTTGACATTTACCCAAAAGCTACTGCAATTTAGAAATAGCTCAAAGGCATTTCTGATATTAAAATGAAATCTGAGGGTTAAAAACAAAGATGATGTTTTTCATATTTTTCAGTCTTTTTTTCCCATTCCTGTCTGGGTAAAACAAATGCATGTTATTATTATGATTGGGTGCTCTCCAATTTATAATATTATGTATTTCATATCCTTATAAAACTACAAGGATAGGTTTTTTTCTATATCTATAAAATAAGTATAATATTTATAAATCTATAAAGAGGACATAAAAACTAACATTTTTATTCAAAAGATGTCATAAATTAAATATAGCAGATACTTCAATATTTATTTACTTTCTTTTCAACTATATCCACATTAAAATATGAATCTTTAAACTTCTTTAATTTTTCCTCAAAATCTTTAGTAATGGATATGAATATATAAATGTTAAAACTTTTAGAACAAATATCATAGCATAATATTATGAGTTAGAGGCCCAGTGCACGAAATTTGTGCACTCGGGGTGGGGGGTGTCCCTCAGCTTGGCCTGCGCCCTCTCACAGTCCTGGAGCCCTTGGGGGATGTCCAACTGATGCGGGCCTAAGCCATCAGTTGGACATCCTTAGCACTGCTGCAGAGACAGGAGAGGCTCCCGCCACTGCCGCTGTGCTCACCAGCCGCGAGCCCAGCTTCTGGCTGAGCGGTGCTCCCCCTTGTGGGAGCACACTGACCACCAGGGGGCAGCTCCACATTGAGCATCTGTCCTCTGGTGGTCAGTGCGTGTCATAGTGACCGGTTGGTCCACTGTTTGGTCTATTTGCATATTAGCCTTTTATTATATAAGATATGAGAACAAGACAGTATAACTATCAAAACAAATAAGTGAATTGCTATTCATGTGTATAGCCCCATCTTTTAGGATAAGAGAATATAAATTTGATATAAATTCAAATAAGTGATCATATACTATTCCAGAGCCATTTTAACCTGAGGATTGTGATGTCTGAGCATTGACACTAACAACTGTGCTCTTTTAACAATCCGAAAGAAGTGTTATATATCTTTTTCCTCTTTAATCAATGGGAAGTGATGGACCTGAAAAGAAATATGAAACGCAAATTGGAAAGTGTGACCTGTATGCCTTGTTTCTGGATTTGGAAGTTTGGGCAGATCCTATTTCCATAGTAAGAGTACTATCTACCTGAGAGTTCTTGACTCAGTGGAGATTTCAACATAGCGAGTCCTCCAACTAGATGGACACTGCATGGCGAGAGCCAGGGTCTCCTTCCCCTTGATGGGCCCTTGCTGATGAAAGTCTACCACTCCCAGGACCTGTGTCTGTGATCATTTTAGCCCAAAAATGTGTTCACATAAGCACTGGACTTTAGGTGCTGTACCTAAACTATACAGTCGGGGTCCTTCCCCTACCTGCTTGATAGACTTTTTATCGAGCCTCTTGATTTTGGCTGCCAGTGCTGTTTCTTGTTAAAACAACTTTGATCACAAATTTCAGTCCAGTTGCATTGCCTCAAACCACTTGAAATGCAGCCCTAACCCATGTACCGCCACAACAAATCTGACTAGGTATTTCCGAACTGTCACTCTACTCCCTGAGTTATGTGTTTTTCCTTTTTTTTTTTTCTTTCATGTTTTTAGAGAATAATTATTGACAAGGAAAAATGTTCACAACAATTTGTTAAAGGGAAAATGTAAGCTACAAGAGCATGTGTTTAGATTGAACGTTTGTATCAACCCCACCCCCCACACCACCACCAAAAGTCATATGCCTTAACCTCTGCTGTGATGACTTTGGAGGTGGGGGCCTCTGGGAGGTAATTGGGTTTAGATGAAGTCTTGAGGATGGGACACCATTTATGGAATTAGTGCTCTTATAAGAAGAGGAAGACAGACCAGAGCTCTCTCCTTCCACCATGTAAGGAAACAGCAAGAAAGAGGACATCTACAAGTCAGGAAGAGAGTCCTCACCAGGTACTGAATTTGCCATCACCTTAATTTTGTACTTCCCAGTCTTCAGAGCCTTGAGAAATAAAATTTTAAGCAACCTAATCTATACTATTTTTCTATAGCAGATTAAGCTGACTAATGCATAGTGTGTCCCCATGTTCTTCTAGTATTTTTTTTGTGTGTGAATCTTCATTTAGGATACCTATATTAGAACTGCCTTTGATTCCTAGTAGCTTTATCCACTGGTGTCCTATATGACTGACTTCAATTTTTTTTTCTCTAAGATGTTTTTTAAAAAAATAAGAAAACTATACTTTTTAGGGTTTATTTAAAATACATATGCACCTAGCTAATATAAAATTAGGGTACTTATATGATAGAAAGCATCATAATCTTAACATGTACTAGATAAGCTATAAAAATAAGAGCAAACATTAATCATTTGTGTACCATGTTTCTGGCACAGAGTTAAGATTTCACATACCTTATCTCATGTCATTCTGTTAAGAACCCATGAGTTGCCAATGTTACCTCCATGATATAGAAGAGGAAACTGAAACTTAGAGATGTTAAAAACAAGACAACAGAACCAAAATGGAGTTATCTGTGCTAAACTCCAAGTCACCAAACTGAACATTAATTACTGGGTGGGCTTTCATGGAAATGTAAACCAGTCAACAGGAATCACCTAATCAGCATTAGTTAGTTAATGTTTCTAATAGACCCTGGCCATCTCATAAAGGAAAGTAACCTTGCAAAAACCAACCATTTCTTTTGCCAAGTATAACTTCCTTGTTTTCACTTCCTTCTGACTATAATTCTTTCATTTTGTATAGTTCTTTGGAACTCCTTTTAATCAGCTAGATTGGATATTTCTCAATTCATGAATCATTGAATAAAGTCAATAAGCTCTAAAATTCAGTTGAATTTTGTGTTAACAGAGAGATTATGTAACTTGTTTATGGTCAAAAAGCACAGAGCAGATCTGCTCAACCTCATTCCTGTCTGACTCCAAAGACCATATTCTTACATCACACTGAATCTGAGTATGGAACGTTAATTCTTACCCATCTCTGAATGGTGGGGGGAAGAAGATAACCTGATTTCTTATTGCCTTGGATATAGTATATTGCCTTACATCTTAATATATTTTATAGCTTAATTTAGGTTTACTTATATTTCTGCTTTAAAATTATATTTAACTAGTGGCCTGGTACATGAAATTCATGCACTCGGGGTGGGGGGTGTCCCTCAGCCTGGCCTGTGCCCTGTCACAGTGGGTGGGGCCTACCTCTTTGGGAGCCCCATGATCCATCGCCCCAAAGAGGTAGGCCCTACCCACCCATCCGTGGCTCCTCAATGGATTGCCCCAAAGAGGTAGGCTGGAGCTGGGGGAGGCCTACGGAGCCCTGGGCTGGGCCACGGTAGAGGCCTGTGGACCTCCATGTGCCTATGGACCCCCAGCCGGGCCTGTGGCAGAGGGGCCTCTCTACACACCTGTGGACCCCCAGCTGGGCCAGGCCCTCAGCTGAGGCCTCTCTGCCATGGCCCCGCCCCTCTTCCTACACTGCAAGTCCCCGCCCACCCGCTCCTGCTGAGCACAAAGCCTGCTGATTGGTCGTTACTGTGATAGCATCCTGACCAATTTGTATATTATCCTATTATTAGTATAGATTTTTATGATAGCCTATAGCTAGTTAGTCATGCTATAAGAACTATGCTGCTAATAAATTGTAATTTTAGGTGGGAGTTTTGCTAGCCTGGGATAGCTGTTTATAGACACATTTGACTGGTTTTCAGGAGCTCTGAGGATTACTTTGAGTCCATCATCAAAAATAGAAAAATAAAATGGAGCTAGGAGGCCATTTGAATGGTTCTTATGCATGTCCTCATATGACACAACATGAACTTTTGAGCGGGGCCAAACCATAAATATTCGGAGAATACAACAAGAACACCTGCAAATTGTTACAGTAATGGACTTTTACTTAGAGATAGCCTTAGCAATCAATCATGTTTAGCCAAGGGTAGCTTTCTGCTGCCTAGTGCCAACTAAAATTATTTGTGAATGACCTATTCAAAGATCTCTTTTTGCCTTTTAAAAAACCTGATTTTTGTGTTTTAATGGAACACTATTTGGGTTGCCACCCAAATCTGTATGCCCTGAATTACTATTATATGATCCCAAATAAACACTTCTCTTGGTCTTTGCTAGATTATTGCCTCCTGACAATTCAGATTAATAAAATAAACTACAGCTGCTGTTTAGACTCCCCTGTTCACCCATGTAAATGTTAGTAGTGAGGGCCCATTTTCTAATAATACCAACTAGAATCAGCAATGGACAAGGTATTTGTTGGACCCTTCATACTCCCTACTATCCACAAACATCTGATATTACTGAATATTGAAATAATCTCTCAAAAATAACTCAAAAATTTCTGACTCTATATCCTTTAATTCCTCCTGATCCACATACATTGGAAAGGCACAGTAGCCAATGAATGCAGCTATCTCCAGAAAGGCATCATTTCCACTTAGGAGCTTACTGGGTAATGATCAGGATGAAAATGTGGGAGTTATATAGATCTATTTTGAAAATACAGGATTCTGCCCTGATTATTCCTGGACATTATGCTTCTTTATTTCCCTTGACAATAAACCCAGTCTGGCCTGGTTGATATATCTTCTTGGTGACAGTCCAGTAAAAAGAAGACCCAAGGAATTCAAACTTAATTCTTATTTAGCTACTTATGTTTTCTTATTGGATTAATATGATCAGAGATGTAGGGGTTCAGAATGAGCCATCCTAAGATGTGCCTCAGTGGTCCGCAGGTTATTTTGAACTAAAGGCAACCAATACTCTGCAGGCTCAAGAGAGCTTTTGCTCTCCCTTAACTGTCTAGAACAGTGGTTCTCAACCTTCCTAATGCCGTGACCCTTTAATACAGTTCCTCATGTTGTGGTGACCCCCAACCATAAAATTATTTTCGTTGCTACTTCATAATTTTGCTACTGTTATAAATCGTAATGTAAATATCTGTGTTTTCCAATGGTCTTAGGCGATCCTGCTAGCGGTTCTCAACCTGTGGGTCATGACCCACAGGTTGAGAACCACTGCTGTAGAACCTAAGACCATCGGAAAACACAGATATTTACATTACGATCTTTCATTAGATAGGATTTTTCAAACAAATGGTTTGGGTGTGAGTAGAGTATAATAGAGGTTGGGGAGGGGGAGGGAGAGATGCAGGTATAGCTACTGGAAAGGGATTTGGGTGTTGTAGCAGACAGACCTAGGGTGGCTTCCCAGGCTACCCCATCTCTTTATGTATATGGTGGCAAAAAGCTTATTGTCTCTGGTTAGTGAAAAGCAGAACTTGTAAGTGACGAACTTGTTTGTTTAGCTAAGGAGATTTCAAAGCAAAGTGTGGAAGGTACCATCTGGTTTCTTTCTTCTGTTTACAGTAAGATACAAGAGAGAAAAACTTAGGGTAAACTGGTAAACAAAAGGGAACCAGGACTTGATAAACTTGGAAATTCTCACCATATTAAGATGGCAAAAGATGCTAAAATTCACACATCACTTCTGAAATCTTGGCATAGAGAAAAAGCCAAAGATGCAACTTTGCTAAAAAGTCAGGAAAAAAACAGAGTATTCATTTACACAAAGGACACTTAGAAGAATTTAAGTGTGTGCCTCATGGATCCTTTTAATCAAACCATAGAACCTCCGGTGGGTTTGGTGGTATTGACCCTTATCCAGCCCAGCATGAAGCTAAAACAGAGAAAGGATTAATTTTGAAAAAGATTTGTGTAGTTGGATTTTGTCAAGTGAAGTTAACTCAATTGAAATCCAAAGGAGACCTACAAAGTTTTGGGAATGTTTATTTAAAAACGAAAACCAAAAGAAAACTCACTGTTCATTGTAATGAAAGGGACAGAGAGTACAAAATGAAAGAAACTTGTCAGATCTCCAAAATTCTACTGGTAGAATTCAGATTAATAAAATCATTGAGCTTCAGAAGTGTGCTACCTTCCTTTAAAAAGAAAGAACCCAGTGGGTGGAGCTCAATGACATGGAGAGTTGTTCCCAGATCTTGAAAACTAATCAAGAAATGATAAACATTTGCCCAACTGCATTTCAGATCTACTGAACCACTGACCACTTTGTACCTTCCATTGTCCCTCTTTTTTGACTGGGATTGTTAAAGGGTGCCTCTTTGGCATAAAGACCATTGAACTGATTATTTTGGAAAAAAAAAACAAAAAGACAAAACACAAAAAACAAACAAACAAACTATAGATACAAGAGATCTAAAAACAGTAGAAGTTACCCTTTTATAAAGGACATCTAAATTTCTAAAGGAATTTACTTTAGAAAGGGAGCCTGTACCATGAAGAGATCTATTATCAGAGACAACTTCTTCACCTGAGAGACTTATCTGAATGGCAAGGCAACCTTTGTTTACCAAACATTTCCTCCACTCACCTTGAGTTGCTTCTCCTCTCCTCAGCATCTTTATTTTGTCTTTAGCTGAAGATGGCATTTAAGGTGGTAGCTTGGGCCATTTCAGACAGTTACTTGGTTTTCTTGGGTATTTCCCATGTATATATGAGGTATACATGTTAACAAATATATTTGTTTTTTCTCATGTTAATTTGTCTCTTATTATAGGGGGAAATAGCAAAGAAATAAGAAGAGTAGAGGAAAAATTATTTTTTTTTCTTTTTTACTCAGTCTACAGCTATTATCCTATGTTAGTTTCACTATTTTATACTGTTGTTCTGGATGTTGATGGCTTTCTCTTTAGTTTTGCAGGTACACGGCAAATAACTGTGCCCAGGAACTGTACTTAACAGATCACAACCAGGAGTCTGCATCTGCACTGGACCTGATATAGATGATGAGATTTTGGACTTTGGGCTTGATGAATGAATGAAACCCTTGAGAACCTTGGGAGGCAGTGAATGTATGTTGCATGTAGGAACAACCTGAATCATTCAGGGCCAGTGAACAGATTATGGGGGACAGACTATAAGATGGCTCTTCATAATTCCTTTCTCCTGGTGTACACTCCCTTGTATATTTCCTTTCCATTAGTTGTCGGCATGCCAAAGTGGAAAGCATGCTGCCAAAGCCACAGCAATCACGGAATGTATGGCACTAACATCCACCTCACCTGTGACTGTACAGGAAAATGAACTAGGAAAAACTATATGGAGCACAGCCAAGGTTCATAGCGAACAGTATTCTGGGTCATTAGTTTCAGAGAGCAGAGTCAGGGTCAAGGCATGTAATCCCCACTGCTGTCAGAGCAGGTCTTCATGGAGCCCTTCCACAGGATCACACCTTTGGTGTTTACTTTCCCATTCTTTTCTTCTCTGAATGCTCATGTGTGTTTTATTATTGATATCTTGTCCCTACTCCATACAATGTCCCGTGCAATGGATGGATGATGAGTTAAGGGCATATAATCATCTCCTAGTTAGTACACAGGATATTGACAATGTATAAGATGACAGCAAGTTTCTGGATTTTGAACCCAGAGCAGTGGTCTCTGAGGCCTTGGGGCCTGTCTGAGCCAACGTTTAGAAGCAATGTGAGATTCTGAATCATCAAGTGGAGAAAAGCAAGATCCACATATGTATAATTGATGAGAAATATAATTCTATTATGTTAAACCATTGAAATTGGAAAATTCTTACAGGACTAGTGTAACCCTAAGTTGGTGATTCTCAAAGTTATATTCATTTTTAGCTCCTAAAAAGCCTTTTTGAAACATTTTTTTTCTTAATCACTCCCTCCAATTAACTTGTAACACCACAGAGATCATCTGTATCTGTTTATGTACTATATGCATATCTGCTGCACTTTATACATATTCACCCAGAACCAATTTGTCCACTTGGAGGCGCTATTGCTCCAGTTAAGAATGCATGCCCTAAATCAGAGATTTTCAACCTTTTTCATCTCGTGGCACACATAAGCTAATTACTAAAATTCTGCAGCACAAAAAATATATTTTGTGCTGATTTGACAGAACATAGGTATAATTTTGTTTCGTTCACATCAGATGGTTATTGTTATGTTGGCTGTTGTCATTTTTTTTTTATTTAACGTTCTAAGGGAAAAGAAGTCAATGCCCTTGACTAAATAGTCAGGTACTGCATGTGTTAAAAATTATTGCAACACACTGGTTGAAAATTGCTGCCCTAAAAGATTATCCTGCTCATTTCTCCTGCCTCAAAAGACAAAAGAAAGGTGTGTGAAAGGGGCAATTATGAGAGGTTGCCAGGAAAAGCAAGGTAAATAAAAGTAAGGTTTGTTATGTAGTTGAATTGGTGCTTTCTTCACTGATAAAGAGTTTCAGGTGATTTAGAGTCATCCTTCTCTTCCAGGTACAAAGAGAGAGACACACACCATTACCAATGGAGATTTTCTTTATAAATGTGAATTTTCCGTACCAAAAGAAAAGGGGGTGGGGTAACTTCTGCTTTTGGAGTTTTTCTTTTGTCTGCAGATTCTCAAAAATTGATCAGCTCAAAATAATTCATGTGCCAAAGAGGCATGTTTTGAGGTGGCATATTCTGCTGCACTTCACAACTTACGGTGGTTTGTTGCTAATGTAGCAGGAATTTATGACATGATGGGTCTAACAGTAATCAATACTTGATAGACAATTTCAATCCACACAGTCATTTTATGTTTCACAATCAGACATTCAGTCTCCACTAAGGCCCTAAATCCAGAAGTTATACTGCAGTGGTATACAGTTCTCTGCTGAATATGGGAAGATCTTATTCCAAAACCCTAGTGGTCTGACTCTCTTATTGGAGTATTCCCAGGACTTTACACTATGTTCTTTTCTACAGCAGAGTTGGCAAACTATACGAGGGCCAAATCTGACTCAGGGCCTCTCTTTATAATTAAAATTTTGTTGGAACTTAGCCATACTCACTTGCTTATATATTGTCTATGACTGTTTGCACTACAACCATGGAGTTAAGCACTTCTGCTATAATGGCAGGATGGAATAGTTGCACTACATCAGCAGAGCTTGGTAGTTGCAATGAAGAACCTATGGCCCTCAAAGCCTGAAATATACACTATCTGGCCATTTGCGGAAACAGTTTGCTGACTCCTAAACTAAAGTATCATTGGTTCTGCTAGATTATATGACCCAAGTGGCAGAGCTGTTTGTACCACAGCCTACACCTGATGCTGAGCCTTCTGTTCTGGATGCCACTTGAAATTGGCAGCCTTCTAAGTCACCTGATAAAGGGATCAGAGCAATATTCAGAAGAACATTAGGGGACATGTCTTCCAAAAATGTCTACAAGCACTGTGCCTCCTTCTTTTTTAAAAAAATATATTTTATTGATTTT